>NC_041394.2:74292238-74892238 GCF_900747795.2 Erpetoichthys calabaricus
TAAAGGCCTTCCTAAGAGGCCAGATTATTTCATATCTTTCCCATAGAAATAAATTAGAAACCAAGAAAGTGTCAGAGCTAAGAAATGAAATTACTAGAATAGATGAAGAACAAGCCAGGTGTCCAAGTGAAGCTCTTCACAGGAAAAGGCAGGCCTTGCATACAGAACTTAACATCTTAACAACTAAAGAAACTGAACAACTTATTTATAAGTCTAGACAGCATTACTATGAACACGGAGAAAAAGCTAATAAGCTTTTAGCTCAACAAATTCATAAACAAGAAGTTCACAATGCAATACCAGTAATCACCAACAAGAATGGAGAAGAAATCATCGACCATAATAAAATAATGCACACATTTAGAGATTACTATAAGTCTTTATATTCCACTGAGCCCAAAGAAGACAACACGCAATCTAATGCATTTCTGGATAATTCACAAATACCACAAATAGATGCTTTAAGTGCTGAGGAACTAGATAAACCTCTAACGCTAACAGAATTACTAGACGCTATAAAGTCACTACAAAGCGGGAAATCATCAGGCCCTGATGGTTACCCCGTAGAGTTTTATAAGAAATTCTCCACTCAGCTAGCTCCACTCTTATTGGTAACATTTACAGAAGCTAAAGACCACCAAATACTACCTCAAACATTTCGACAAGCATTAATCACCGTCTTTCCTAAACAAAATAAGGACTTGTTACAATGTGCATCATATAGACCAATTTCACTCCTGAATAATGATGTTAAGATACTCTCAAAAATCCTAGCTAGAAGGATGGAGAAAGTGCTGCCCTCGGTAATATCACAAGATCAAACTGGATTTATTAAAGGCCGACATCTATCTTCAAATCTCCGACGCTTGTTTAATGTTATATATTCACCAGCAAAATCAAACACCCCAGAGATATTACTATCATTAGACGCAGAAAAGGCATTTGACATGATCGAATGGAATTACCTTTTCACTGCATTGGAGAAATTTGGGTTTGGCCCGAATATTTGTGCTTGGATTAAACTACTGTATACCAGTCCAGAAGCTTCAGTTTGTATTAATAAAATTTGCTCAGACTACTTTAAACTAGAACGTGGTACCAGACAAGGATGTCCCTTGTCGCCACTGTTGTTTGCAATCGCTATTGAACCACTGGCGGTTCACTGCCGAAATTCTCATCAGATAAAGGGGATTGTCAGAGAAGGACTGGAACAGAAAATTTCTCTATATGCAGATGATATGGTCTTATATATATCGGACCCAGAAAACACTGTCCCTGCTGTTTTAACAGCACTAACAGAATTTCAAAAGATATCTGGTCTTAGAATTAATCTGAATAAAAGTATACTCTTTCCAGTGAACTCACAAGCATATAATATTAAATTAGACACCCTACCTTTTACCATAGCAGATCAGTTTAAATACCTAGGGGTAAATATCACAAGTAAACATAAAGCTCTTTATCAACAAAATTTTGGCGTCTGTATGGAAAAAATTAAGCAAGACTTGCATAGATGGTCAACCCTTCATCTCACTCTAGCCGGAAGAATTAACAGTGTTAAGATGAATATCCTTCCTAAACTTCTCTTTTTATTTCAAAACATTTCAATATATATCAATAAATCGTTTTTTAAACAGTTAGATTCAATAATAACCTCATTCATTTGGAACTCAAAACACCCACGTATCCGAAGAGCGACCCTACAAAGACCTCAGGCAGAAGGTGGCATGGCTTTACCTAATTTTCAGTTTTATTACTGGGCAGCAAACATACAAGCCATAAAAACCTGGACACAGATAAATGCACATACACAGGCTTGGTCTGCAATAGAAGTAAAATCCTGTAGTACTTCTTTATATTCCCTGCTTTGCTCTCCAATAAATGAAAGTTATCGCAAATATACTAATAACCCAATTGTGCTTTACTCACTCAGAATATGGAACCAAATTAGGAAGCATTTTAAGATGGAAAATCTTTTATCAGTGGCACCTTTGCAAGGGAACCACCTCTTTCAACCTTCGCAAGTATATCCAGTTTTTAATACCTGGAAAAGTTTTGGGATTAAAATGCTCAGAGATCTTTATATAGACAACATATTTACATCTTTTGAACAATTACGTTCAAAATTTAACCTCCCAGCTACACATTTCTTTTACTATCTTCAAATTAGAAATTTTGTTAAACAGAAATTGCCCGATTTCCCCCACCTTGCACCCTCCACAATGCTGGAAAAAATACTGCTCAATTCCGAGGAAACAAACACTATTTCCGCAATATATAAAATCTTATTAGAGTCCCTACCTTTCAAAGATCCAAGAGGACATTGGGAAGAAGATCTCTTAATCAATATATCAGAAAAGGAGTGGAAGGTAGCAAAGCAGAGAATTCACTCGAGTTCTATATGCGCAAAGCATTGAATTATTCAACTAAAAATTATATATCGAGCTCATCTGTCTCGCTTAAAACTGTCCAAAATGTTTCCAGGCCAGGATCCAACCTGCGAGCGCTGCAACCAAGCTCCTGCCTCACTGGGTCACATGTTCTGGGCCTGCACCAAACTAACATCATTTTGGACAAAAAATTTTAAGTGCCTCTCAGACAGCCTTAGTATCACAATCCCTCCTAACCCACTAACAGCTGTGTTTGGTGTCCTTCCAGATGGACTTGAATTGGAGAAGGACAAACAAACGGTGATTGCATTCACTACACTCTTGGCACGCAGACTTATTTTGTTAAATTGGAAGAATCCTAATTCTCCTCTTATAAGTCAGTGGGAAACTGATGTTTTATATTATTTGAAATTGGAAAAAATCAAATTTTCAGTTAGAGGATCTGTACAAAATTTTTTCAAAACTTGGCAGGATTTAATCAATATTATTTTAGAATAAGAGAATTAACTATTATTGTATTTAACTCCCTTCTCCATCTCTTATTTATATAGATATTTACTTCTCCCCTTCTTTTGTCTAATGTTGCCTTATTAAAAAGCTTAAAGAAATTTTCCTTTAGCTAAGCTCTCCTTCTCAGGGATGGGGTTTGATTTGTTTTCAAATTTGTTGGGTTATAAATGGATCTGTTTGTATGGAATGATTACAATGAAAATTAATAAAATAAAAATATAAAAAAAAAAAAAAGAAGAAAAGTAAACCTTTTTAAACTGAGGAAAATGAACTGGTTGTAATATGACCAAGCTGTGTGCTGAGTTTACTCTTGAGCATGAAATCTAACGTGGTTTGTGCCCTTCAGAATGAAAACAGTTTGCATTTACCTCTTTAATAAAAGGCGAGCTTTTAAGCCTGAGAAATCACCCCGTAAATGCACACGTTTAATTGCACATGTGTTAATATGTATGCTTACACAGTATTAAAAGACACTCAACAATTAACATCATTTACCTTCGTTCCCACATTTGACTCGTGCTGTAAATCTCTTCCTTGTTTTTAGTTCACGTGATTACGTAGGAGGCGTGATGACGCGATACGTGACTCCTAACTTTTGTAAGTAAGCTGTAAGGAATGAGCCTGCCAAATTTCAGCCTTCTACCTACACGGGAAGTTGGAGAATTAGTGATGAGTGAGTGAGTCAGTCAGTCAGTGAGTGAGTGAGTCAATGAGGGCTTTGCCTTTTATTAGTATAGATGACAGGGTTTGAGAAAATCTAGTAAATTAAATATTCATTTTACGATGTTCTACTTTAATGGCAAATTACGAGAATAAAGTCAACATGTCGACTTTAATCTTGACATAAACGGCGAGAATAAAGTAGAAATGTCGAGAATAAAGTCAACATGTCGTCACACTATTACACAGTATTGAAAACAAATAAAACAAGTACAACTTGGCTTGCAGTATTATCCAGTAGTATAGAAACAGTATTTACACATTTGAACATAATGGTCCACATCTGACCTTTTAAAACCAAAGCTCTCCAGATAATGGACGCGACTCCTTTTTTTCGGCAAAAGTTATTCTGTGTCATCATGTTCAACTTTATCGTCTGCTACAGCTTCAGTTTCAGTTTCAGAATGTTCTCTGTCCATTTTCAGAGTGCAATACCTACACTAACACTACCTATTTAGCGGTGTAGCAGTGAAAAAGAGCCCCCGTGCAACACCGCTGTGTTTAGCGATGTAGCAGTGAAAAAGGTCCCCACATGAAAAGTTTCCCGCTGCGTCACGTTCCGAACGTCGTTTAGGCAATTAAACCGGTGTCCATATCATAACAAAAATAAAAAAACGGTTTTCGGTAAGAACCGATATACCGCCCAGCACTAGCGGTTACATATTGCAGGGTTCCTGCCATTGGGTGTAGTTTGTGAATTGGTGGGGGTGATTCTGGGAGGGAGAATGAGATGAGGGGACTTTTGTTTTTTAATGTCTGTGACAGTACCATTTGTGGCACAACAGCATTCCGTTACATCTAGTAACTTAACCAATACAGGGTTTTAGTGTCTTCCTCTGTTCGCTCTAAAAGATGTAGCGTTCTTATTCTACTTATTGTAGCCTATGAATTAATTTTTTGACTTCTGCTGGAGATGAGCTGGGAGATCATACATTACTCTTTATTTCTGCTTATGGCTGTACCCTGTATTGCCCCTCCTTTCTCCCTGACTTCACTGGCTGCCTTCTTAAATTCTCAGACTGTGAAATTCTGGTCGACATTGATGCAAATGTGGCCTTAAACCCATTAGATATCCTTCATTGGTCGGCAAGCACATGCCTCACTCTACATGTTCTTTATGTAATTTTACTGCAAATCTTAATTTAATAGTTTAATCCTTCAGTTAGAGAATTCTCTTTTTTCTCTTCCCGTCATAATTCAGTCTTGTATTGATTATATTTTCATATCATGTTACCTTGCTTCATTGGTATCAGATGCCTCATAGTCTCATCTGCTACAGTATATCTGACCACAAATTCAATCATTTACAGTTGATCCTTCCGTTTTTAACATCTTGCACCCCCAAGGTGGAAATTCAACACCTCTTCTGAAAAACATATAATTTTGCAAACAATTTGCTGTCAAACTAGAGGAGTTCTTAATGTACAGTATTGGCTCTGTACATAATGCAGGTACCATCTAGGAGGCAATTAAAGGTTTCATTCTGAACTTTACTATCACCTTTTCCCCACATTTGGCACATACTAGACTACAAAGAATAAAGGACCATGAATCTAAACTTTCCATCAATCCATCCATTATCCAACACATTATATCCTAACTACAGGGTCAAGGGAATCTGCTGGAGCCAACCCCAGCCAACACAGGGCGCAAGGCAAGAAACAAACCCCTTGCAGGGCGCCAGCCCACCACAGGAGTCTAAACTTTCATCCTTAAAAAGAGCATGCCCCCTTGTGATTTTGCAAAGCATCTTATAAACCTCTGCCCTTGATTTCTCTTTGGTCTAGAGACCTTTCTCCTCTCTCTTCACCCCTTTCACCCCAGGCACTGTCCTCCTGTCTTTTCCTTTTGGACACACATTTGTCTCCAAGTGTCTTCCTTTCTTTCCTACAGTAGTCTTCTGTTACCTCAAATATTTCTTCTTTTAGAGCTTTCTAGGCTTCCACTCAAACTTCCTGAAAGCAAGTAATTCTGTCTGGGTATCCTGGCAGCCAAATTAATTATTGCCTCCCACTGGAAGACACCTGAATGCGTCACTGTTGACAACTAGTGGTCCTCCTTCTATAACTTAATAAATTTGGACTTGTCTGCAGCATGGATTAATTATAGCTTCCAGTAATGTAACTCAATCCTGGTCTGCTGTGGCTTAATTGTGTCCATCTTGGCTTGTAATCCCTTGACCTTTTTTATTTTCTTCACCCTTTGACTCATGGGAGAGGGTGGTGGTTCTTTGTATGATAGGTCAGTTTATTGATATATCCTGTCATTTTGTCTTTACTTAATAAAAAGTTAATCACAAAAAAAAGAGTACACATGGTTTATGCTGGCAGCACAGTCTGTACTGTCTCATCCTGTTAATGTTGAGCTAAACAGTTTCGTGTCTCAATCAACATTATTGTTGAAGAAGATCATGGTGCAAAAAAACAAACAAACATTAAGTAAGCAGTTATAACACACCACTGTTAAAATGGGCCTGTGTGGTATCTGTATTTACAAAACAATATCCATTTAATATTGTCATTCACACCTACTAGTGTATTCCTTACTATGATGGGTTTTATATTCTCTTTTTTGAAAGAATGTTAGATGAGGCAGACTTAACAGAATTACTGAGAAAAATGGAATTATTTGTATCATCTACTGCAAGGACTATGGTACATTTTCAGCAGGCACTGTCATTGAATTCTGTGAAAGTTCTGAATATTATACACATACTAGTTCTGTTAATATAAAATTTTAAACTGGTACTTTACGTTGCCATTACTTACAATAAAACAGGGTTTAAAGTGGAATTTCCCTGATGAGCTGACAGCCCCCCCCCCCCCCCCCACCCATTTGTAGTTTTAAACTCAGGTACCCACCAGTAGCTTAGGGAAACTTCAATGTTAGTTCAAACCAGCTCAACCACAAAAATATGTACATTCACATATTAGGTGCTGCTTTACTGCTTCCTGTCTTATAAGACATTTTGAAATGTGGTCTCTAGTTCTCTATCTCATTTTTTTGTTTTAAAAACCCAATGTACATCCTCCATATGCAACTCTAACAGAGTACAAAAGTTCAGATTGTGAACAATTAAGTGTAAAATCACAAGGACAACTGGGAAATCGATTTAGTCTATAGTTCTGAACACACAGAAAACCTGTTTGCTGCTAGAGGAAAGTATCTTGCTGGGATAAAATACAATAGCCCAAAATTATATATTTAAAAAAAGTGCTTGAAAAACACTTTTATGAGAGTCTTTAAGAAAGTTAATTGTCAGACATTAACAAGGTATCTTGGTACAACTGTATTACCTACTGTATTTACATCACAAATACCAAAAAAGGTTTAATAACGTGTATTGACAGACCACAGACAGATAAAGCAGTTCAGGTTTCCTTCATGGTAACTTAGTCTATCACTATTTTTATGTGCTCACATTGTCACTTCATACTATATTTGTCCTAGATCTGAGCAGTGTAGTTAGTTACACCTCCAGGGTCTTCCTGGTGTCTATCAATGGCACGTTTCCTGTATCTGCTCTTTGTTTGTGTTATTTATAACACTGTGATCCTCAACTGTCAAATTTCATAGCTTATTAGGATCTTGTTAGTGTTGTATAGTACCTTGTGATGGTGTTATTAATGGTGCTATGTAAAAAAAAGGTTGATTAATTGATTGTCACGGGTTTGTATTACTGCTTGCAAAAATCAGTTTATAAAAGTGAGTGTGGATTTGTGCATGCCATTGCTCTGTGAAACATTGTCATCATAGCCAGGGCCAATTCCTGCTTTCCCTGACTGTGTAACAGAAAAAGTGGATTAAGCCAATGGATGAACCTAAAGGCACTCAAAATTAACATATAAAACCAATACTGATTAACTGAAATATATTAGACTTACAAAACAGGAACTTTAGTTTTATTTTTATTTTTTTAGAATAAGAGAACAGCCTTGTTCAATATTTGTTTAATTCATGACCCACTTAATAAGTATTTGAGTTGTGAACAGGTTGTTCTCGTTTAATTAAATGTCTCATTTAAAGAAGCCCTCAGTAAATAAATGTTCTGTTTTATACCAATTAATTTAATATTAATAAAACATGAACGGGTGAAGAGAAGGGTCAGCTGACAAGCACATGCAGTTCAAGGTATCTGTCTGTCCTGCTCCTGCTAAAATGCTATAGATATCAGATCATTTTCTAAAATAACTGCAAGAGTCTTTGCTTCTTTCATCAATTTAGAAATTTTCATCTAGGAAGAAGCAGAAACAGACTACATCCAATACAAAGTAAATGGCACAATTGCTCATCTCCTCAGCTGGCTTCTTTCCCTAAGTTTACAATTAATATCATATTCAAAGTCCTTCCAACCTGAAAAGCCCTAACACTGACATTCACTCCCTTCTGTAGTTGACTGCCTTGCTCACCATAAACAAATGATTAAGACAGCCAAGATTTTTCAGTATCACTTTAGATTAGGATTCCCTAATTACGCTGTACTTACCATGTAATTACCTGTATAATTACAGAGTAACTAGGTAGTTGAGTTATTACCTTGTACTTACGGTGTAATACAGTGTTACACTATAATTAAATACTTAATTGTAATTGTTATTCCACAATTTTTATAAGTACCTATATATATATATTGTGAAATAACAATTAAAATCAAAAGTACTTAACAACAGCATTATATTGTGTTACAGTGTAATTATACAGGTAATTACATGGTAAGGTAAAGCATATTTAGGGACATCTAATCTAAAGTGATACCAATTTTTCTGCTTGCTCCAAGCCATACAAGAGGACTCTATTCATCCTTATACAGTAATACTCACTGCGCTGCACTTTCTTCTTATGGCCACCTCTGTGGGTACTTCCTTATCACTCAGATCCAAGACTTTTTAATACTATATAAAAAAACAGACTTTTAATCTTTTATCTGTGACAGTTTTTATATTTCTATTATCCTAATCTACATCTGTCCTTGATCATTCAACGCTGCCTACATTACCTACTTTGGTGTATAATAAAGGAATGTTTACTAATTGCATTATTACATTTTGCTATGGGACAAGGGAGGTACAGTGGTGAATGCTGCTGAATCACAGTTCTAGAGTCCTAGTCTTGAACCCCAGCCAGCTGGCTATCTATGTGAAGTTTTGTGTGGTCTGCCATGGAGTTTCTCACGGTAGTCTAATTTTATGCTTTAACATGCCAAAGATGTACAGTATATGTTTAACTGGCCCAACATGCGTTTCTGTGAGTGTGCCTTACGATATAGTATGGTGTTCTTTTCAAACTTAGTTCCTTTTCTCTGATGCTGCTTGGGTTGCCTCTGGTCCTTGTTATTCCAAACTGAGTTAGTACTTTAGAAAAAGAATGGATGATTGACTTTGGAAGTTTGAAGAGAGGCGTCACTTTAACAAGTATTTTATAATATAAACACAAATTGATTATTTATTAATATTTCTCTTAGAGCTAGACTTATATAAGTTAAGTATTAACTATTAACTTTAGAAAACAAAACAGTTTAGAGTGTGCTGAGCATTCTTAATTTAACATCAGATATACACATTTGTAATTTATTTTTCTACCTGGTGAATTTTTAAAGATCTTGCTAGATCTGTTAATTATGTTCATTTAACTCAGAACAAGAGTATGTGTGGTCAAGTAAGCTCATGGAAGCCAGCTGCACAATTCTACCTTCTATCTAAAGAGCTCCGCTCATGCAGCTAATGAAGCACTTTATGAGGCTTAATATGGAACCAGTGTGACAATTCACAAAATAATTTACATCATCTTTCATTATTGAGGCCCACAAAATCCATACTATCTGTGGTAACACTGCCAATTCTGAATAAAACTAGCAAGCCCGCGATTCTCGAAAGAATCGCAAATCCAAGAATGGCAATCACTTTCTGTTCCCTCCGATATTTGGAGGGATGAAATATCATGGAGGGTGGGTGCGTCCTGGGAAAGTTCATTTAATTAAATAAACATATTTGTACTAAAGCATTTTCTTTTTGGAGCTGTGACTCATCTGGTTTTGGTGTTTCAGAAGCGCGTTGTAGGCGCCTTCGTTTATTGTTTTTATTCAGGCAGTCTCTTTTTTGTTTTTCTATGGCTGTGACGTCAGCGAGAAGTCGTTTGCTGACGGCGGCGGATTCGTGTGCTGAAGTGACCATGGCGGCGGATCCGGGCATGGAGGGCCACATTACTAAATGAACGTGGTATATGCGGTGGTGTGGGCGGTCGCGTTCGGGCGGCTGTACAACCTGGCGTGCACGCTTTACCTCAGGTTTAGTTCACAGGTCGTAGCCATGGTAAAGTTTTCATTTAATTAAATAAACATATTTGTACTAAAGCGGTTTCTTTGTGTGGGCGCCTTCGTTCATTGTTTTTATCATTATGGGCTCGTTTACAGGTCGTAGCCATACGGGCTCGTGTTTGTATTACTAATCGTTGAGCTCCTTCCATTTGGAGCCGTGCCTCCTTTGCCTCTGCTGTGTCAGAAGCGCGTTGTGGGCGCGCTCGTTCATTGTGTTTATCCATACGGGCTCGTTTTGTATTTCTGTTAGTTGAGCTCTTTCATTGTGCAGCCGTAACATCTTTGCTTCTGGTGTGTCTGAAGCGCGTTGTAGGAGCCTCCGTGTATTGTTTTTATCCATGTGGCCTCGTCTTTGTTGTCTGGAGCAGTGACTTCTTTGCGTGTGGTGTTTTTGAAGCGCGTTGTAGGAGCCTCCGTTTATTGTTTTTATCTATGCGGTCTCGTCTTTGTTGTTCTGTGGCTGTGTCGTTAGGTAGATGTCGTTTACTGTTAGGAATCATAATTGAACATGCCACACAGACTGCTGGCATAGTGGATTAGAGCAAGTTTAGTTTACAGGTTCTGTTGTTTGGGTGCCACCTACTGACTCTGGGAAGCCGCTGCGTTTGATTCTGGGGCGCCGCGGCGCAGTGCGCATGCGCTTCGGTGCATCCGTCGTGCATAAATTAAACTGTCGTTTAGTAATATAGATAATGTAAGCAATTACATCAATTGTCCGTCATGCATGCTTTACACCACATCTTGTCTAAAACTATGGTAAATAATCATAATGTTCTTTTATATCACAAATGATTATGTCAGAAACACTTGGCCACATGTTGAAATAAACAAAAGCCCAGTGGTCCAGACAACATTCGTAAGTATCAAGTTAATAAGGTGTAAAAAATGTAATATAAAACTAAGTACCTAAATGGAATAGAAAACACTGAGGTATAACTTCAAGAAACATCATAAACATCACAGAACCTTCACAATCTCATTTCCAAAATAAAATTAAGTTATTTTTCCTTGGATAAATCTCTTATATCCAAAATGATCAAATCCATATACTTAGCAAAATATTTTTTACTGAATTATTCAGTATTCTGCCAACTGTGCACATACAGTGGAATTATTTTTAAAAGATGTTGCTTAATAAATCAGTCATAACATAGAAGCGAAGTATACCTACTGAACTGATGGTTCAAAACTGGTTTAAAACTGGACTAAAGAGGATGAGGTCATGAAACTGTCAAATTAAAAGTTTCAGGGCTTTAACATTGAATTCAAATCAATGCAAGTTATAATACAAATGAGCACACACACATATTTAATTGCATTTGTGCTGAAAGGTAATCTATGACCTAGTGCTGGGCGGTATACCACTTCATACCGAAAAACGTTTTTTATTTTTGTTATGATATGGATTTTTCTTACATCACAACACCGGTTTAAATTGCCTAAATAACGTTCAGAACGTGGCACAGCGGGAAACTGTTTAAGGGGGGACCTTTTTCACTGCTACACACTGCTAAACATATACAACGGAGTACATGCGTTAGTGGAGGTGTTGCGCGGGGGCTCTTTTTCACTGCTACACTGCTAAATAGGCATGCAACGGAGTACATGCGGTAGTGGAGGTATTGCGCGGTGAAAATGGACAGAGAATATTCTGAAACTGAAGCTGTAGCAGACGATAAAGTTGAATATGATGACATAGAAGAACTTTTGCCAAAAAAAAGGAGTCACGTCCGTTGCCTGGAGATACTTTGGTTTTAAAAGGTCAGATGTGGACCATTATGTTCAAATGTTTCTATACTACTGGATAATACTGCAAGCCAAGTTGTACTTGTTTTATTTTTTTCAATACAGTGTAATGTACCTGGGTACTTTGTAATAGTGTGATGACATGTTGACTTTATTCTCGAAATTTCTACTTTATTCTCGCTGTTTATGTCAAGATTAAAGTCGACATGTTGACTTTATTCTCGTAATTTGTCATTAAAGTAGAACATCGTAAACTAAACTTCATCATAAAATGAATATTTAATTTACTAGATTTTCTCAAACCCTGTCATAAGTTATGTAGCACATTAAATGCTTTGTGTTAAGTGTTCCCCGTGCCATGTTAAATTGCTACATGCTTCTTAAACTTAAACTGACTTCCTCTTGTACTGAGGAGGTGCCGGCAGCTATCGCCACACAGAATACATTGACTTCATGATATTTCTGCTCCCTGAACACATGGAGGATGCAGTGCTGCCTCGCAGCAAGGGGGTCTCAGGTGTACCCTGCCTTGAATTTGCATGTCTTTCTGGTGGGTTTACTTGGCGTGCTTCAGTTTCCTTTCAAAGTCATGTTGGATGTGGGGTTTTGTTCTGCTATATAGACCCTGCTAGTGTATGTATTCCTCGTACTCACCCTGCGATGTGCTGGCGTTCAGGATTTGCTCCTGCCTCGCACACAATGCTTGCTGGGATGGACGCAACCCTGAATGGATGGCATAATTAAACATGTATAACGAAGATTTTTTTAAAGTTCTAAACACTCCTTGGTCTATGTTTATAACTATTTTTAATTTCACAAAGACGCTTATCGTGTGGTGATTGGTTAGGCGGAGAAAGAAAAATGAAGGATAGGAACTGGGGGTTTGGTACGTCAGACAGACAGCACACATGTAATAAAGAAAGCCCACTCAGATGAACATCCACTGAATTCTGTCTCCGAACACCAGATCACGAACCTAACATTTACATAATATTTAAGTTAAACCTGTGCAATACCCATTCATACATCCAGTTTTTGGAGCCTCGTCACACCTGCCATAAAGTTCTCTACACTGAACATTCACCTGGGGACCCCTTACTGCGAGGGAGCAGCACACTACCATGCATGTGTAATACCTGCTTTAATGCATTTCATCCTGAAAATGATATCAAGTATATATCTTAGCATTCTACATTTTCAGAGAGCAGGAATATGGTGAAGTGAATGTATTCTGTGCGGCGATCACTGCCGACGCCTCCTCTTAGTGAGGAGGAAGTCAGTTTAAGAAGCACGCAGTGATTAACAACTGGGTCGGGGAACACAACACAAAGCATTTAATGTGCTACACTAACTTATGATGGGGTTTGATAAAATGTAGTAAATTAAACATTGATTTTAGGATGAAGTTTAGTTTATGACATTCTACTTTAATTATAAACTATGAGAATAAAGTGGAAATGTCGAGAATAAAGTCAACATGTCGACTTTATTCTCGACATATAGTTTTTTTTTTCTTCCCTGTGTCCGTATTTTTTTTTCTTCACTGTGGCCTTAATACGATTCTGTAGGGCTATACCACAAATGGCATTATAAATGCAAGTTGCAGCTTTATTATTTATGTATATAGCTTAGCTTGAAGCAAGGTCCATATTAATGCAATTTGCCTAAATGATGGTTCAGTTGGTAAAGATGTCATCACCAAGTTGCACTTGTTTTATTTTATTTTTATTTGGTGAATACTGTGTAATGCACCTGGGCTTGAAGTCTTGAAGTAATAGTATTATTACTGGAAGTTGCACTATTATTTATTTTATTGTTATGATTTATTAGTTTAAATGTTATGTAGTTTAATGATGGTAAAGTTGTTTAAAAAGTCACTTTAAATTGTCAGTGGACAGAGATTGTTAACATTAACAGAAAGTGTAGTTGGTTTACAAAAAATATTTGCTATTTATTCCTTTTCTATGACATGTTCAGTGCAATACAATTTTTGACAAGCACCTCTGGATATTTTACTATATCTAAATGCCTCTTTGGATGGTTGAAAATATGTTGCCAAAATTTTAGTTTAAGTTGTTTGCAAAATTTGTTCAATAAAAAGGTTCTACATTTTGACTGCAACTGTCATGCAATGTGATTCCTTCTCTTCATTAGTGTCACCCCCTTCAAAACTATCACTTTATGAGGCCATACAAACCTGTATTAATACTTATGTGCAGCTTAAAATGTTTTTTTTGTACAATGTACAATTCTCATGACAGTGGAATAGGTTATTTTTAGCCAGTCTACTGCAGTAATTGCAGTGGAAAATGTGGTTAACATCCACTCATGCATGGGAAAAAAATACCGTTGAATACCGTGAAACCGGTATAATTTTGAAAAATATCGTGATATAGAATTTTGGTCATACCGCCCAGCACTACTGTGACCTGCCACAACAGCAATGATAAATTAACAGAAACCCAACACCCAGAGTTATGAGGCCATATGGGACTAGGAAAATTGGATGTGAACAATCAACAGTCTCGGAGCCCAAATATCTGTTTGGCCTGGACAGTGGTAACTCTGAACAGAGATGATTATGTATAAATGCTATTGAAAATGGTGACGGATGGAAGACTGACAGGGAATGTTTTAAGCTTGTGTGTACCTTGTACTCATTTTTTACAGTTCATTAAGTTCTTCAGAGTGGTATAGTGAATAATGAATAACACTGCTATCCGAAAGCTCCTTGAACCTCTGTTCAAATCAGTGTCAATATACTCCCATTATTGAGTTGAAACATTATCTCAATATCTGTGTGATTGTTCTTTAGGCTAGTGTTGTTCATTACTCGAAATGACTTTTAGTCAGAAAGCACATCAGATTTAATGGCTGCAGTTGCTGAACTTTAATTCTTCTCATGATGTCAAGTTACACAACTAGGAATTGCAGTGGGTCACAGAGTGCATGACTCCTATGTAACTTTCATTACAGTCCTAAAAGGTCTCATTTTTGCAAACAACATGAATCACATCAGAATAAGAAGGATAGCACTGCATGAAAATAAATAAACAACACAGAGAACAAGCAGGTAGTTGTTATCTTCACTATAGCCATTGCTCTACTGCAGTATGCCAAACACAAAATATCAAACCAACATCTATTCTCGTTCCAAAGTTTGATAAGACTCCCTGAACTTTGGATGTTCTGGAACACTTACAGTACTTTCCTTTTTTATTTGTAGTTTTTCACTATTACTATGTAGCACCGTGTAGTACTTCACAAGGCTCAGTGGCTATTAACTCCCATGAACACAAGGTGCCACTCTGATGACTTGTGACTTGCTACAAGAAAATCAAACCAGTTTTCTTTACTGTGCAAAGTCACAGAGGGCTGTAGGAGCTGTTGAGAACAGTAACAGGCAAATACTAAAACTGTCTATAAGTCACCATGAGTTTCTTAAGATGTAATTGAACCAATTTTTCAAAATTGTTGAAAAAGTTGTCTAGCATGAGTTTTCAAAATAGAAATTTCGACATATATTTCTTTCTTCATATGATTTAAAATACAATCAGAATGCATCTTTTTGAGAACACAGCCTCTTAGTCTGTGGTGGCATAAAACTCTCTGAAGGTACAGGAAAGGATTATTTGTGACAACACTTTAGAGATAGCGAGAAATAAAAGGAAAGAAAAAGATTCTGGAGTAGGGTTACAGGATATCTTATCTAAAATATATAAAGACTAATTCCTGGATGACAGTTACTGGTATAATAAAATATATTAGAATTCAACATCAATGTAAAAACAAACCAGAAATAAAAAAAAATGTAAAAGTTATTGTATATAATACATGCTTGACATGCTTTCACAGAATTGATAAACTCTGTGGCTAGTATATTAAGATGGCTATATATGCATTTAAAGAAAAAAAATGCAGATTGGTGATAGAAAATGCAGAGAGAGATCATTCACAAAATTTCACAAAAAAAAACAACCCAGAGTACAGTGGAATGAGTAACCTGGCTCTGCTTAATTACTCCTATAGTGCAAAGAAATAGACAATTACTCTCGAAAAGAGCACAGAGATTGCCGTATTTTTCTTCTTACCTGAAAACCGAGATTCCTCTTGGGAGACATGGAGTGTACGCAATTTCAAGTTATTTTATGTGCAGAAGCCCTGCACTAGAACAGACTGCTTTTAATGACTAGCTAGAGATTCTTTTCTCTTAATGTCTCAGCTGAGAAGCCTTTTTCCTGAGGACAGTTTCACCTCATGTCTTTGACGTCAGTGCTGCATACCACGAATAGGAAATGCACTTTTTTTTCGTCAGTTCATTTTTGCTATTGCTGTAGTTTGTTGCATTTCCTAATTTTGTCATTTTTGTTTGCTTATTGATGCTGCCTGGCAGGTGCAGTTTTTAAATGTGCTACAGTGTCTTTCTCCATCTTTCTGGCTGTCATTTGCAAGGTTCTTGCTTTGCACCACAAGTCTGTGACTTCCTCAGAATTGCTAGTATTATTTTTAACCCCTTATGATCACTGTTGATTGCTGTTCACCCTTTTTAGAACAGTAAGAACAAGAACATTATGAACAAATTAAACTGCACTATAGCTGCCTCTCTTTTTTAATTGTAATGTTATTCCAATAGTACTCACTCTGAAAGGCAAAACACATAATAGAATAATGATAAAATGATTAAAGTTTTGTGACCACTATGATTAAAAAGAACCAATTATCATGACTGCTTGTGTATAGAACACCCACTTGCATGTTAAGGCAGGAACCAAACCTGGCCAGGGAATCAGTTCATCACAGTCTACTCTCTTTACACCCATTCACACCAGACCAATGTAGAAGTATATATCATGTATGTATATATTATATAAAGATACATACAGTACAACTAGAAAGCAAATGGGGTTGTGGTATCCATATTACTAAACGAGAATGGTAAACCGGATGGACGCAGGGACATCCGGCCATGGGCCGTGGACGCAAAAGACATACTGCGCAGGCACCCCACAAATCCCCCCCCTCCAAGCAACGGAAACCGGATGGAATGCAACGTAACATAAGAAATGAGGCGCCGCGCCCATAGCACACAGAAAAAAGGAGTCAGACGCCGGCGCCGCACGAAGCCCATTGCACACGAAATGGGACACACACAAAGAAGAGGATTGAGACCCACGACACACAAAGCCCCCCTCCAGTAACTGAAATAAGAAATGAGGCGACGCGCCCCTAGAACACCAAAAACAAAGGAGTCACACGCAAGCGCCACATAGCACACGAAACGGTTCGCATACAAAAAAGATGATTCAGACCCACGACACACAAACACCCCCTCCACTATCAGAAATAAAAAGTCAGGCAGCAAGCCCCTAGCACACAAAAAAAAAAGAAGACGCGAGCGGCACACAAAGCCCATTGGACATGAAACGGGACAGACTACGGACATAGCACACGAAACGTACACAAAAAGGACGATTCAGACCCACGACCACACTAACATGAATAAGAAATGACACACAAAGCCACATTTCTGAACGAACCGTCCGTATCAAACATACGTCATCTCAACACATTCACACTATGCAGCATAGGTGGATCTCATTACAATGAGGCACTATTAACCGTTCAACCACAGAAAAGGCTCCATATTAACAGTGAGTGCGATCCTCCTTATTACTTATCCATATTTCTAACGCTGAAGAACAAACAAGTAATGAATTCACGATCACGGGTACAAAACGATACGGCTCGGGTAACGGGACCAAACACACGAACCCGCATGAAAAAAAACAATACACGTCGGCGCCTACAACGCGCTTCTGAAACTCCGGACGAAAAAATGTCTCGGCTCCAAAAACGCAAAGCTCAACTAACACAGTTACAGAAACGAACCCAAATGGACAGACACAATGAACGTAGACGCATGCAGCGCGCGTCTCACAGTGTTACATCGAAACAGGCACGGGTTCAAAACGAAACACCTCCCGTCTCAGACATACAGAAACGGCAGCGAAGGGACAAAATAAATAAATGCAGACGTCTACAACGCGCATCTGAAATGCCAGAAAACAAGCAGGTAAGGCTCCAAAAAGAGAAAATTCAACTGACCGACATACAAAAACGGGCAAGGCTCAATACAAACAATGCATGCCATAAACTACAACGGGCTTCTCACACAGCACAGGCAAATCGATTACAGCTCCAAAACAACACGTCCCAAATACTGGACATACAACGACGCGCCTCTCAAACGGCACAAGCAAAACATACACGTCACGGACATCAACGACAGACACCTGCTAAACGCTTGCGCCAGTTAGCTGACAACGCGTTCAATAATGAGTCCACTATTCAGGAAAATTCATTGGGATTAATGAATGTCATTTGCAATCATTGTCATTCACTTAACTTCCCTGAAGAAACAACTGGCAATACAAGTAATGAATTTACACGTTGTTGTCAAAAGGGTCAAATTAGACTGCCTCCTTTACATTCATATCCTGAATATCTACAGAAGCTTCTAACTAACGATGTACCTGAAAGTAAAAACATTATGAACTGCATTAGATCCTACAAATCGGTATCCACTATGAACATGAACAGTAGCACTGCACGTGACATCCGTCTTGCAAAACTGTTAATTATTGATGAATGTACAATGGCATCCAGTCACTTACTCAATACCATTGATAAACTTCTACAAACGTTAATGAATAATAATATTCCCTTTGGAGGAAAGGTACTTTTATTAGGAGGAGATTTTAGACAGTGCTTAGCTATTGTTCCACATGCCATGCGCTCAGCTATTGTTCAGTCCACCTTAAAATACGCGGACAATTGGCATTGCTTTCAAAAGATACAGTTAGTACAAAACATGCGATGTCCAGATCCAGATTATAACAATTGGTTATTACAACTGGGAGATGGTACACTCACCAATACAGATGGACTTCACCCAGATATTATTACAATTCCTCAAGCCTTTATCTGCGACGACTTAGTTACAGAGATATTTGGAACAGCAATCTCATTAGACCAAATGCCCCTTTTAACACAACGCACTATATTATGTCCAAAAAATATTAATGTGGATCACATAAATAACCAAGTCATTGCATTACTTCCTGGAGAGACACAACTCTTTCTAAGCTCTGACATAGTTAACTCTGATGATGACAATGACCATCTTCATTTCCCCTTAGAATATTTAAACACTATTTACCCAGCCGGATTAACACAACACAATCTTAGCCTTAAAAACGGAACAATAGTCATGCTATTAAGAAACCTTAACACTAAACAGGGTTTATGCAATGGCACACGTTTGGTCATCAACACCAAAACACACAATGTTATTCAAGCGACAGTTCTTAAAGGATCACATGCTAACAATACTGTTCTGATTCCTACAATTGACCTTACAAGTTCTGACCTGGAATTACCTTTTACACTTAAACGGCGACAGTTCCCCATTAACCCTGCATTTGCCATGACCATCAACAAATCACAAGTACAAACCATTGACAAGGTTGGCATCTACCTCTCTGAACCCGTGTTTGGACATGGACAACTTTATGTGGCCTTCTCACGAGTTCGACGTTCATCTGACGTTAAAGTTAAGGTTATAAGTGCTCCATGCCAAGGAAAACTCATTCAAGGACAAGACACCATCTTTACTACTAATGTTGTGTACAAAGAAATTTTCCAATAAACCTTTACACTGTGCCACACACTTTATTGTTTGCTTTCTATATGCATCATCTACACCTTCACACTATGCTATATCTCATTCATACATCACGCTCTTTGTCATTTCCCAACACCAGGGGTTGGCGAGCGAAGCGAGCAGGGGGCGGAGCCCCCTAGTATAAGCAATAACTGGGAACCCACAAACCAGAGGTTTCAGGTCCTAAACCCTAATTTGCAGGAGAAAATACCAGTCCAGCTGACTAAATGTTGCCCACACCACACTGAGCTATCCACAGTGGCTAAACACTGTTCATTTACATTGTGTGCTTAATGTGGAATGACTTTAGGCCAACTCTCCAACCAGTAGTATGTTTCAGCCATGAAACACCTGCAAGTGTTTAAAGAATACATGAATATGAACACTGCACTTTGCATATCTCTTCCTCAGTTCTGATTGCCCTGATAAGGACCTCAGTATTTAAAGAGAAAATAAGGAAGATCATAACTCTCTCCAATAACAGTCTCACATGGTCACAGTCAAAATTCTCTCCAGCATGTTCTGGTCTGCCTCTACGCATGGCACACATGTGATGCAGAAGGTGCATCCTCTTAATCACAAATCCCTGGTTCTTCTGAACCCTTACAAGAAGTGCCTCTATGCTAATATCCTTTCAGACTGTTGAACTTCACTAGCTTCTTTAATTTTCTTGGAACTGTAATCTCACCTTTAGTTTGCTTTTCAAAGCTTGTGATTGCAACTGTAGATGGGAGCATTTGTTGGCCAATAATTAGTGCGCTCTATTCAAGATCCAGCTTCATCTCCTTTGTCCAGAAAAATACTTGACACACTGCTGCAGCAGTACCAATATATGTGTCATTCTCACAATTGCCCCTATTCTGACTCAAAAGTAAGATGGTGCAATACCTATATTTTCCAACTTGGGCTGTTCTACCTACTGCACCACCAAAAAAGTATAGTTTTCGATTTAAACCTGCCAATGTTTAGCCCATTCACTTCACTCACAATCTGTTGACAATTGCTCCAGTACATACTGGAATTCACAGTCAATAAATAGCAGAAATACAACTCCCAGGTACTCAAATTACTTACAGTGGAGGGGACGCTGGCGCACGCATGATGTTGCTTGTCCTCCCTGTTAACAACATTTTTTGTAAAATTCACCTTAATCCTGCACTTTTTACGCTTGTTTTATTTCTTTATTGTACGTATAGTTCGTAGATGCAGCTGACTCGAATTGTATGGATTTGGATTCATTTTTACGGACTTTGTGGACTTTACCTTGACTGGGAGCAACTGAATCTGTGGATCACGCAATGAGACCTACGAACATTTCTTTGTACCTGGCGATCTAGGAGCCTGGGATGATCTGTCTCCTTGATTATAGCTGCTATGCTGGTCTGCTCTCGATTCATTTTATTGTGCTTTATGACTAAGAACCGATCTGATGTTCACACCATCTGCCTGTGGCTCTGATCACGCCTGTAATACCCAGCGTTACTTGTTTGTGGCTGTATGTTGGAACCTCCAAATCCTGCTACCTCCACTTACTATGCTTTATGCTGCTTTGCTGGGTATCTCTGGCACTGCCCTCCAGTGGTTCAAGTCCTATCTGACTGATAGGCAAGTTTCTTAGTCTTGGCAAAGCAGGTCCAGCATAGCCCCAGTCATACAAGGAATTCCTCGGGGCTCTGGCCTCGGTTGTCTGCTTTTCTGTATTTATATGATTCCCCTTGGCCATATTATTCATAGCCTTGGACTGGGTTATCATTTTTATGCAGACAATACTCAACTCTATTTCAATGTTAAAAGTGGAACTTCATCAGAGCTTTCTCAGCTCACAACTTGCCTCAGTGAAATTAAAACCTGGATGGAGCAGAACTCTTTAAAATTAAATTGCAACAAAACTGAACTCCTGCAAATTGGGACTATAGTGCAACTTAATAAAATGAGCTCCATCCCAGTCAATCTTGGCGGCGATCTCATCAGACCTGCCTCAACTGCAAAGAATCTTGGTGTCATTTTTGATTCCTCCCTTTCTTATTCCACCCACATAAATCACATTAAGAAACATTCCTACTTTTACCTCCGTAACATATCCCGTGTTTGCTCCTTCCTCTCCTTCTCTAATGCTGAGAAACTTGTCCATGCTTTTATCACATCCAGCATCGATTATTGTAATTCCCTACTGGCAGGTGCCTCTTCTAATCTTATATCACAGCTCCAGCTTATTCAAAACTCGGATGCAAGAGTCCTTACATGGACCAGCAGCAATGAGCACATAACACCCATCCTGCTTCGCCTTAACTGGCTCCCTGTGTCTTACATCAGTGATCTTCTCCATCACTATGTGCCTGTCCGCCCACTAAGGTCCTCTGACTCTGGCAATCTTGTTGTACCCCACACTAATCTACACTCCATAGGTGACAGGGTCTTCAGTTCCATAGCACACCCAGACTCTGGAATGACCTACTGAAATTAATTAGATCAGCTGACTCCATGAATTCTTTTAAAAAACAACTCAAAACTCATCTGTTCAGGAAGGCGTTTAGCTCTACCTGACTTTATTACCCTTCTTTCAGTTTACCTCTATGTCAAGATGCTTATGTAACCTCTGTATGTGTGTGCTAGACCATCAATTACATTGTCTGTTAGGCCTTTTTCTCTGAATTTACTATCTTACTCTTCTTTATTTATTTATCTGGTTTAGTACAATGCTATATACTGTATACCCTGCCGTTCTTTCTTAAACTCTGTGAAGTGCCTTGAGCATGGGAAAGCATTATATAAATAAATGTATTATTATTATTATTAAATTGGAACTCCTTAAACCTTAACTCCATGTTGTTTATTCCTGAGTTTGATTACTTGCATCAACCATTAAGCACTCACCACTGAATAGCATGGCAATGAGTCTTGGTAACCTGTT
This sequence comes from Erpetoichthys calabaricus, assembly GCF_900747795.2. NCBI lineage: Eukaryota > Metazoa > Chordata > Cladistia > Polypteriformes > Polypteridae > Erpetoichthys > Erpetoichthys calabaricus. The sequence goes on from NC_041394.2 coordinate 74,314,552, forward strand.
CCTTGTGAGGTTCTCTTAAGTTTTTATGTAAACATAATATATACAATAAAGAATTAGTAACAAAATTTGCAACCTGAAAAATTTGGAAGAAGCAGGAATTTATAAGGAGAAATGGAAATTGTTAGGATGACAATAACTCATACAACTTCCTGCTGTGTGCGATGAAAATTTAGCAGTTAATGAAAAAAATTAATATTTATTTTGAGGGTGGAAATGTTGGCACAATGGCTAGTGTATGTCTCACAGCTCCTGGATGGTGGATTTTTTTACATAACAAAAAAAGCAGCCTCAGGGAATATATACGTGGATAGATGAATGGATGTAAGTTTTTCAGATGTTCACTTTAAAACAATGATTAATATGTAAAGCATTTGATGCACAGGGCTATAAAGGGCACATTATTGAAACACTGTCCTAAAGCACAGCTTTCAGTTTCTCTAAAGAACAAATGTTTTCAACATTAGATTCATAATCATAAATAAAGACTGAAATATGAGTTTCAGAAAATCTGGGACAGATTCTGAGGTGAACAGTGATGTTGTTAAGTAATTCTCTTGAGACAGAGTGTGAAAAAATGAGTTTTGATATTCATGACTTAAAATAATACCCATTAATGCTCATTCCACTGAAGAGATTTTTTTACACTTTAAATATGTTTTTGTACAGCTCACATCCCAGCATTATATAATCAGTACTGTATAGTGTACACTAAGAAAAAAGGAAAGCTAATGTGTTTTAAGGCAAAATCAGGAAGCTGCCAAAGTAAACAGTCAAGGTTACTCAGCTCTTCAGATGTGCCGTCAGCAACGCATTCAGGGCTAATTACTTTGGTTTTTTTTTGTAATGCTGTAATGTTTTTTGCTTAAAGGTCCTTTAAATACGTCAATAAAACAAAGCAATGAGAAGTGAATCATGATTTTTTTTAATAAAACAATATATGTTTATAAACCACATCTCTTTTTTCAAATGTTAAATACATACTAGTCTGAGCTACTTGAAATTCTCAGATTTTATTAAAAAAGAAACGTCTTAAGGTTTCCATTATTATTCAAAGTCCAGTTGTTGTGTTTCAGTGATTTTTTTTTATTCAATCTTTTTGTTGTTTTAAAATATAATTTTTCAAATTATGTTATTAATTTTGTTTTGGTGTATGTTCTGTATACATTTCCTTTGCCTAATATGATATGGTTTATCAATTTCATTTACATTTTGCATTAGGATAAGTTTCAAAGTCTGCCTCCTGTATTTGAGCCCAGGGAGTCAGGACCACCTGATAATGTAGGTGAAGAGTGACCCCAGCTTTATAAAAAAAAAACAAGCTTTAGGTTGTTCTGAAGCTTCTGTATATTTTTTGGATTCCTAATTTGTTCAGTTTTGCTATTCTCATTCATTATTTATTATTTGAAATTATTCTATTGCTTTTAGCCCCTGTGTTATGAAGAAGTATGTGTACATAAATTAATTACTGTTTATTTTTTTTTACCACAATGCTACCTAGGTTTTTAATGAGTGTCACCATTCTGTGCAAGAATACATAAATAGGTAGCTAGGTAACAATGTCATGTTTAATGATGTCATTGAAGTGACGATACATTCACGTCTGAGTTTGACTGCCACTCTACTACTTATGCTGTCTGAAGTGTTTTAGGTTTCAAATTCTTTGGCTATGAACTCACAAAGGTTTCTTGACTTTGATTTTGGTTCACATTTTTGGCTTAAACATTTATTCGGTTACTTTCCTGATTTTGACAATGTTCATTTATTTACTTACAGTTCATCTTCTGATGCATTTTCAAATTTTTGTCCATGATCTGTAGTTTCTCTTCTCTTGACAGAACACTGTTTTTTTTTTGAGGTACTATTTCTGCTTCATGATTTGGACTTTTTGATTTTAGGTATAACCTATTCTTGTTCTTTTTTTCCACCTTGCCCCCTTGTTCAATCTTTTTCTGAGTCTTTATAAGTTAGCCCACGCTATGAATGGAATTTTTTTTTATTTTAATCCTCAGAGACATGTTCCCAAACCAACCACCTACCCTCTTATTAGGTAATAAGAAATAGGAAATCAAGTATGTGTTACTTTATATTAAATTTCAAAAGTTACAGAGCTTCAAGATGAATAACATTCTGAGTAAAAACTTTGGAGCTCCTTGATATTAGTTTTCCTTGTGTCACAGTTTTAGCAATTTGAACTTTATCATTTTCATGTGAAGTTGGTCTTGAGAAAGGAATACAGTCTTTTATCGAACACATCTATCTCGTTTAAAATTGTCCAAAATATGTTTCCAGGGCAAGATCGAACCTTCCAACGTTGCAATCGAGCCCCAGCCTCACTAGGCCACATGTTTTGGGAATGTACCAAATTAGCATCATTCTGGACAAAATATTTGAAATGCATATCATACAGTCTTGGTGTCACAATCACCCCTAATCTATTAGAAGCTGTGTTTTATGTACTCCCTGATGGGCTTAAAGTGGAGAAGGACAAACAAACTCTAATTGACTTTGCTTCACTATTTGCACATAGACTTATCTTGCTCAACTGGAAGAATCCTAGCCCACCTTTTTAAGTCATTGGGTAACTGATGTTATATACTACTTGAAATTGGAAAAAATCAAATTCTCACTTAGAGGATCTTTTTTTTAAAACCTAGCAGGATATGATAAATAACATTTTAGAATAAGAATTTAAACTGTGGAAGTGGATTCTCACCCCCTCTTTTTCTATTCTATCTATTTTTATTCATATATTTATTTACATATTTTTACTATTATTAAAGTGCTACTCTGCTGACCTAGCTCTCTTTCTCATGGGTGGGGGTAATTGTATTTCAAACCGGTTTTGTTAAACTTGACTTGCATGTATGAAATGTTTTTTGATTTTAACAAAATAAGATTTCAGTGACGATCCAAATGACCAAATGAAACAAATACATAACTGCTCAGTTATGCATGGTTAAAGCATGGTCAGCTGAAGAAAAAATAAAAGATTTAAATGGAAAGATCAAATTTTCTTATATAAATTCTTAGTATAACAATTATTGACAACAGACAGTTTTTATATCTATTGCTGGAATATTTTGTTAATTTAAACCTTTTCCTGCAAAACAACACTTTTCAAAGTGACTTAAAATCCACTAAATCATAGTTATGTACACTGTGTATTAACAGTGGATTGAATATTAATGTTACATTTGTGTAAGTTGGACATATCTGCTTTAGGTGTCCTCTTTCCTAGGAGACAGGTCAAATCTGCCTCTTTAACAGTTTTGTAATAGGAAACAAGCAGACTGGAAAAGAAGAAAGTTTACCATTTCCAGAAGATATGCCCACATTATCATTTTTGAAGGAATATAATACACTTTTATTCTTACATATCTAAATGACCAAATTTTAGCCTACTGAAAAGTAATTTGAAACAATTGTGGCATTTAATTTGTAATGACTATTATATATATATAGAATGGAATTGATTGTGTTTATAATGCGTGAAAGACTTTGTAGAGCACAGATCGTTTACAGATTATTATTATTTTGTAAAATATCAATATAAAAATGGCTTAAGGCATCCAAATAGTACCTACCTAAATGCTGTCATGACTCCACATGTTAAAACATATCACTGGCTAACTCAAACTCCAGGAGTTCCACCATTTTCATTCCAACTAATTTCTTAAGTATAAGCCATTTCTTTGCTGTTACGTGCAGTAGTACTATGGCTTCTTAGTAGCACTCTGCCATACAAGTCATTTCCACAATGATTGATTTGATTTTTTCTGAGAGAACCTTTAAATTGTTTTGTGGATCATACCGTATGGACACATAGTTTTAAACAAGGTCAAGTTAGTTCATAATTGTTTGCTAGCTTTGCAGCTCATTATTGTTTGGTTGCTGGTTGAGCAAAAGAGAAGCAATTATGGTTTCAGAATCTTAATAAGTAGGCCAATTAAAATTTAATCAACAGTAAATGGCTACGCATTTAAAAAGTGGCGGAAATGAAAACCTAAAGCCACTGTTGCCTTACAAACAACTGAGGTTGACAACCCTAGTAAAGACAAAGCTGAGGGTCCAAAATACACAAGTCATAGAAAATAAGCAAGGCTTGAGAGACTATAAATAATGGTTCAGGCACGACAAAAAAATTATGACTGAGGTCAGGATTCACTTTACAAACAAATGAGAATAACTGAACCTTAGGTGAATTGTTGCCTTAGCAATAGCAAATAGCACATATGGAAATCTAAACACATGATATTGAGGCTATGGTTGAGGTCACGGAGAATATGAAAAGATGACCTCTACGTATAATGTATGACTGTACTACAAATTTTCTTGTTTATCTAATGTTGCTACAAATGCTCCTGGCATAGGCTCCGGTCCTCCATTAACCTGAACTGGATAATAATGAGGTTTAAGAGTGTTAATTTATTTTCATTTTTAATGTTTTACTAGCAAACTTAATGTGAAATTGAAATGTAATAATGTACACTAGATCCTTAGGTAATAGGTCACAGTAAAATCCATGGCCATATGGTAAAATGTGACAACTATCCAATAAAATACTGTATCAAGGGTATTCATTGCATGCTGAAATTTCACTAGGCCATTCAAAAAGGTACTTGATAGAAGGCTGTGTTGTGGTTATTCCGGACTTTTCTTGAGATGTGTCGTTTTACATTGTGTAGACTATCTCACAGGCTTACCGTTCTTTAAACGGAACCAAAATGGGAAGCTATTCTTTTCCACTTTAACTGTGTGATTTTCTTTCTATAAGTAATGTAAAATTTCTCATTCAAGTTAAGAAGGAAGTTAAGAAGTAAATAGTCAAACTGAGTTTTTGCTTTAAACCTATGATTCTGATTTAGTCCTTCAGCATGGTCTTCTCTGTGTATATGAACCCATGCTTAATTTATAACACATGTAAGAACCCAAAGGTTGATCATGCACCATTATTCTGAGATTGCTTCACCTATTTCTAAAAGGACTATGTAAAATAATTTTTGTAATGGATCAGACACTTGAAATTCAAGATTCCCAGACCAATTTATTAAACGAAAAAATAGTACCCTTACTCTTAAATAACACCTACTGAGAACTCAACCGTGCACAGTGTCACCATATGAATAAATCATTACTCATAATATTACTAACAACCTCCTGACAGAACACATGCAAAAAAACAATGGCCCTGAATTAGAATAAGTAATCTGAGAATGTTACGTTAATGAAATATTCTCTTATAAATTATATAAGAATCAGAAAAAAACTTAAAATCCTCTTCATGCTTACTTGTATTTCTAATCAGGGAAAAAAAATTCAGTTATTTTTTATTCAGGGTTGAGTCCTACCATAAGCCTTATTTTGCTGGGATAGGCTCTGACTTTATAAATGGATTGAATATGCTCATTCTCCTTCTTGTGCTACTGGGCACACTTTGGAATTGTTCCCTTTTAGCATTTTGCTGTGAGCTCATAACTTCACAAAATTTCACCATCTTTGCGGAATTTCCTGTGCTCCCCCCTGCCAAACCCCAATAACAATCTCATTGTACACCACACAGAATTTCTCTGTCCAGCCATCTTCCAACCTATTATCTTCTTTCATATTTTTCTGGTGAATTTCAGGTTCCACTGTGTATGCTATCCTATGGCACAACTCCAGTCTAAGAGGGTCCAATTACATTATGCATGTGAGGAGGACACCTCCACAGGAGTCCGGTGATGAAACATGAGATGCATGTAAAACACAAAACACTAATATTAATAGTTCTTTACATTTATTTAGCACTTTTCTCACTACTCAAAGTGCTTTCACACAGGGAGGCCCTGCAACGCGAACCCATGTTTCCCTTACTGCGAGGAAGCAGTACTACCACTGTGCCACTAGTCATAAAACTAAAGTTGTAACAAAAGTGCAAAGGAAATATTTTTCACCTCATTTAGTTGCGTCACAGCAGCTGGTTTGCTTATTTGATAGGGTGAAGATTGGAGTATTACCTGTATATTCATATGTCTGAATCACAATCTGATTATCTGGATGGTTACCTACCAGGTAACGCTTGTGGATGGTCGGCCATTTGGTAAATATCCACCACGTCCCCTCACTTGCGAGAAGCAGATCATACATATGCACCTTATTGTCAAAGTTATCCTCAGGCAAAACAACACAGAAACATGGGAAACCACTACAAAGTAGAATTAAAAATCTAACAACTTAACAACCTGTTCTGCTTCCATTATAGGACATAACCATGAATGCACTGGATAGCACATGCCCAGGAAAAAACACTAGACGTCAATAAAAGATAACATGTCTCCACAAGGTAAGAAGTTATGAAAAGGGGGTGGTGATGAATGTCTAAATGGCACAGTCCCAGGGACAGAACTTTGCCTACAAAAAATCTTCAGGTAATACACTGCCATTTAGAGAATTCGTATGAAAGGTTTAAGGATGAGCTTTAACTGTTTCACCTACCCAAAGAATCTCTAAGACTCTGTTAACTATCCATCCATCCATTTTCCAACCCGCTGAATCCGAACACAGGGTCACGGGGGTCTGCTGGTAACCACAGACAATTCTCTTGTAACCTGTACTACAGTAAAATATTTTGTGGCATGTCCTGTGCCAAAAATATTACTAAAAGATTTATTTTCTTGGTTTCTCAAGAAGAAGAAAAAAGATATTTGGCATTTGATTTAAAAAAAATCCCTATATAAATATGAAAAAGCAAACAAATGACAAAACCCTTAAAGTGGCATTTTGTATACTTAACAAATTAAAGTAACAATCAAAATGACTAGTGCTGAATAAGTGAAGATGATTAAAATGATGAGGACTGATTAAGTTGTGGACCACCTGAGTGGCTTAATGTACACTACTTACCACTGGACTTCGTTTTACTTGATTTACTTCAAAATTAACACAAAATATATGGGCAGTAAATTCATTTTTATGTGAAGAACTTAACAACTACATTTACAGTATTGATACAGGACAATTTCATACACAGAAATAGCTCAAAGTCAAATTAATAGCTAAATCAAGAGAAAGAAATTAAATATACTCTCCACTTTAGTTATGAATAGTCTTAAATGTGGATTTGTAATTTCATCATTGGTACATCACATTATTAATGACTGAAATAATTAACATGCTTTTCACAAAGAGTCAAGAAGCTGTTAGAATAATACATCTACTTTTCATTCAGCAGTAAAATATTGCAATTAATACAGCATAGCTTAAGTTAAAGGAAAACAATTATAAATGACATTACATACAGTATTTATAAACACAAATATATAAACACCCAAACTCAAAATTGTTTTGTAAAATAAACCCTAAAATATCTAATATTTCTTCAAGGTTTTATAAAAAAATTAATAATAATAATAATATATATATATATATATATATATATATATATATATATATATATATATATATATATATATATATATATATATATATTTTAAAATCTGTCACATTGTCATTTAAAAATGTACAAAGCACCTAAGCCCATGCAATTCAATTTGCATAATTATTATTATACTAAAAGCTGTCATATCATAATTCCATAGAAATTAACTGAGCCAGAAACTAACTGCATTTTAAGACTGGTCAGCATTTTTATTACTGTGATGAAATCAAAGGGCATTAAACTAAAATAGTTAAATTAGTCTTCTGGAAAATCCAATCCTACAGTTGGATACTAATATGACATTTCTTGTGGAAATCTAATAGAATCTTTGAATAAGATCCTAATTCTGATATTGATAAAAACATTACAAAGTACAAAAGAATTTTTGTAATAGAGTTTCACAATTTTACATGTTTAATGTGGAAATTGCTCAAAGGTATGTGAAAATGAAACAACATTAAAGAAAGTGACCTAAAGCTTAATTTGGGGGCCGACAACATTTTCAAGCCTGAGTTGTTTCTCTATTGTGACAAACTTTTCATTAACACTTTCTCTTTCCATATAAAATGTTTTCTTTATTTCACCTTTGTATTAAATCATGAAAATAATATCATAATGACATCATTAAAATGATTTCAGTGCTCAAACATATCCAAATATTTTTGGTGAGTTACTCTTTTTTAAAGAAAACATTAATGTTGTACAGCCTTTATGAAACTAAAAGAGATAAAATTGGTTAATTCTACATTACACACAGTTTATTTCCTTTTCTTTTTATTTTTAGTGACTGATTTAAACTTAACCTTTTTTGCTACCAGGTGGTTCTTGGGTGGTTGGTACTTTGCATGTTTTTATGTTAAATATATGCCTAGTTTTGGAGTTGTATTGAAATAGTTCTTGCCTTCATCAAATTGTAGACATTCATTTTTATTCCTTTTCATTTTTTACAGCTGTAACTACCGTATGTTGCATATTTAACTTACTATTTAATTTTACAGTATGTAAAGGATACTGTAATGTTTGTAGTAATTGTTATTTTTCTCAATGAAAACAAGTTACTTTGAATAAAGTCATTTACATTAGGTAGCATATTCATTTAACAACTTGGCTCTCAAGAACACCATTGATTGGGTTCTGATTGAAATCAAATCATTATCCTTCAAGAAAATGTGTGTTTTTATTGATCCAGGGCCGTAAAAATATAATTTGCTGTGCTTAACATCATTGTATATATTTTGATAGTCTTCACTTATTACAATGGCTGGACTGTCTTTTTACATATAAAATTAATTAATGTTATTCCTGGGTGCTTGGTTTAAAATGTCACTCCATTCCAATATGTACTCCTCACCTTTTTTATCCAATGGGGTGCACTGCGTCTCCTAATATTAAATGCACATATGTGTTCATATAAAGCAAAGGGGTTCACTAAATTGTACATTCTAACTTCTGTTTGATTTTATACCATTCCCAATTGGCAATGCTGTTTCATCCACTACATATTGTATACATTCAAAGCTGCAATGGCATGGCAGGGGTGAACCTTGGGATTAAGTCTATGACCAGTGGGATGAGACTTTCAAAGACTGTTTTTTTCATTGTACATCATACTGAAACATTGTATGCCAAGAATAACCCCATAGCAGACTGGGTGTGCCATTTGAAAAGTTCTGTTGTGAAGAATAAATAGTCCTGTGTGTATTTTGGTACATTTTCTTCATTTGTCCAAGTTTCCCAGATATTGTTCATTGTGTCAGCTTCATTTCTCAAGGCACATCTGAACAGAATCCTTATCTTTTGTTTTTGCTGTCATAAAAATCAATATTCTGTTATGCAACCTTGAAATGGATTAAATGCGTTTGACAATGGATGGAAAAACTATGTTAAGAAACACCACCGTCAAAATGAGCTGGGACTGTAACCCTAATCCTTTCTTAAACTCGCCTACAGCTCCTGTATCTGTGTTTGTTGCTATGCAATGCTTATTTTGCTGTATTCATGTTATGCAGAGACAGACAACATAAATTGGGGAGCTCCAATAGTGCTATTGTGCGAGCATTGTGCTTTACACCTTGTACCTAGAGTTTGTCTTGTTAGCAGATGATGTTTTATGGGATTTACTCTAATGTTTTTAATCTTTGGCTTATTATTTGGAAAAATTAGTTTACTATAGTCTTTTGGTTGTTTTTTTTTTTCCTTATGACCACCGGAATGTGCTTTGACTACACTTTTTTGTATCTGCTCTTTTTTTTATTTGACCATGTATCTCATTTGCTGTTCTTTGTATACTCCAGTTTGTATTATCTTGGTTTGTACTTTTTTACTAACGGACTTGTATAATTAAACTCTCTTAATTTTAATCAAATTTGCTTTTTCTGAAATTTGCTGTGATCTGCATTCTCAACTCTCAACATCACTTTTAGTTATGTCCATAGCAATTAGACTCTGTTGTCAAATTGACATTTATTACAATGTTATAAACCATTTAGTTTGCCTATAAACAATCTTATATGCCTAAGTAAGTAATCATATAACATGTTCATATTAATATTCTAAAATAAATGGTCAGTCTTTAAAAGTGAGCACAACATTTCTGTAATCATATTTCTCAGCAGTATATTATAAATATAAAAAGTAAATAGCTGATTTCCTTTTTTAGTGTAAACTTTAGCTCTTTTACAAAAAAAACTTTTGTTAAGGAAGCACTTTAATCAGCTCCATACATTTTTTATTTAGCTTTTTTATCCATAATTACATATATTAATCATACATGCATTATCACAAGGGTGAGAGAAGTATGCAAACACCAAACCCCAAGCAGTAGGCTACAATTTTTCCATAAGGCAACTATCAATATCACAAGATAATAAAATGATTATTTATCATTAATGGTTTAAAGGCTATTTTCTGGGCTAACCATTTGTCCCCAGATCTGTTTCCCTTTCTGGGTATTCTACAGAGTAGGACCCATTATTTTTATATTATAAACACTGCCCTAACCACATCTGGGCCTCCTCCTCTCCATCTACATTTTGGTGTACATCTACACCCAATCATCTACACCCCAATCCACATGCTCAAGTGACTTTAGTCTGCTTCTTCTCAAAAAATACCGATTGCCTCCACACCTAGTCTTTTTCTTAAACACTTCACATGTCTACCTGATTGATCTCATCTCCATTCTTTACAGCTTTGTTTTGTGTTTCGCTCTCAATGGCCACTTTTCACTCCCATAGAGCATACTGCTCTTTGCATAGCTTTCATAAACCTTTCCCCTTCAATGCCAGAGAGTCTTTTAGGAGTCGAAATGGAGCAGCACTCAGAATTTCTTCTATACAACTTAGCTATCACTACGATGTCTGCACATCAACCTGCACTCAAAATGTCACCTACTGCAAGTAGCAGAAATTTCCAACTTAACTGCTGATATCTGAATTTATTTTGCAGTCCTTTTTCCCTTATTCCACAACAGTAGCACTTGCCAGCTGCAGAGAGCCCTTCACACCATTAAATCACTAAATAAAGACCATTCATTGGATTTCCTTTATCCCTACACCTTTCAAGCACATGCTGTAAGGCCATATATCCTCCTGCTCCATGTCTCCTGCTGCTTCGCCTCCAGCTATGACCTTGATCATTCCTGTGGTTACCTTAAGGGCCTTTTGCTTACAAACTAGCTTCACACAAGATAAAGAAATATTAAACATAATATGAAGTGTTAAATTTGCAAGTACATCTTGGATGATATACGCCTAAAACCAACAGAGGAGATACCTTCATGTATGCAGTGCATTGCAATACATCATAATCCCTACGCATGTTAATTCATGGTAGACCAATTCCTAAATTAGTCCTCAAAAATGAAACAAACTAAAGTGACACTCTGCTTCATAAAAGGTTAGGACTTATTTTGTGGCAGCTGACAATAGTTCAGTCTGATTAGGAAAGCCCCGCCTCTTGGTTTCGCTAAAAATAAATACATTTTGCACTGCTTCTGTTAATCTTGTAATAAAAAGGCAGGGTAATCTGAATGTGTTAAGAAAAGTTTTTGCTGACTTGACCCTAAAGACATAAAACCTGCCCAAAATCATCCAGTGTGGTTTGCACAAGCTGACCAAAACTGTTAAATACTATAAGAAAATTTCATAAAGGTTTTTGCTATGCATTACATGTATAGTGCATTCTTTTAGAAATTATTACAGGGCAAGTTATTATGGCATTTTGATATTTGAGCACAGAATTGTTCCTATGGAGGCCTAATTGTATGCTCAATATCAAAAATTCAATTTAGCTTGGAAATTGCATGACATGTTTAGTTATATTAGGGATGCAAAACTTTTTACCCTTGATGGGCCATATAAAGTTGAACACGAGACAAACAACTGAACAGCAAATTGACTTCTGCTCAAATGCTGGCTCTGCACCTTACTAGCAGACAATGACAGGGCACTAGGTGCTAACATGTAGCATTTCAACTAGAGAGAGAGAGAGAGGTTAGGAGCACACGCTGATACAATGCATTGCTCCACCCACCACATGACAAACCACCTCAGGATTCCAGGTTAGGATCTGAGTGTAGGCTGCAATGGGTGACACCTCATCACCACACTAGTTCAGATGGAATGGAACAGTCTGAAGCTTTTTATGGTGGCTGGAGTGCCAATTTTGTCACCAACCCCCAGGTTTTTCCCTGTAGGTTGGAGGGCCAACATGCAGGGCTGGATGCAGATTAACGTCATTCCCAGAACAGAGCAATCACAGGTTAAGGGCATTGCTCAAGAATGGGTAGTTTAAGGTTATTATGAGGGATGAATCGTTTTAGGTTGAAGTTTTCTCCCACTTGTTAATTATATAAACCTTGCATTGTATTTAAGTGGTTAGCTCTTCTGCCCCACTGACAGCATCCTGTGTTCAAATCCCCTGCTTAGTTACTGCCAGTGTGAAGTTTACATGTTCTTTTCTTATCTGTGTGGGTTTTTCTCTGGTTATTTCAGTTTACCTTCCACAACCCAAATGTGTTTGTGTGTATTAGGTTCATTGGCTTCTTATATGTGATCCCAGATGCCTAGTCTAGACTTGGTTCCTGCCAAACACTCAATTCTACAGAGTTATGTCCAAGCAATTGTAGCTCAGAATTGAATTAAGTATATTTTAGAATGTTATATTAAAATGATTAATAGGGTTTTGGTGCTCCAACTTCCAGTCTAACGCTCAGCCACCTAAAGGCTTTTATTTACTTTTAAAATATTGCAGGTGACAATAATGTTTGTATCAATGTTAAAATTGTTAACCTATCAATTAGGTTTTTGCCAGTTAGGTTTGAATTGTGAATCACTTTGGAATTTTTACCATTAATTTGTTTTATGAGGAAGACAATACAGTATAGTTAGGTGTGTTTTCTATCAAATATTTATCAAAAGATTGAAAACAGCAAACATCTTAGCAGGTCATATATAATAAAATAAAGGTCCTTTACACAGCAAAATCACCCACCAGTTCAAAATCTAGATTTAGAATCCTGATCCTACAGAGACCAGGATCCTAAATAACAACAAATCAGGAACCCAATTGGGCCCCAATAAGGAAGTAAAAAACTAGTGGACAGGACTGTGGTATGGACTAGAGGGCACACATCCCACAACACCACCCCAAACCCTCCCCAGCCCACACACACTAGCTGTATTTATATCTGACATTTAATCAATATAGGTGCCAGAAGACCCATTGATCCTAGCCACTGAGAATTCCAGAAGAGTCAAATTGCAAAAGGAACATTTCCAGGCAGAGAGAGAAATAGCAGCTGCAGATTTTCAGCATGAGACCAAAGCAAGATATTATCCTTAATTCCTACTGGATAACAAAAAGAAGAAGAAGCAAAGAGAGGTCTAGTAGTAAAAAAACGTGAGGAAAAAGACAAATGCTGGGAAAGAAAACAGATGGAGGAAAATCAGAACATTGTAGATGTCTATTCTGTGTACTCCCTGTGTGGAGTTAGCATGTTCTTCCCTTCTGCATGTGATTTCCTCTGAGTTCCCCAACTTCATCCCACAATCCAAAAACATGCAAGTTGGGTGAATTGGCATTGCTAAATTGCCCCTTATGTGTGCATGGGTGTGTGTGCATGTGTTTGTCCACCTTGTAATCAATAGGTGTCCTACTCAGGTGTTGTTCCTGCCTCACGCCCAGTGATTGCTGGGATAGGCTCCAGTTGCCCCATGACCCTACCCTGGATAAGTGGGTTAGGAAAACAGGTGGATGGAATGATGGATGTTCTATGTTTTGGAATGGACGTGGTGTTTTCTTAGGGGCTTGGTCCTGTCTTGTCTTGCTATTGGGATAGGCTCCAGCCCTTGAGACCATGGATTAAGCAGACTTGAAAATGTCATATTATATTTTCTGCTAAAAATAAATCAACAAAAAAAAATCAGTCAACCATTTTTATGTAATACTGTTAAACAAATCAGAATTTCTATTTCACTTAAATCAATTATTTGATTAAATTCTTATTTAATGCAACGTTTAGTTAATCTGGACTGTGAAAATCAAGTACTGTATTTGTGTAGAAAAGGAAAAACAAATTAAGGTTCTTGCTGTAAGACTTGCTGAAATTAAATGTGCAGCATTAGTAATCCAACAAGGCTCAAACTAATACTGATGTAGCTTTTATAATTCAGAATTACAAATACTCACTGCAGAAATATGAATAATCATCACCTGTGCAGCACCTGCTTCAACTTTTACACATCCAAGTTTTTACAACATGCACACAATAAAGAAGCAAATGTTCACTGTATGATCCACTAAAGTCATTGGCAAGATCAATAATCTCTGCCCTTTGTGACCCCTGTGACTCCAACTTCTGCAGAAATGTGTCACACCTCTTCTGTGCTCTGAACACTCTTTCTATCACTCAACATCGTTAATCTACCAAAGCCACAACCACACATACTCCACCTTCATCCTTGAACGCAAGAATCTCACTCACCAATCAAAACACCCACATTTGCAAGGGCCACAGAAAAAACTGAGATATCAAAAATATGAGTAGCACTGGGCTTAAAAGATACTCTTTCACTTTATATGTTTTGATCAAACTTTATGTTTGCTCTGAAAAAATATTGTTTGAATGCTAAATAATCACAGGGAAATTTTACTAACTCAGCACAGGTAGTGGCTAAATGTTCAGACCCATTCAATTCAAACAAAATATTTCACAGCAGGATAGATACTTTCCAGGTTTCTTATGTTCTTATTAATCATAATTATTTATTTGTTTACTCTTTACTCCAAATTTTAGAATTCTATAAATTCTATGGAAGATGTGAGGCAGTAACACACCCTATGTGGGACACCAGTCCACTGTACAGTACACAACATTCATTACCCCACTTCATCAGATAATCACAATGATCTTGTGCCTATTTCAGCAATATTGAGAGCTTGGTAGGAATCAGCACAGTATGGGACACCAGTGCATTAATGAGCACTGTAACACACAGTCCCTAAAGATAGTTTGGAGTCATCACTTAATGTATCATGTACACTTTTGAAATATGGGACATTAAAGAAAACTAGTTTTCATGATTAGTATGCCAGTACAGCATGTTTTTTTGACTACAGGAATAAACTATCCATCCATCTATTATCCAACCAGCTATATCCTAACTACAGGGTCACGGGGGTCTGCTGGAGCCAATCCTAGCCAACACAGGGCGCAAGGCAGGAAACAAACCCCGGACAGGGCGCCAGACCACTGCAGGGCTCTCACACACACACACCCAGCACACACTAGGGACAATTTAGAATCGCCAATGCACCTAATCTGCATGTCTTTGGACTGTGGGAGGAAACCGGAGTACCCGGAGGAAACCCACACAGACATGGGGAGAACATGCAAAGTCCACGCAGGCAGGACCCCCGGGAAGTGAACCCAGGTCTCCTAACTATAAGGCAGCAGCGCTACCCACTGCGCCATCATGCCGCCCAGGAATAAACTAGAGTATGAAAATACCACAGATACTGAACTAAAAACAAAAAAAAAAAGAATACATTTCTGTTTTCACAAACCAGCCTGTTTAAAAGTCAGTCATTAATGTGTTGTGTATAGCTGTTCTTGTATTCTGTACTGGATGGTAGCACTGTTAACACTGCTGCAGAGTCTTGGGTTTAAATTCTGTCTAAGCATAGTCTGTACCATCTCTCTGTGTCTGTGTGAATTTTCTCAGAGTAACCCATTTGCGTGCTACACTGCAGAGACTTGTGTGTTAAGTTAATCGGCCCAGTGTGACTGTACGAACCTTATGATGAAATGGTGTCCTGTGACTCCTGTCTAGGTTTGGTTCCTTTCTTGTAGCTTAAAATACATTAGAAGTGTTCAATAATGAATGGCTTGATAAGAGGTATATAACACTGCCATGATATAACTTAAATGCCTTTGGTTCCTTTTACTGTATATTTCTTCTCATTCCTAAATAAGAACATTAATGTCAGAAAATCCTTACTACAGTATACTTCTGTAATCAGCCTTTGTCATTTAATATAGTTTACTACCAAATACTGGCTTACCTCAATGCCCCATGGTTTAGTCACTTTGTTTAACTTCATTGATGCATCTCCTGTGGAAGAAAATAAGAAAAGGTATATGTTTTAACATTCACATCTCTCAAGCCGGAATAAATTACAAACAGTGTCAGGGATAAGACAAGCGAAATCAGATTGTAAGAAGAAAAAAATGTGAGGACTAATACAGTAAATGTGAACACAGCAGGTGTTTAGGTAATGGAGTGTGGCTGAGGAATATTCATTATCTGAAACTGCACCGCTGGACAGTATGACAATTGAAATTGTTTTCCCTTTTGTTTTAAAAGATGGGAATTTTAAAATAGGGCATGATACTAATCAGAAGCAGATCAGACATTTCAAAAGTTGCACAGCATATAGGGAATTAATAATGTATTACTCATAGTAATTTTTTCCATGAAGGCTGCATACTTTAACTGTGTAGTGTAAAAGGAAGCCCTATTTTAGCAGCAAAGCCAGCTTCAAATCATAAAATGCCATGACTACAGAAACCTCAGGTGGCCTCACTATATTGACTTTCTGTCCATTTCAGAGCCGTTTTCAGAGACTAACCTTCTCATTTCCAAAGCCCTGAAATCGAAAACCCCAGAACACCTGACTAAATTGCCTACTCCATACAAACCTATGAGATTAATGAGGTCTTCTGAAGGCAGTCTTCTCAGTGTTCTGCTCCATCATTGACCTCCCGATCAGACACTTCTCACAGTTTCTCTCTCTCAAGCTCCTCCTTTCTTCACTAATATTCAAATCTTAACCGAAAAGCCATCTTTTGTGCAACTGTCTCTTAATTAAACAGTATGTGGAAATTGTGCTTCTAATTTTGACATTTTACTTGATACATTGCCCTATTGATTATAATGTAATTCTTGTAATTTAAAACAGACAGATTTACATATAGGTATACTCTGGTGCACTTTCATCCCATGCAATGTTGCTTTTTGTGGATGAACATATGACTACAAAAGTGAAATGAGCAAACTTCATTTAGAGCCCCTTCAAAGTACTGTGAATGCTCATTTGACACACAAAGTACTAATTTAAAATGTATTTCTAGAATAAAATTCACAACTAAAGGATTATTTCTTACCTCTATGGAACCTATCAGAGCTTATATAGAAGACTTGGGCCTTCTCTTAACTTCTCAGCTGATTCATGCAGTAACAAAATTTTATTGCCATCTAAGTGTCTAAGAGTAGAGCATGTGAGACTGCAAAATTAATTAACACAAATATCAACACAGAGGGTTGCCATATAAGATTCTCTGCATGCCCTCAAAACACCAGGGAGACTTTTATTGGTTATGGCAGTAATGTGACACATCTTATGAAATATTACAGGTACTTATACATAAGCAAGTAAAAATTGATGTGAAAGTGATTGCTGTAAATGCATTTTGCACAACAGGCTCATGCCCTGTCAGATTCTCTGTTCCCATGAAATAAGTATGCGTCATAAAAGTTAAATGAAAATAAAAGAGGCATTCACAACATAATGTTTTGCCATTTTTGAAATTTAGCAATATAAAACATCTACTGTATTTTAGAGAGTAAAATGCAGTCAACCTTTCTAGTCCTTTTTCAACAGTTTAAAGTGAACACACTCAAGATTACGAAATAGCTGTTAGTAATAATTGGTTTTCTAGGACACCGTTAAAATAAAGTAAGATCAGCTTTTACTTAAGCTCTACACACACAGGGTTGGCAGTGTGGTGCTGTGAATGGAAATACTATAACACATTAGTTGAACCAGGCTTGTTTATTGTCACACCTCTATTCAGTCATGCCCTCAGCCAATAATAGTTGTGAATAAATTTTAAAAAAAAAGTTGCTTGATGGGTGCCTGTAAGGTGACACTCCTGGTCATGGGTGACTTCAATGCAGCCACTAGCACTGACAGGGTTGGCTATAAGGATTGTCTCGGTCCCCATGGGTCCGGTGATTGTGATGAAAGTAGCTCCATGTTCCTCAACTTTGCAAAAAGGTCAGGGGTTGTGAATCGCTGGATTCTGGTTCCAGCACCCTGAGCCACATCATTGGACTTGGTACTCCAATACTGGTGGTGCGGTGAAGGAGATCGATCACATTCTCATGTGCAGACACTGGAGGCTCTTACAAAACTGCAGGGTCTACATAAGTGCCCAATTTGTGAATTCTGACCACAGACTTATTACTGCAACTCTGAAGATCCAGCTTAGGTCCAGTAGGTTACTACCTACTAGGAGAATGAGGCTGGACCTGGCCAGACTTCCAGATCAAGTGGTTTCTGATGAGTTTGCACACAGTTTGTGTGAGGAACTTACGGATTTGGGTGAGACTGCCGATCCTAATATGATGTGGGAGACCTTTCATAACAAGACCCTGAAGGTTGTTGAGGGTTGTGTTGGTGTTCCCAGTGTTCCCCGAAGCAGGTGTTTCATCTCGTAGGGCACTCTGGATATCGTCGAGAGGTGTCACAGTGCACGGCTTGATGGCAACTCTGGTGTGTACCGAGAACTGAGAAGGACGGCTGCGAGGGATTTGAGGGCAGATAAGGAGAGGTTTATTAGAAGAATCTGTGATCAAGTGACATACCATCTATGGTCTAGTGACCCACATCCTGCTTACAGAGGAATTGAAGTATTACGCACATCCGAATCTGTTCCTCGGAGAGTTGCACTCAGGACGGCTGATGGAACGGTCCTTATGGATGACACTGCAGTTGTAACCCACTGGGCTGGTTACTTCGAGCAGCTGTTTAAAGCTAATCCTCTGGCTAGGATGTTGGATATGCCTGGGTCAACGGTTATTGAGGCTGATCCTCCAATTAGCTGTGAACTAGGGCTGCAACTAATGATTATTTTGGTAGTCAACTAATTGTTCAATTTATTTTTTGATTAGTCGATTAGTCACGATTATTTCATGCCTGATTTTTTTGATGCCTGTGACCTGTGGTTGCACATCCTGTTCTGGGCTCCAGTGCATGTCTGACCTCATCTGCTCATGTCTGTCAACCTATGAATGTCACCCTGATGTCTCTGCATTAACACAATTAAAATTAATAATAATCAAATTAAAATAACAACCAATGAAACATATGAATTTGAAAATAATCAGATGTTTTTATATTAGTGTGACCATCACAATAAAGTCTAGTAGTCTCTAAACAAAAAAAGTGTATTTAACTTAACCAAAAAATACATCGTTAAAACTGAAATGTTTTTCATATTTTAGTAATAAATGACAAAATGTAGACATAAACTATATAATGTGTAAAGCCTGAAGTGCAAAGATCAAATAAACACTTTCACAGAAGGTTCAAGGACGATATAACACCTTCCATGGTGCAGCGGTAAGAATTGCTGACTTATAATCAAGAGTCCCCTGGTTCGATCCTGACTGCCTCGTATATTTACCGTTTTGAGTAGTGAGCTGCTCTTATTGTTAATATTATACAATAAACACATACATTTGATTTGCATCTGTAACAGCCATTGTATTAAATGTGTAGTACTTGTAAAAGTTACCTTTTTTTTTCACTTTTATTCTCTGTCACGATCACAATACATACTACCGCACCCCCAGAGATCTGATGCTGTTACTTTTTATCTGAAACTGGGAATAACTGTAGATGTGAGTGTTTTGAGACAATCGAACTGGAAATTCTCTGATCTGGATGGATAAAAGCTGACACACAAACGCTGGCGAATCTGCCTTATTCATATCTCATTGTCACTTGATTTTTTTTTATTCAATTTTATTGAGTGTTCCTGCTTGCGCTGAATTAGATCAAAGCCGCAATGACAAAAAAAACAGAGACATAGGTATATATGATGTTTGGAATTATTCATTTAATGACCTTATAGTACATTTCGGAAGGCATTGTGGCACGGATGCAACATTATTCATTTTCATTCTTGTGGTTGTAATCAGTGACCATGTTTTTTTCCCCCCGATGTTGCCCAGTCTGCACAGGACTCCAGGACATGCAGAGGAAAGAATGTTCCTCTGCAAGGTGAGCCATGAACGCTCTTCTTTTCTCAGTGGACCCCGTACATGCCTTGCACAGTACATGTGCTTTGATTGCCTCCAGGTCAAGCTTGTTATAGCACAAGCAACCGGCCACCTGCATGCTGCTGCTAGCACTGAATTAAGCTCATGCCTTCTGGTGTCAGCACGCAGCACCGGGGACAAAAAAAGAAAGAGACAAATATATGTGACATTTTGAAGAAATCATTTTATGACATGAATAGAACCAATCAGAAAACACCATTGCACTAATGCAATATTATTTGAAAACGAACAGATTGGGTGTAAATTTGTTATTTGTAAAAGTTAGCTTTTTTCACTTTTATTTTCTCAGTCTCGTTCACGCACTCCCTCCCCTCTTGATCTGACCCTAACTAACTAACAGCGCCAGCATAAATTCTCAAGAGAAGGTGGCATCACATCTCCAGGATGCTTTCGTATCAGATGCTCATGCTTTGCGATGGTGCTGCCATGAAAAGAAAGCTCCGCTTTGCATAATCTGCATTCAACTTTTTTTTCTTTTTTGGTGAAGTGCTCCCACACTTTAGAAAGTTTCTGTCTCAATTTTTTTCCATCTCCTTCCCCCTACTCTATCTGACTCGCCATTGCAACCAAGTTTATTTTCCTCTACATTCTTCTTCTCCTCAGATGTTCTTTCTTCGTTGGTAGGACTGTGTGCAGTCTTGACAAACAATAACAAACGATACTGCTCCCAGACGTTCATGTAGTGCATTGCAGTTACAGAAACCAATGTGGTTCTTTGTGACTGGAGCCTCTATTGAAGGTTTTGTTTATGATGCATCGGCAATAAATATTCCACGTCAATGATTTTTTGTACTCGACGTCGTCGATTACATCGACTAATCGTTGCAGCCCTACTGTGAACCACCCAACCTCACTGAGATTGCACAGGTGGTGAACCAACTGAGGGCTGGGAAGGCTGCAGGGATCTGTGGTATCCAGGGTGAACCTTTCCAGGCTCCTGGTATCATCCCAACTGACTGGAAAATGGGACTTGTCATCCCAATCTGGAAAGGAAGGGTGATCACCTGGATTGTGGCAACTATGGGGGGGGGTAAAACTGCTCTTGGTGCCGGGTAACGTCCTTACTAGGGTCGTCCTTAATAGGATCCGTGATCACTTGCTCACCTACCAGCAACCTAAGCAGTCTGGTTTTACACCTAAGAAGTCTACCATTGACCGCATCCTGGCATTGATGATTCTCATGGAGCGCAAACGCAAATATTGGCAGAGTTTCTTTACAGTTTTTGTTGATTTTTGTAAAGCGTTCGACTCAGTTAATCGAGCTGCCTGCCCTGTGGGACATCCTGAGAATTCACAGGAACCCCTCAGGATTGCTGGATATCATGGCTGGCCTGTACACTGGTACTGTGAGTGCTGTGCAGAATGGAGGCAGAACCTCTGCATTTTTCCCAGTTGATTCTGGGGTTAATTAGGGGTGTGTTCTTGTTCCTATTTTGTTCAATGCTTGCATAGACTGGGTGTTTGGTAAGGTCGTGGAGTCCAGCAGCTGTGGGGCATCTATTGGTGAAGAAAGATTCACTGATCTTGACTTTGCTGAAGATGCTGTGATCTTTGCGGAGTCAATGAAGGCTCTGATTGGGGCTCTCGAGACATTGAGTGAGGAGTCTCAGTGTCTGGGCTTGCAAGTGCCCTGGATAAAAACCAAGATCCAGGCTTTTAATGACCTCTTACGCACAGCCATCAGAAGTGTGTCTCTCTGCGGAGAGAGTGTTGACCTTGTCGAGAGGTTTACTTAGCTCGGCAGTGACATTCATGTCTCTGGTGACTCTTCCCATTAAGTCAGTTGACAGATTGGAAGAGCATGGGGTGGGGGGGGGATGTCATGAGGTCGCTGGAAAGGGGTGTTTGGTGCTCCTGATATCTATGCAAAAGGATGAAGGTCCAAGTCTTTAGATTCCTGGTGCTTGCTGTCTTGCGATATGGTTGCGAGACATGGACACTATCCAGTGACCACAGACAAAGACTGGACACCTTTGGTACTGTGTCTCTTTGGAGAATCTTTGGGTACCCGCTTGTTTGACTTTGTGTCGAATGAGGCACATTACCTGCATAGCGAGGAAGCAGCAGTTACAGCACTACAGTCATGTGGCACAATTCCCCGAGGGTGATCCGGCTCGCAGCTTCCTCGTTGTTGAGGACCCGAGTGGCTAGAAAAGGCCAAGGGGATGCCTACATAACACCTGGCCGCAGCAGATAGAGGGTCATTTCTGGAGGGTGGGACTGAACTGTGTGTCTACCTGGGGGATTGCCAACAGGGTCCAGAGCTGTTTTGTTGTGTGGTGGGTGCAGCAACGCGCTGTACCAGTGCATGCTCTCCAACCTGACCTGACCTGACCTTAGCCAAGCCTCCCAATACTCCAAGGTTGTCTGAAACTCACTTAGTCCTAAGTGATTCATATTCAATCAGACATATTGCACTTATTGTGTTGATCATTCATCAGTCAACATTTCTGAATCTAGCCTAGTGCTTTTGAAACTACTTTTAGTACTTTTTTTTTTTATAATATTTCTAATCATTTACCTTTCCTTTAAATAAGTTTTTTGTTTGCTTTCCTATTTAGACACTGTTCTTGCCTAAACTGATGTTCTCATTCATATGTTTGAATTATCAGTCATCCCTACTTCTCCCTTTGGCTCCAGATTTTTCCTGACCTGTGATTTGACATTGTTACCAACATTTTCTCAGTGTCATCTAGCCACTGTATAACTGAATCTTTCCTCTCATCCTCTTAGAAGTCCTTCACATGCACACAGTTCATAGAACTAAAAGAAGTTAAAGCATGGGTATTCAAATCTGGTGGACTGGTGGAGTGCAGTGATGTCAGGCCGTGATTGAATAATTACATGCTAATGTGCCACTGAGAGAAGTTTTCATATTCTGAGATATTTATGTGGATGTTCTCTATGGTCACTGTTTTCTCATTGTCCATTAAAGCTATTGGTTTAATTCAAATCCTCAGATTTCGTTCTTGCATAAATGCAATTCTGATTGTGTATTTTGTGTTACTTAAGACTAATCTAAGGTGAAATTCTGCCTAAAGTTCATTGCTGGTAGGATAAGATGCAGTTTCGAAAGACACTAAAAAGGGTAAGCAGACCCAGAAATTGTATATTTTGTTAAAATAATATAAATAGACAATAACATATTACATTATATAGTATAGTAGCTACACTATATTACATACAATAAAGATTCATTATTTGTTAGACAACTTTAGTGAAGAATTAGAAAGAACAGAATATATCTAGACTATATTTTTAACAAATAATATGTTTGCAAAGTTACATTTCCACCAAGATAGGTGGATTAGCAGATAATTTGGAATCCGTTATATCATTACAGAAGGACTTGGATAGCATACAGGCTTGGGCAGATTTGTGGCAGATGAAATTTTATGTCAGTAAATGTAAAGTATTACACATAGGAAGTAAAAATGTTAGGTTTGAATACACAATGGGCAGTCAGAAAATTGAGAGTACACCTTATTAGAAGGATTTAGGAGTCATAGTGGACTCTAAGCTATCGACTTCCCAACAGTGTTCAGAAGTCATTAAGAAGGCTAACAGAATGTTAGGTTATATAGCAGGATGTGTGGAGTACAAGTCCAAGGAGGTTATGCTCAACCTTTTATAATGCACTGGTGAGGCCTCATCTTGAGTACTGTGTGCAGTTTTGGTCTCCAGGCTATAAAAAGGACAAAGCAGCACTAGAAAAAGTATAGAGAAGAGCAACTAGGCTGATTCCAGGGCTACAGGGGTTGAATTATGAGGAAAGATTAAAAGAGCCTGTGGTGGGCAGGTGCCCTGCCTGGGAATTTGTTCCTGCCTTGTGCCCTGTGTTGGCTGGGATTGGCTCCGGCAGATTCCCTTGACCCTGTGTTAGGATATAGCAGGTTGGATGATGGATGGATTAAAGGAGCTGAGCCTATATAGTTTAAGCAAAAGAAGATTAAGAGGTGACATGATTGAAGTATTTAAAATTATGAAGGGAATTAGTACAGTGGATTGAGACTGTTGTTTTAAAATGACTTCATCAAGAACATGGAGACACAGTTGGAAACTTGTTAAGAGTAAATTTCGCACAAACATTAGGAAGTTTTTCTTTACACAAAGAACGATAGACACTTGGAATAAGCTACCAAGTAGTGTGGTAGACAGTAAGATGTTAGGGACTTTCAAAACTCGACTTGATGTTTTTTTGGAAGAAATAAGTTGATAGGACTGGCGAGCTTTGTTGGGCTGAATGGCTTGTTCTCATCTAGAGTGTTCTAATGTTCTGTAATTTCTACATTATTTAAGAGGAGATCAAATTTTATTTTCAGTTTTACTATGTAGTCTAAACCTGCTTACTGAAGTTGCAATCCCAGAAAAAAATCTCACTTTTACATACTGTAAATATCAGTCAGATCTTAATCTCAGAAAACACACTGGCACAAATAAGTGCCAAACACTAAGCTGACTTTGCCTAAAAAGTGAAAACCTGAAGAATGTTAAACATGCCACCTTATAGAATATGCTCAAGTTGTACATAGCAGGCATCTTAACCCAGATTAGACAGGGGGTGACCTATGCGATAGGGTTCCACACACACTGATCTGGATTCATTTTGACTGTAACATGTTTAAACCCCATCCCCCATAAGAATGTTGTAGTAAGTTGAAACTACATCACTGGAACAGAAGTAACCCTGGTCATACCTTTTAAACATTAAGCCACACTGTGTTTGGACACAATATATCTTGAGTAATAGCTGTGTTGGAGATAGAAATGGTAACTGGCACATGGTAATGCTCTTTGTTAAACTATCACTTTTAACACAACCAGGTAATATATTATATCTGCTTTTCACAGTTTCTAAACAATTGCAAGTAAACAGAAATTTATATTAACACCACTCTGAATTAGATAATGTGATTACCATGAGTCTCTTGATGCTCTGTGAAACATTCCTTCCATATATTCTGTCGGATGTGTGCCGCTTGACTAATGAGCGAATCATCATTCTGTTTATATCCATTAGATATGAGGACCCTTGAATCAGCAGTAGCACTAAACAATAGCCAAGCAGCTTTCACTTTCATCACTTATTCAATTAACAATTTAATTTGACTTGCATGTCATTTTAACCCCTTTTGATGGATTCAAAGGCAACAACAAAAACATTCTCTGAAATAAATTAGTATTATGAATTTTTATGAGAGAAGGATAATGTAATGTATTGTACAAGACAACTATTATTTTGAATTGCTCTGTGAATGCAACTATCCATCCATCCATTTTCCAACCCGCTGAATCCAAACAGGGTCACGGGGGTCTGCTGGAGCCAATCCCAGCCAACACAGGGCACAAGGCAGGGAACCAATCCCGGGCAGGGTGCCAACCCACCGCAGGACACACACAAACACCCACACACCAAGCACACACTAGGGCCAATTTAGAATCACCAATCCACCTAACCTGCATGTCTTTGGATTGTGGGAGGAAACCGGAGCGCCCGGAGGAAACCCACGCAGACACGGGGAGAACATGCAAACTCCACGCAGGGAGGACCCGGGAATCGAACCCAGGTCCCCAGGTCTTCCAACTGCGAGGCAGCAGCGCTACCCACTGCGCCACCGTGCCGCCCTGAATGCAACTATTACTTTTGAAATAATGCTTTACAAAGATATGTGTGTTCTGGTTAATTCTGTAGTGTGAGGTAATCCAAAAAAGAAGAAGGACCTCCTTTAAATCCTCTGTTGCTCTGCTGTGTTACTGAATTTAGACACTGTAATAGTACCATTCTCTTCTTAAATGTTATGGTAGTCAGGATATAACAATCAGAATATTTTCACCTTTTCTCGGCACTACTCTCATGACTGTTATGAAATTCCAAGACACTTCACTCTTTGTATTACCAGCAAAACAAAAAATGTCATTCAAGCAAAATAATGCAGACTTTGGTAGTGTTAGCTAGTTAGTGATAGTTTCAGAAGAAAATAGGAAACTCTTAAATAAGATGACCTAGACTGGTATCTGTTCACTGTTTATGCCAATCAAGACAAAGTTTACAATGGTGAATGAGAGACAACAGATACAGTATCATAATACATCAGCATGATATTAACCTACAATTTATGGAAATCCCCAGTTGTATATGGTGGGCAGTAGGCACCAAGTCTCTTCAGATAATCTTAATAGTATGTCATGTGATCTACAAATTATCTCATGTTCTTGCTTCATGGAATTTAGTCTGTCCCTTTCTGATGAGTATGACGACTTTCAAACAAATGCAGAGAATGCCTAATGACTCTAAAGACTGGAAAACTGTCAGTCTTGTTCACAAGAAGGAAGACAAAATGGATTTCAATTATCATAGACAAACAAGTCTCACATTTACCCCATGGCAAATTTTGAAAAAAAAAATCTGAAATAAATCTGAAAACTACCTGTGCGAAAATAATATACTAAATAACAGTCAGAATGGGATCCAAAGAGGATGATTATGCCAAACCAACCTGTTAAACCTGCAGAAATCAGCAGCTGAAATACTGTACAAAAAGCCTTTGATGCAATTCCATGCAAAAAACACTGAGGAGGGAGCAAAAACAATTCAAAAAGACTTGGACAATCTTCAGAACTGGGCAAACACTTGGAAAATTCAGTTTAATGTAGAAAACTACAATGTGTTCTAAGCAGGCAAAAGTAACAATAATTATAATGACAAAATGGGCTAAGTTGCTTTATACAAAAGCAAATCCAGAAAAGGATTTAGTGGTTCATGTTGATGCAGTGTTATACGAAGAAGAAATTATAAGGCAAACAAAATGTTCAGTTGTATTGCAAAATGATGGAAGCCAGAAAACCATTCTTCACAAAAAAGTAATTGGAATCTGGAATAAATTAAGTGATTGAATAATTAAAGGAGAAATCTTAACAGCATTCTAAGAGTATCTGGGACAAAGTTGGCAAATTTAGTTACTGGCTAACTAAATAAGCCTAATGGACTGAGCGGTTTCTGAATTGTTTGACTTATTACATTCTAAACAACTGCTGACACCAACACTTTTGCTGTCATACAATGTGCTGGGATTGATCATGCTACACTCATGAAAACTAAAAGTGCAGCAACTATCAGATTCACTGAATTGTTAACATAATCATGGAAAGTGTCTTTGAGATATTCTTAAGACACTGATGTGCTTGCATACCAAGATCACCCTAAACTGATTTTCTCCCAGGCCAGATGCATGTGCTTCAAGTGACAGTCTTGAGCATAATAAACATGAAAATTTTATAT
The DNA here is from genome assembly GCF_900747795.2 of Erpetoichthys calabaricus. Lineage (NCBI taxonomy): Eukaryota > Metazoa > Chordata > Cladistia > Polypteriformes > Polypteridae > Erpetoichthys > Erpetoichthys calabaricus. The sequence goes on from NC_041394.2 coordinate 74,341,877, forward strand.
TTTACATATTTGGCAATACTCATTTTTTATGCTAGTTTACAATATAATACACCTTGTGGCGGACGGCCGGGACCCATGCCCGGCCGGACGCCCCTTTGTCACTAGATCTGGGGGAGCAGCCATGGGAGCCACGCTACGTCCCTCAGAACCTTTGTTGGCAGCCCCCCTAGGTTGCATCGGGCCACTTTCATGGAACACTGGAGCTCATCTTGGTTGGGCTCCGTGGCCTCTGCCAGGGGAATCTGCATAAAGCCGCATGGCTTAACGAGCCCATCTGGGCGGGAGCGCAGCCACACCTGGAAGTGCAGCCAGAAGTAGATTAACAAGCACCTGCAGCACTTCCGGGTGGGATATAAGAGAAGCCTGCAGCCACTATTCAGGGCGCCAGATTTGGGAGGAGGATGAGGACAAAGCTGCCCTGGGAGAAGTGGAAGACAAAGAGTGTGATTTGGGGTGATTTTTCTTTGTGTGTGTTTTGAGGACTGTGTTGTGCCTATGGGGTTCACGGAGAAGACATGCCTCACAGGTGAAGAAAAAATAAATCTTTCTGTTTATTTTGCTTGTGCCTCTGGTGTCAGTCTCTGTAGGGTCTGCGCCAACCAAGCACCAATATCACAACCTGTATCAGGGTGCAAATTCCTCAAAGTCTATATTGAGAAGAACAGCAACCCTTTGCAGTTTCTGTAACATATTTATTTATGAAGCCAGATCACTAGCCCAGTGGCCAAATAATCAGACTGTAGTCTTTCATGTGGCTGATTTAATTGTCACTACTTTCACTTTTTTACTTTATAACTTAATTTGCGAGTGCTCCAATTGTAGAAAAATACTGTATATCAAGTGTAACACTAATTTATAAAAACTTCCATCCATCCATTTTCCAACCCGCTGAATCCGAACACAGGGTCACGGGGGTCTGCTGGAGCCAATCCCAGCCAACACAGGGCACAAGGCAGGGAACCAATCCCGGGCAGGGTGCCAACCCACCGCAGGACACACACAAACACACCCACACACCAAGCACGCACTAGGGCCAATTTAGGATTGCCAATCCACCTAACCTGCATGTCTTTGGACTGTGGGAGGAAACCGGAGCGCCCGGAGGAAACCCACGCAGACACGGGGAGAACATGCAAACTCCACGCAGGGTGGACCCGGGAAGCGAACCCGGGTCTCCTAACTGCGAGGCAGCAGCGCTACCACTGCGCCACCGTGCCGCCCTTTATAAAAACTTTCAACAAAAAATGTAAATAACACATACTTTGGTCTGCGGTGGGTTGGCACCCTGCCCTGGATTGGTTCCCTGCCTTGTGCCCTGTGTTGGCTGGGATTGGCTCCAGCAGACCCCCGTGACCCTGTGTTCGGATTCAGCGGGTTGGAAAATGGATGGATGGATGGACATACTTTGGTGGTGGGAGTGGTGGCTCTGAGGCTAAGGACCTGCGCTGGTATCCCAAAGGTTGCCAGTTCGAATCCCCGTCAGTGCCAAAAGAGATCCTACTCTGCTGGGCCCTTGAGTAAGGCCCTTAACCTGTAATTGCTCCAGGGGGCGCTGTACAATGGCTGACCCTGCGCTCTGACCCCAAGGGGTATGCGAAAAAAACTAACAAACACTGTTGTAAGTTGCTCTGGATAAGAGCGTCTGCTAAATGATGTAAATGTTTTGCAGAGTGATTAGCTTAGTATGAAAATAAATACTGGAATTCTAACCCTAACAAGGTAAAGGACACTAACAGTAATAAAATTGGAATCTCAGACTCAAGCATGAAAATTAATAGTAAATGTGATAAGCAGATTCACCAGGATGTGCAAGTCCCTGGTGTCTTTGAACAAGCATTAGTGGTCCTCAGAATCCACAGTGTTCCAACAGGCGATACAGTGATCCCTCGCTATATCGCGCTTCGCCTTTCACGGCTTCACTCCATCGCGGATTTTATATGTAAGCATATTTAAATATATATCGCGGATTTTTTGCTGATTCGCGGATTTCTGCGGACAATGGGTCTTTTAATTTCTGGTACATGCTTCCTCAGTTGGTTTGCCCAGTTAATTTCATACAAGGGACGCTATTGGCAGATGGCTGAGAAGCTAGATTGCTTACTCTTCTCTCTCTCTTGCGCTGACTTTCTCTGATCCTGACGTATGGGGATTGAGCAGGGGGGCCATTCGCACACCTAGACGATACAGACACTCGTCTAAAAATGCTGAAAGATTATCTTCACGTTGCTATCTTTTGTGCAGCTGCTTCCTGAAACGACATGCTGCACGGTGCTTCGCATACTTAAAAGCTCGAAGGGCACGTATTGATTTTTGACTGAAAAACAAACTCTGTCTCTCTCTCTCTCTCCCTGTTCCTGACGGAGGGGGTGTGAGCTGCCGCCTTCAACAGCTTTGTGCCGCGGTGCTTCGCATACTTAAAAGCCAAACAGCCCTATTGATTTGTTTGCTAGAGATTGTTTTCTCTATCTATGTGACATTCTGTGCTCCTGACACGCACTCCTTTGAAGAGGAAGATATGTTTGCATTCTTTTAATTGTGAGACAGAACTGTCATCTCTGTCTTGTCATGGAGCACAGTTTAAACTTTTGAAAAAGAGACAAATGTTTGTTTGCAGTGTCTGAATAACGTTCCTGTCTCTCTACAACCTCCTGTGTTTCTGCGCAAATCTGTGACCCAAGCATGACAATATAAAAATAACCATATAAACATATGGTTTCTACTTCGCGGATTTTCTTATTTCGCGGGTGGCTCTGGAACGCAACCCCCGCGATGGAGGGGGGATTACTGTATTTCAGTTATGAGGTATGGCTGTGACTTTTTAAAGTAGTGCCTTTATTCTGGGTGGACAAATTTTTCCTGATAGCAAGCAGGATAAAAAAATATACAACATGATTCTATTTATGCTTTTTTTCAAAGGATATACGCATCCAAACTAATAAAACATAGATAAATAAATAAAGTTGGATAGCTCACTGTCATATACTGTAGCTAAACAATACAAGTCACTCTGTGATCTGACTTTCTACCCATTCTAATTAAAAGAATTTACAGTATATTGAAGCATGTAGTTCCTTTTTTTCAAAATTTTTTTCCTTATTCCTAGGCATTCTGTTTAAAATGGCAGTGTATGCTTCACACACCACAGGAGTACAAAGACTACTTGCTTGTGACCCTTAACAATTCCATGCTTTTTTATTTAAATCAAATCATATTTTAATAAAAGTAAACAATTTGTACTAAAATAAATACAACAATACTAGCAATGAGAGGGATAATGCTGTGATTATATTGCAGTAGTTCACTCTTCATCAAGATGATGGTCAGCAAGGTGACTATTCTTTTAGGCCTACTTACTGTACTATAGATATATAGCAACTAACATAAAAGGCTAAAATATCAAGAAACATTTTTAATAAAGTAATATCTCATGGATAATTCACAGATTAATGCAAGATTAAACAAAATTTGTCTCAAACTTGGCACTAGGTCATTCGTGGAGATCATTTAATGCTTCAGGGTGAATAAGACAGGCACCAAGTCTTATAGTTACAATATCAATTCCAAATTACTACCATTATGAGAGTCAAAGCAGAGTTAGGTTAAAACAAAAAAAATAATGTTAGAAGTAATGCAGGAGTTTTCAAGTGTGTCACTTTAAGCGATACATTAATAATTGCTCTCATCAGCAATCTCTTTTTCAAATGTGTGGAATAGTTTAAAGCTATGAATCGTGAAAACAATGTTACCTGTTGGAAAAACTATAGATTATTAGTATGTAAGTAACCTGCTATTACTAGTTTATAAGAATATGCTGCTCATTGTGCACTCTCTCAAAAAGATACAGATTCGGGCACTTGTTATTTCTATTAAAAAAGGGAATGTTTCAGAAATGGCTTAATGTGTGAAGCCCTATGAAATAAAAAAATGAAACAACACAAGTGATCTGAAATATATTTTTGACTAGTACTTCTGAAAAGGGCAAAGAAGTCTGCACATTTTGCGTCCATCTGAGAAACAGATTGTTAATGCTACATCTGATAGGAAGTCTAGCAGAAAGTAAAAGAAGCATAACACTGATGTCTTCTTTCAGTAGAAAGAAATATGCATACATTGTGATATTCAACTGCAATGTGAGTATTATTGGCCTACCTGGGGATCTATGGTGACTTGTCCCTTCCATCCTATTTCACTTTGGCTGGTTATGTACAGTATGTGAGTGAACGTGCGTGTATGTGTGTCAGCTTATTACAGGGCCAGTCTGTTGTCTTATCTGGATTGCTGCACACGCAGAGAGGCCAGCAACACTCACCCATGTTAAGATAAGACACCACAGACCTCCTGTGACAGCTTTTAGAATATATAATGTTGAGACCAGCAAACAGATAAAGTCTCTGTGAATCCAATATAAAATATTTTTAAAATGATGGTGATTAACAAAATAAAGTACTTCAACTTGCTTACACATATACATAAGAAAATAAACAGAGTATTAAAATAAACACTGGCTAAATATTTTCATGCCCTAATGTTCTTTCCAGTTTTTGTTTTGTCTATATTACTTGCTTTTTTAAAACATAGAGATATATAGACATGCTCTATCAAACACCTTTTTATATCATATTACATGCACTTTTCGTTGTGTGCATGAGTCATGCACTTTCACTCATACCAAATAATGGCCAGGTAATGTTAATTGTATGTCTTTGAGATATGGGATGAAGACTGAAGTACCCAGACAATATTTCACACACATGGGGATACCATACACACTCCACACAGTCTATTTGCAAGATGTAAACCAAACACACTGAATGTTTCAGGCAGCAGCACTAATCACTTATCCAATACAACTGCTCTTTATTTGCTAAAACCAAAAAAAGATTTTTTTGACGACCCAAAGCCATTCAGGACATCATAGTTAACTCTATACGATGAGTGTTCCCAAAAAAGTAGAAAGACAAGATTCCAAAGTTCCTTAACTTCAACTTGATAAACAGTTCTTTGTTTTAAAGAATTCTGTGTGAAAATGTGTTAAACCTAACCACTCTCCAGCCCTTTTCTGAAATCACAGTAGTCATGAACCTTATTTATTGCTTTCCTAGTTTCAAATACTTCTATATACTTCTAAACACTTCTAGGAAAGCAGTGTGACAAAGTGGTTAAGGCTTTGGGTTTCAAGCCATGATGCTGTGGGTTCAGATCCCATCACTGACACTGTGTGACCCTGAGCAAGTCATTTCACCCGCCTGTGCTCCAATTGGAAAAACAAAAGAAATGTAACCAATTGTATCTCAAATGTTGTTAGTCGCTTTTGACAAAAGTGTCGGCCAAATAAATAAGTGTAAATATTCACCACTGGTGGCACTTCACCCAGAGGTGGTCTTTGTCTTATGTCGATTTCTGCCGGGACAGTTTTCATTGTCAACAACCCTGAACACTCAAAGGATACATGTCTTGCTTTGAGATGGCATTACTACAGGTATGTTTAGCGCTGCTGAGTCACAGGTCTACAGGTAGAAAGAATCCTGTTTTAAATTCAAGACACTGCTTAAATGAAGTTTGTATATTTTTCCCCATGTCTACAATGGTTTATTTGAGATAAACCCTAAACACATGTAGAGCGGGCTAATGGTGATGCTAAACACTTGAATGAGTACTGGTGTAAATGTGGGTGCACAATGCAAAAAACTGGCATTCCATCCAGCTTTGGATCCTACTTTTGATGCCACTGAAATAGGCTCCAGCTCCCTATGACACTGAATCAACATAAGTCGGTTCAACTAAGGTTTCAGACCACTTAGTCTTTGCTCATAGTCAAAAGCCATTGAGTAAAAAAACAAGTCTAGTTGGTCATCTTTGGACAATGCTACAATTAATTTTGACTTCTGAAGAAAAAAAAGAACACCATTTCATTCTTACCATGTGGTTCATTTATATTATAAACTTGTTCCATGCAGTGAGATATTGAACACATTTTGTTTACCCCTTTAATTGCTTCTGCACATGATTTCTTATGGATAGTGATGGGACCTCAAGGGCAAAGTAATTTGATAAAAAAATTTAATTTAGCACTTTCAAATCTCTAAATCATTTAACTTACCATTTTAAAATCTCTAAATCAAATAAATCACTTATAAAGACATATTTTAAATATTAAATATCATTTGCTACATATCTGGCCAATTTTCGCATCATCTGTAAATTTGAAGAAACAGAGACAGCGAGAGAGAGACAGGAAATAATTTCTCTAAGCAGAGGGGTTGCAGTGCCTGCCAGCAGTACACTAAAACACTTGTTAAGCCAATTTTTTCTTCCTTGTCACTTGAAGAGTTTGTGCTGGTGTGTTTTCGGTTTTTTAAACCAGTATAAAAAATACTAGACAACAGGTATTCTTTTTTTCATAGATTGTAGTGTCATTCTCATTATTTTCTTTTGTTTTTCTATTATTTCGGCTTAACAATTCAAAGAAACCTCTTGTGAAGAATTTGCATAGAAACACTGACTAAACAGACTCCTGCTGTTTGATGCTTAATCCCAAAACTCCAGGAAGTGAAGAAAGGAAAATGTAAATGTGAAAAACATGCAATTCAACGCAACACGGTCCTTTCCATTTGAAATACCTTAAAAAATGGATTTGTTCAAAAGTTATTTTAAATGGGGAAAATCTGTTATGAGGAAAATGTAGACTATTTTTAATCTTAAAAATAGCTATCATTTTGAATAAGTATTGATTAAATGATTATCATGAACACAACACTGAATATATGGCAAGAGTTTGAGAATTCAAGTTGGTAACATTTTCTGTTTATTAATATACAAGTAAGCCCGCGATTCGTTAGCGAATTGGAAATCCAAGAATGGCAATCAGTTTCTGTTCCGTCTGATATCTGGATGGATGACATATCATGGAGGGTGGGTGCGTCTGGGGAAATGTCATTTAATTAAATAAACATATCTGTACTAAAGCGTTTTCGTTTTGTGGAGATGTGAGTCCATTGCCTTTGCTGACACCGACTGCTGGCAGCACAGCAAGTTTAGTTTACAGGTAGTGGTGTTCGTGTGCCAGCCACTGAGTCTGGGAAGCCGCTGGGATAGAGTCTGTGACCGTTATGTGATCTATACTACTGGCACAGTGGATTAGAGCAAGTGTAGCTTATAGGTTGTGTTGTCTGGGCGCCACCTACTGACTCTGGGAAGCAGCTGCGTTTTGGGAAGCCGCTGCATTTGACTCTGGGGCGGGCGCCACGGCGCATTATGTTGTGTTATTTGGGCGCCACCTACTGACTCTGGGAAGCCACCGCGTTTTTGGGAAGTCTCTGCGTTTGACTCTGGGGCGGGCGCTGCCGCGTTTTGGGAAGCCGCTGAGTTTGACTCTGGACTCTGGGGCGGGTGCCAAACTGAATGACCGTTATGTGATCTACATTACTGGCACAGTGGATTAGAGCAAGAGTAGTTTACAGGTGGTGTTGTTTGGGCGCTTACAGGTTGTGTTGTTTGGGCGCCACCTACTGACTCTGGGAAGCCGCCGCGTTTTGGAAAGCCGCTGCGTTTGACTGTACAGGTTGTGTTGTTTGGGCGCTCAGAGGTTGTGTTGTTCGGGCGCCACCTACTGACTCTGGGAAGCCGCCGCGTTTTGGAAAGCCGCTGCGTTTGACTCTGGACTCTGGGGCGGGCGCCAAGGCCACAGTGCACCTCGGTGCGTCCGCCGTGCATATATTAACTGTGGTTTAGTAAGATAGATGGGCCAGCATTTGGGCTGTTCGATCAGGCTGAAAACAATCAAACAAAGGCAGGGTATGTTATTCTGCACATAAGAAGTACAAAGCAAGAGGCTATACTGCTAAATCCTTTGTCTTTGTATACATTCATAACCTACTGGCTTGCTGGATATCAATTTTTATTACTACTTACTGCAATTGACATGATTAGCTAATGCCTAAGTGCTCTGAGGCAATAATGTTACTAAGTTTCGAAGATAGTCAAACTTGCATATAGTGAACATACATTGTGGCAAAGTGCTTAAATGGCAAAGTGTTGATCAAATCAGGCATTAGAAATGTAAAATGAAAGATGACACCTATTAGAAAAATTAAAATCCATCAAGAAGTTGGAAAAGGAATGCATTTAATGGGCAGTTATGTAGATTTTAGCTGCTAATGGTAGCAAAGTTAAGCCAATTGTGTTGAGAGACTTGACTGGAATGGGCCTTCAGTAGTTCTTCCTTCATAGACACAGTTGGAACAAGATAACTTTAGGCATTTGGACTCTACAGTTACTTGCAACAATTACAGTAAAGTGTCTAGTACAATAATATTTGACTGGTACTATAAATGGATGGAACTGTATTAATTGTATTCACAACTGGAGTGGCCAGTATTCAGGCTCACTCACCAGAGTTGTGTGTCTCTCTCACAAATATTTAAGAAACAATTTAAAGGGTTTGTTTTTAGGGAACAGCTCACTGGCAGAGGAGCTGAGAATACAGATATTTGAACAATTAAGAGTGCTTTATTATGGGGTGGGGAGGCAAAAATTCCTGTAGAATTTACTTATTGATTATGCCGCTAGGTATTGTATGTCTGCAGTCTTATTAATCAGTCTACCGATTGACATTGTGCTGATTGGACTGAATGCGTTTTTTCTGACATTTTATTCTACAATCATGCATGTGACTTCGCCAAACCAAAAAATGCATGTTAGATCATATTGAACATCAAGACAACGATGAGCATGTTTTTTGACCTGCGGTGGGTTGGCACCCTGCCCAGGATTGTTTCCTGCCTTGTGCCCTGTGTTGGCTGGGATTGGCTCCAGCAGACCCCCGTGACCCAGTTCGGATAGAGCGGGTTGGAAAATGGATGGATGGATGGATGTTTTTTGACATTGTGCATGCTATACTACATTTTACACCATGACAGCACACTTCAACATATCGCTGCACCATGAAGTGTAGTGGTTGTTTCTTTGCACCTCCTTAATTTGTCAAATCTTGCTCTCTGTGACTTAAAATTGAGACTGAAGGAAAGGTGATTTGCTGTCATGGAAGAAATCCAGGAAAAAACTGTAGAAGGCCCTAGATACAGTAACAAAAGATGAGAACAGGTAATATTAACAGGAACGAAAGAAGTGCAGGGACAAATTGTATTGCATCTCAAGCGAAGTATTGTGACGGTGACTAAAATGTAATTGCTATAAATTGTATAATATATTTTTTTTTTAATTCAAGGAGTTTTTGCATTCCCCCTCATATATGGAGGGCAGTTATTAGGATGTTCAAAGTTGATGAAGTAGGAAAGTATCTTTCATAGTGGTTAGAAAGAAATTTTTAAACCTACATTATCATACTCAATGAAGGAGCTAATTGCTTTAATTTTATTTAAAATGAAAGTGATTATGTGTTATTTTGTTTTTTGTGTTTCTTTCCAGAATTAGGCTTTCAGTTATCCTAACAATTTTTTAATGCTCAGTGTGGTTTTCTAGATTACTTTTCTAGATGATCTGATGTAAATCCTATTTAGGCATTCTGCAGTTCTTCCTCTCATTGATACATGACACTATGTTTTTTTAACTTTTCATTAATAGATAACTTTGTTCTTTGCTGTCATGCTAACACTATGTTTGCAAAAGATGTCATTGTATAATGTTGCCTTGATACAGTACCTCAGTGATTCCCAGCTGTTCATCTGGTTAGTATGTACAGTATACTGCATGGGATGAATGACCATATGGAGCTGTAACACTCTGACTGTCATCTTCTACATGCTCTCCTTTTTCCTTCGTACATTGCTTGGTTAATTATTCTATTTTTGAATCTTTTTTTTTCTTCTACTTCAAGGTCACAGGGAGACAGAAAATCCCTGCAGCATTATGATCTGACTCTAAGTATCTTTTTATAATAAAGCACAAGGATGGAAATAATTTGGCACTGACAATATAGGCATCTCACACCTCTTTGCTTAATCATTATTTTTAAAGAATCAAAGAATATTAGAAAAATTTCAATGTGAACAGGCCATTTCATCCCAACATTAACATTTTTTTCTGTTGCAGATCAATATTAATAAACATGTAAGAACTAGTGTGTGCATTCAACATAGAATCCAAATGTAATATTACTCATTTTAAAACATTAGAACAACTTTAATGAGAATAAGTTATTTAGCCCAACAAACCCACCAAACTCATTCACCTGGACTTTTTAGGGCTCTTCCATTTTTTGTTAATTGAGTGATCATTTTCTAATATTGGTGGACATGGTTTTATTTATTTGCCATAATGTCTAATAGATTGCATGCATTACATTTGTATCTTTTGTCTTTTTGTGTTTTAAGTTTTTTGCACATTTTGTAATTTACCCTAGCCCACTTGTCTGTTCTTTTACTGTGAGATGTGAAGTCTTCAATTAGTCCATTTTCTACCCTCTTTACAGTTAGGGTCTTTTGGTGCAAGCTAAAGAACTCTATATATTCATCCTATTTGCCTACTGCTTGTATTGTTCAGCTCATTTTTGGGTATTCTTTGTAAAGTCCTTGTAAGCTTTTCTTTTTATGTTGGCTCTCTGGTGTTTTTAGTATTCACTTTTGTTAAATGATTCTGTCCTTCAGATTAAAAAATTAAATTAATCTCGTTTTTTGTTTTGATTTTGAATCTACTTTTGAATAAAGCATTATTACTTTTAAAAACTAAGTTTTTTGCTATTTGAGCCTTGGCTTTTACAGTTTCCCTCTTCCTTTTTAGGACTTAATAGGCTCGATTTTTTTGGGGATGAAGGTTGCAACCCTAAATTTTAGTTTTAGGGTCAGGCCTACTTTTTGAGCTGAAGCTTTTTGTTGAGCTTTGTGGAGCCAGATATCATAACAATAAGACACTGACAAATGATTGATCTCCCTTTTGCTTACAGATAATTTTTTAACTTTTATATGCCTTAGTCAACCATTTGGTGACCATGATTTTATACCTTTTTTCACTTCTAATGATTTCTTATACAAAAATTTAAATCCTTTATCTGTTTTCAGGCAAAAAATGATGTACAGTGGAACCTCGGTTCACGACCATAATTCGTTCCAAAACTCTGGTTGTAACCCGATTTGGTCATGAACCGAAGTAATTTCCCCCATTGGATTGTATGTAAATACAATTAATCCGTTCCAGACCATACGAACTGTATGTAAATATATATATTTTTTAAGTTTTTAAGCACAAATATAGTTAACTAAATTATAGAATGCACAGCGTAATAGTAAACTAAATGTAAAAACATTGAATAACACTGAGAAAACCTTGAACAACAGAGAAAACTAACACTGCAATAGTTCGCGCTATAGCGCTACCAACCGCTGGCTAAAAACACTTTTTTTTTATGAGTTTTAAGCACAGGGAAAAAAATGAACATTTGAAAAAATCCGTAATTTAATAAACCACCAAGAAAAGTAACATTGCAACAATGCATGCTACGAACCGATCGCTGTAAACAGAAGTGAAAACAAAAAAGCCCAGTGCATTCTTTAACTGCCTTCTCTACCTTATGTGTCCAGCCCTCTCTCTCGCTCACTCGCCTGTGTGTGTGTGTCTCTCTCACGCTGCCTGTGTGTTTGTCTCTCTCGCGTGCACCTGTGTGTATGTGTCTCTCTCTCTCACGCGCCTGTGTGTGTGTCTCTCTCTCTCGCACGCCTGTGTGTATCTCTTTCTCGCGTGCCTGTGTGTGTGTCTCTCTCTCGCACGCCTGTGTGTGTCTCTCTCTCGTGCGCCTCTGTGTGTGCATCTCTCTCTTGCGTGCCTGTGTGTGTGTCTCTCTCTCACGCGCCTGTGTGTGTGTGTGTGTCTCTCTCTCGCGTGCTGTGTGTGTGTGTCTCTCTCTCACGCGCTGTGCCTGTGTGTGTGTGTCTCTCACTCATGTGTGTGTTGCGCTTTCTCTCTCTTGCTCGCTGCACAGGAAATGCACAGGGAGAGACTGAACATGTACAAACCGAAAGGGAAACTGGCTTGTTCGTATACCGAGTGTGTGGTCGTGAACAGATGCAAAAGTTTGGCAAACTTTTTGATCGTAAACCTATTTGTACATGTTCGTGAAGTGAGGTTCCACTGTATTAAGTTGATACCTATATGCAAAGCAACCATTAAAACAAAGGCATTTACCTTTGAATTTTCACACTATTTCCAGCCTTATTGAAAGAAAATAATTTGTGATAAAGTAAAATTTACATAATTAATTAAATGAAGTTTACAACGTAACTTTAAACAAACATTTTCATTTAAAAAATCCTGATTTTTAATTATATGACTGTGAAATTTTCTTTCAACTACCATAAATGCAACAGATTACATATTAATTCAGTTTTCCCATGATACTATTAAATAAATTATTAATACAGTTGTTCAACTAATCTTAGAAAACTAGTCTACATGTAATACATTATAATAAATGTCAAGTGAAAAAAATAACCAATAAAAATAAATACTAATAACTTAGAAGTCTTATATTTATGTGGTAACATCTAGTGGGAGCGGCAAGGTTGTACAGTGGTAGTGCTTCTGATTTGCCATAAAGAGACCAGGGATTGCATCCTGGGTCCTCCCTGCATGGTGTGTGTTGGTTATGTGTGTGTGTTTGGCCTGCAATGGACGGGTGTCCTTTTCAGGATTTGTTCCTGCCTTGAACCCTGTGCTAGCTGGGATAGGCTAGCTGGTCTGGATAAGTTGATTAGAAGATGAAGCGACACATACTGAACCAGACGCACGTTTCCTACACTTTTTAGGAGCATGTTTTCAATCAGACCTCTTCAATTAAACCCAGTTTCCTCCAAAGATTACAATTCTTTTCTCACAATTTATTACATGTTAACTGGTCACTCTAAATTGGTTCAGTAGAAGGCAGTATGCTCTGCAAAGTACTAGTGAGCTATCTGAAATTTGTTCCCACCTTTTGCCTGAAGCTGGCACTAACAGTTTCAAATTACTTCAACTCTTCACTGAATAAATGTTTTCAGAAAATAACAGTATGGTAAGTGGAGTCAGTAGAAATTTGAAACTGGAGAGCTGAAACAGTTTGGTGTTTTAAAAAGCGAGGTGAATCAGCAAAGTCATCCATAGTCTCTGATGGTGTTTTCCAGTTTTCATTACTTTGATTTTCACTCTCCCAAATTTGCAGCAGGTTATGAAGCTATCCTTATATGGCATTTAAGGGTGTTGCTTTATGCTTATTGAAAGGAGTGTGGGCATGCTTCATTTTCAGCAGATTTTCAGATTTATCAACAGATGTGCATGGGTAACATCAGTTTTAATTTATATGCAACTTTAATAAATCAGATTTAAGGCGTTTTAAACAGATCATTTAAGATGAAAAATATGTGTTATTTCTATGAACATTTGATAAATTGAATGCAATGATTATTTTCCTCCTAAATTACCATGTTGTGCATATTTGGAAGTCTCTATATACCATTGTGAAGATTAATTGGTCATACCTAATGCCGACTAAAACAGGTGCATGGAATGACCACAAAAACCTGACTAAATAACATGAGATACCATCAATAAATCCTTCATTTTACTGACGTTGAGCTACAGAAAAGGCAATATCGGGAAATCAGATACACAGATTCTTTTATTATTGCCTTTGAATTGTTGAATGCAATTTTCTTCATAAAAATTAGGTTTGCTCAGAAAAATTAAATACAATTGTCCTCAGATCCTTCAGGGATGTTTTCTTAAAAACATGTCATAATATTGATACTAATATTATAGCTAAACACCAACACTTTACATTCAGATATTTCTAACATGATATTAATCAAACTCTAAACTGACAGAATACTGTCAAAAGAACTGTGTGACTCCCAAAAGAATGACAATATGTTAAAAAATGTAATGCGCCAGACTGCTGAATAATGAGCCTTTTTGAAGATGGGTCTACTGTGTTTTAGCTGCAATGCCCTTGACAGCCTAGGGCCACAACAATATGAAATCTACACATGCAACCTGACAAGAAATAAACTGCTGGGGAAAGCTTTACTTGACTGAAAAGTTGGCAATTTTTTCACCAGAGGGAGGGTTTGTGGTGTGTTAACTGCAGAGCTTTTGGAGAGATGCCTAGCGCTGAGACAAGTGAGGATTGTGCATACATAAATATGTAAGCATATATATGCATATATATATGCGCATATATATATATATATATATATATATATATATATATATATATATATATAATATGGTAGAGGTAAAGTGCACAAAATGAAAGAGAATAAAGAAAGTCTGGCATGTTTGATTGTGGGAGCAATTAGCTTACTGGCTGAGTCAGACAGGTGGAAAAAAGGCTGGAGCACAGACAGCTGGGAGGAGAAATGGTGCGAGAGACCCTGGAGCTAAGGAATAATTAGCTTTGAGAGCATTTGTGTCACACTCAAAGGAGTTCTGCTCCTATCATTTTACTAATTTACTAGAAACCTTTTTATCTGAATATCAAACTTCATCAGACCCAGTGTCTGAGCCATACATTTCCTATTAGGTTATAAAAGACAGATATTGCCTTTTAGAAAGCATGTAAGAAAAGTTAGCGGCCAGCTTTGCAAATTAGGCACTAATTTTTTTTTCTGTGTAAATCCTTCCTTTTCCCTTATCACAGATGTACGGGATATACATATGATGAAGGTACAAACAGGATACTCTTTTTGAAAACAGATCTGTTTCTGGCTCTACGCTGCTCACAGCCAGTGTTGGCCCAGAAAAAGAACATAGGGTTGTTCAAACAGTTATACCTGCATACAACACAGGCATGTGAGTGTCAAAATTTAGAGTGGTTCATCTGCAAAGCATAATAACTTATACAGCATGTCAGAGTATTAAGTGGTCCATGTTATATTATTGATTACTGCACAAAGTTCTGCTTTAGTGGGCAAGAATGAAGCTAAAAGTTCAGTGCATTCTCCCTCACCATGACTCATGCTTACTCTGCATTTCCAGTACCTAAACCCTGTGGTTAAAAAAATAATAACAAACTGAAATGGGCATGACTTACTAATGTGCACTGCTTGCCATTTTCAGCAATGCAGAACAAGGAGGTGCATTTCCCTAGACTCAAAGCAGATAGCAGATAAAATGGGTGCCATATGAGTTACATTACAAGATTTCATAATTTCCTGTGGTTTTCCCATTTCTCTTTCTTTCTTTCTTTCTTTCTTTCTTTCTTTCTTTCTTTCTTTCTAACTGGTATTAAGATTGTGTACTCACCTTTAGTTGGTGGAGTTTTCCTCCCAGTTATACTCATCTTTATTAGACGAAACACTATAATTTCCTACGTTGTGCTTAGCAGTCCTCCAATAAGATTAATTGAGTAGAACTAACTTACAAAGACCTGAATTTTAGTACATCATAGGGCACAATCATGCATGATTCTACTATCATTTATTTAGATTTACTAATTAACTTAACACTTTTGTAAGATAGGGAGAGATCCACGTACTTAAAAACATGCTGACAAGAGGAGTATGTGCAAAGTTCTCAGACAGTGCTAATCTGTCTTCTTTAAATAAAGACAAAAACAATTACTTAATACCTAGCAAGCCAGCTGATTCTTGACTTTCTTGCCCAAAGAGAATAACAATCACTTTTTTTCTGTACAGTTTAACTTGGAACACAAAAAACACTTGAAAAGTGTCTCTAGTGTCCTTTACTATGGCAACAGTAACAAAGGCTTTATAAAACTCTTTGTGTCTACATTACAAGTGTGCCAGCTTTCCTTACTAAGTTCACCTTATGTACTAATGTTATGTTTGCACCTAGCATGGACTATCTACTGAATACTAATTACTCAACAATATGCTGACATTTTAATCATCATGTAACATTAACTACTTTTTACAGTGTATTTTACAAAAATCACACCATTTTGCAACATACTGTAATTCTGTGGAGCTCTGGTTTACCTTTTGACACCTGCAGCATTTGGCCTAAGGCAGGAACCAGTGCTAGACAGTGTGCCAGTCCACTGGAGGGCACATTCACACTAGGCTAATTTAAAATCTGTAGTTTATCTAAACTGGCATGTGTGAAAAACCACAGTACCCAGAAGAAAATAAACACATATTAAAAAGGGGAGCATAAAATTCCAATAGTTTTGCTTAGGCCATAATTTGAGCTCAAGACACTGTGGATACGAGGGTGCAGTGTTATCCCATGTGCCCCAATATATCCCTAAGCAAAAGTTAAAAAAATGCAGTATGGTTATTTTTAAAAACTGAACAAATATTTAAATGCTTAATTTGGCAATAATTATGGTAAGCATAAAGGTAAATGAAAAGAAAAAATGATTATTTAACAGTTGAGGCATCGCTGAAAGTCGAATGAACATGAGAAGTGCTGATCATCCATCGGCATATTACATGTAATAAGCATTCAATCTCCTGTGATTTGTGCACAACTTGACCAGATCTCTAATCTTGCTTATACTGTATGGGATGTGCCAAACAGCAGCATCTGGAAAACTAGCCTGGTATTTTTTTCATTTCCTTTTTCTTTTCTTTCAGAGGACACACACAAGGTCAGTCTAATGACAGTTTCTTATTGTCAAACTGAATTTCATCCATTTAAAAGACCCGCTATTTTGCTCCATAAACAATAATCGTTGCCAAGTTGTAAAGAAGCCCTGTCAAGAATACCAATATGCCCTTTGCTTTTATTTTTAACCCAAAAACTTGTTTGTCAGAATCATACATAGATAATACATAAATGTAAATAAATAGTTTTTTTTTATTTATGTAAACAGATTTTGTTAAAAGGCAAATTTCTCCCAAATGAAGTTTTATCTAATTCAATTTCCTTTTATTCTGAGAAGCTAAGACTACCTGACTTCCCAAAATTAAAACGTGCTGTAACCTCTGAACGACCTGATAACCCTTTTTCTGGGGTTGGATTGGTTAGGCCCTGCATACACTATACGACTTTTAGAAATCGTGGTCATGAACCTACTCACTATGAAAGACTTTCCAGTCGTGAACATGCTCAAACTGTTTGAGCACATTCAGTTTGTTTGATATGCCACAATGTGAATGAGACTATATGTGTACATGGTCCAGACAGATGGTTTTATCCATTCAAAACAACACTATGGCCACAGGCATCTCAAAATGTCAACAAAAGAGCTGTGCTGCTGACTCTTGCTGTACTGTGCTATGAAATAAAAAAGAAAACAAAAATACATAACTGGATATGCGGATGACTGGGAAGGCAAGGACAATATGGTCTGTCTGTTCAACAATATTAGCATTGTTTGTGTTTATTTCAGGTTCTTCTAGTAAACATATCCTAAGATACTTTTGTTATTGGCCATTTACAGTAGCTATATGTGTGTTTCTAAAGGATAGTGACATTTTTTAAATGAAAAACTTCAAAATGAGCATAACATAACGGCTAAATCCAATTTACAATGTCCAGTCACTATAGTACAAGTTAACAAAATACAATACCAAGCAAGAGATTTCATTGACTTACTCTTTTGATCTTAGTCAGCACCTAAGAGGGGATGCATGCTGGATTTAGTAATTTCAAAAAGATTAAAAATTGACTTGAGGCAGATCGTAGATATCAGTATATCTGACCATTGCTGCATGTTATTGATTTAGAAATACTGGTAAACTACAACTAATGAGAAGTGTATTATTAAAATATTATTTTGATTCATCTACAGATTTAAGGTTTGCGAATACTCTGAATAATCATTCCGAACGTAGCTGTTGCCCTAATACAGCTAGCAATTTAACCAATAAGGTGGAAAATTTGAATGCTAAGGTGACAGCTGCAGCTGACATAGTGGCGACTGAAAAAATTAAGAAATCCTTCAGCACTAAAATACCTTGGAAGAAC
This sequence comes from Erpetoichthys calabaricus, assembly GCF_900747795.2. Taxonomy (NCBI): domain Eukaryota; kingdom Metazoa; phylum Chordata; class Cladistia; order Polypteriformes; family Polypteridae; genus Erpetoichthys; species Erpetoichthys calabaricus. The sequence goes on from NC_041394.2 coordinate 74,359,736, forward strand.
CAAAGAGTGTCTGATCTAAAAAAAAATACTGGAGAGCTGAGTGTAAATGGGGAAAAAACTAAGCTAACAGTATGAGATCTTGAAGGCACAAATTCTTTTAAACACAAGTCCTCTTCAGTTGGATGATGAGTCCCATCTTGGAGAGCACATGTGGCTTCATCTGGAAAGCATTAGGGAAAGAGGCTTTATTTTAGTAGTATGTTACAGACCACCCAATACAGGAAATAATTTCAATGCACATCTTTTTGGTGATATTAAAAAGGCAAGTTTGCAGGGTAATATTATAGTCATGGGAGACTTTAAGTACCCAAATATTAAGTGGGATAACCTTGTAAATAGCAAAGCATATGAATTTTTAGTGAAGGCACTAACACAAGGTGAATCCTGTCTGGATTTAGTATTTTGTAATAATTAGGATAGCATTAAGGGTGTGGAGGTGATTGAAATACTAGGTCAAGTGACAATAATATAATACATTTCTCAGTGTTTTGGAAGAGTGAAAATGCTAAGACTAAAACAGTTAAATTTAACTCTGGTAGGGCAAATGAGGCAAAGATCATGGAGTACAGACTGGGATAAGCTTTTAAGTTTGGAAATAGTCAAGGAGCAGTAGAACATTTTACATATAATGCAGGACAGGTAAATTTGGAATGGAGTTAAAAACAAACTCAGCAGTGAGTTAATAAAGAGTTGAAAAATAAGATGCACAGGAAAAATCAACTGTACTGTAAAAGGCATATAAGGCTGGGGATATATTTAACACTACGCGACGTGTGAGCTTGACGACGCTGCTAACACACAAGCACTGTACTGACTATACCTGTGCGCATACTTTAATAAGAAATTTGGAGGATTCCACCAGGTGGCAATGCCAGAAATCATCACAGTAAGTAAACAATGTCTGGTTTCACTGTGTTGTGAGTTCAGGGAAAAAACATGTTAAAAATAAAAAATATTTGCATTCTGATGCTGTTGCAAAGGTGCCAAAAAAAAAACCATTTGCTTCACTGTAACGAAACATTCATTAAACATCAAAGCACCCACATTGATCCTGTAAGATCTGCAAAGCGGCTTGCTATCACATGTTGAAAGCAAACAACAATGCTGACATTACGTACCAAAACTTCAACACACACGCCACCCATATTTTTGTTGGTACTGCAACTCACGCATGAGTTACGTTAATTTCTGATCACGTGCTCACAGGACACATCAAAAGAACACTGGGAATGTGTGGCAGCCATGATGCATGCACGTTAAGCATTCTGAGTGTGAATGTTGGAATTCCACGAGGAAGCAACGAAAGGATATGATCAAAGTGGTGCATATGCTATTATTTATCTTGACTTTCAGAAAGCATTTGATAAGATGCAACATGAGAGGTTGGGCATCAAACTAAAACAAGTGGAAGTTCAGGGTGTTGTTTGTAGATGGATGCAAAATTGGCTCAGATACAAGAAGCAGAAGGTAATGGTGCGAGGAACCCTATCAGTATTGGCACGTTAAGAATGGTGTCCCACAGGGGTCAGAGCTAGGGTCACTGCTATTTTTAATATACATAAATGATTTGGATAGGAACATAAGTAACAAGCTGGTTAAGTTTGTAGATGATACCAAGCTAGCTGGATTGGCAGATAATATAGAATCCTTTGAATCATTACAGAAGGACTTGGAGAGGACACAGGCTTGGGCAGATTTGTGGCAGATGAAATTTAATGTAAGTAAATGTAAAGTATTACATGTAGGAAGTAAAAATGTTAGGTTTTAATACACAACGGGAAGTCTGAAATCAAAAGTACACCTTATGAGAAGGATTTAGGAGCTGTAGTGGACTCGACACTATCAACTGCCAGACAGTGTTCATAAGCCATTTAAAAACATTTTTCATATGACGTCTGTTCATTCAGCACCAGCTTTTTCTGTTTGTGTGTCCAGACAATGGAAAGATTGACACAGAAGATTTGTATTTACTAATGTTACACAAAGAATTACTCTGCGTTGTTGAGGGTACCTTTTCTTACCTGTCCTTTTTTACAGATACTCAAGATATTTACTGCATCCTCCAGCACAACAGTAAGCATATTTTTTATACTTTAGTTACATTGTCACTGGTTCTTCAAGTTTCAGGAAAACAGGTTATGTTTAAAAGATCCAAAACTCTAAACTCTCACTTGTTTGAGTGTAATGCCCTCATATTTGTGAACTGTTACTCTGTTATACAAATATATATTTTAATTTCCATTAGTCACATAGCATTCTATAGTAATACTTAATAATATATTTTCATTACTGTAATTCTTTCACTAGAAATACAGTACTGAGTTGATGAGAGGAAAATTTAATATATAGTCTCCTGTTCTCCTTAAGAAACACAAAGCCTTATTCAGCACTTTGTGTAATACAAACTTACATTTAATATTTGTTTTGAATTTGTATATACTGTATATACTTGCGTTTAAGTCCTCCCGTGGATAAGTCAGGACTTGATTATACCGTATAATTTCTGGTATTTTATAATGTCAGTCGTATAAGTCGAATGCGGAAAACTCACACTATTGGTCCAAGAGAATATGATATGCTAACACCCACCTGACAGCGTAACCACGGAGCACACAGCCTTTTTATTCTATGTTTGTGCGGCAATGAGCTGTATCAGCGCATGCTCCTAACCGCTCTCTCTCTCTATTGTGCCAATGTGACCACAAAGTAATACCCAAACTATTCCGAAGTGATGTTTGCACTGTTTTGTGTTTTTTGTACCTCACACCCTCATACACCTTTATGGTAACAGCATCCCTTATCTACGATGGAGTGTTCATTCAGAGGAAAATATGAAGCTGGTTTTAAATTAAAAGACACTGAAGTGGTGAAAGAAATTGGAAACTGCGCTGCTACAACAAAATTTGATGTGCCTGAGAAACTGCTGCAAGATTAGAGGAAGCAAGAAGATGTAAAAAAAAAAATTAAGTGTCGTATTTTTGAACGGCCTATAAGTCGGGGTCTGATTTTATGATCGACTTTTCGGGTTTCAAGACCCAACTTATACACAAGTATATACAGTATACAGAGTAACGACTTTATTAGGAACAGTGTTCCTTCCTTTGTAAATGAGTACTTTTAATATTGATGCTGTATAACATGTTGAGACAATGTTAACACACTGGCTGTTGCAAATAAATCATGCACAATATGTCTATGTATAAAGTTTAAAAGAAGGGCAGGAAAAACTAAGAATTTAAATGTATCTGAATGCTGAAGACCAGTCATGTCAAAACAGGGCTCTCCAACACGTCGCTCGCGAGCAACCGGTAGCTCACAACCCCTTTCTAAGTAGCTCGCTAAAGGGTTAATGAATCCTACATTTGAAAACTTGATTAGTCAAATTAGGGGTGGGTGATCTTTCCAAAAAATCATATCACAATCCTTTTAACACAAAATCACGATACACAATCTGAATTGCAATCTATGTTTTCAATGTGGCATACACTTAAGAGAATATCCTGACTCAAACTCATCAAGACCTAAGGAACACTTTATTTTAAATATCAAACAAAGTTGAATTCAATTGTTCTCTCGTTCGCTAGCTAAGCGGAGTTAAGGATCACCCCCCGAAGCTGGTGAGTGAGTGAGGAAGGCTCTCCCCTTTGGCCCATTGCGTGGATCTTGGATTTGTGCAAATAAATCGGTACCGCAAGCAAATTATGATACATAGCAAAATGAGAGAAGTCGCAAAATCAACCGGAATATTCAAGGAAATTATAGAAAAAAAACAGATCGAAATCCATTAAGTAGTTCTCTCATGAAAAGCAGACAGACATACAGACAGACAGACATTGGATTTTATATACTATATATTAGTAAACCTTCAAAATAATGTGCAGTTAAAGTCTCAGCAGCATTTTCAGCATTTCTGGAGCTTAGTAGAGCCAGATAATTATAAGAATCTTCACCAAGCAGCTCTGAAAATGTCTGCTTTGTTTGGATCTACATACCGCTGTGAGTCTGCCTTTTCTGACATGAATTTCATGAAATCAAAGTTCAGAACAAGACTGACAGATGAACATTTAAATGACTCCATAAGAGTGAACCTAAGTGGCTACACTCCACCATACACCTCTCTTGTTGACTTGACTCCATGCAGTACCAGTCATCTGAGTAACTAAAAAACACATCACACATGCAACTGGACATGTGAATACTCTTGTGAAGTGAAACAGTGACATGTAACAAAATGACAAATGAATAAGTAATATCTGTGTACATGTATTTGTCATTGGATTGTTTTGTTTTGACAGCATTAATGTTTTAATCCAATCGTGTGAGATACACTAGAAAATGCATTCAGACATACAAAATGCACTTGCAGGTGAACTAAATATTTTTTGTGATGTTTAATTGCAAAATGTGAGTTGTGGACACCAGCATTTTGTAAATGTTCAGGCAAAACAAGCTTATTCAGTTTGTGTAGGTTGAAATAAGCTATGAGAATAAACGTTAGAAAACATGAGTTGCTCTCAGCCATTTTCATTTTGTAAAAGTAGCTCTCAGGGGAAAAAAGTTTGGAGACCCCTGTGTCAGCACATATCAGGAAAGGCAACCTTGATCCACCACACAAAAATACTCAGCCAATGGCTGCTCTGTTGTCTCAAATAACTATTAATTGAAGTAATCAACAGAAGCTGAAACAATTTGCAGTGTAGCAAATAGGATATTGTCACTCAATTACTGGTTGGAAAGAATGTTACCATAAAAGTCACAAAAGAATGTGCACCTTGTCATGTCTTGTTTTGGATGGGATACAACAGGTAAATTGTATTTGTACTCAATAAAATGGTGTAAATCCACTTAATTTAACAAATATTACGTCAAATTTCAGTTAACACTAAGGCTGCTTCAGACAAAAATAGGATGTAGAGTAATTTTGGACCTGCTGTTGGCATAGTTCACAATCAAGTATGAATGAATTAGATCAATGCAATCAGCTGCACATCACAGGTGAATGATTGCATGATCTACTGAGCAGGGAGCAAAACAGTAAAATCCAGTAGTGCAAGTTCAAGTCTCTTGCTAGAGTCCCTGTGCACCCCTTACCAAGTCACTTAACCTGCTATTAAGAGTACATATCTCCACTATATTGTATGTGTCAGGCCCATCTGGATGATGTTCAACACAGAAATAGTAAAGATTGATGGCCACATTACTGTTTTCATTATAAGGCTGTACAGGATCACTCAGTACAAAGAAACAGTGAAAAGGCAGCAACTTAGGCAGCGTGACAGAAAATGCTGCTACACAATGATTATTAATTATAACATCACATTACTTCTTCAAGCCATGAGTATAAAAAAAATAGAAATGCTGACCAAGAAAGCCACGAAGCCAAAGTTGACACTTTTTACTGGTACTTTCATTATAAAGGCACAGTTGCTCAGACTCAAGGAGAATACAAAGACCGTGTGGAGAAATTTATTACTTATCAAAGGGGTTTAGAAATGATGAATGGATGGATGGACATTTACACACATTTTTCATTTCTTCTATCATAAGCATCATGGGAGTATTAATCTATTATTTCAACCACTTTCTAATCAACTTCTGGGCCAGCAACACTGACAAGAGATGGAAATCATTTGTAGGTGGGACCTCAGGTCACCACAGATGTTCACATACATACAGTCCATGATCCCTATACTTTCAGTACATTTAGAATGGAAAACAGTACACTACAAGAAAATCCACAAAGGTGAAAATTTCACAAAGCTATATTTCTACTCCATTCTCCTACACCACCGCATTGGCAAAATATTTTGTACACATAGTTCTATCATTATGCAGCCATTTTTTTTAGCTACTACTTATCTGATTCATGGTCTCAGGGAGATGCATTCTATTCTGGAAGGAAGAAGTAACCAATGCTAAAGGACGTTCCAGTGCATCACAGAGCACTGTTACTAACACTGGACCTGTTTACAGTCAAAAATGTGCCTTACATTCACATTTTGGGATGTAGGAGAAAAGACATTGTACACAGAGAAAGTTCACATTGACACAGACAGAACCAACAGTAATTGAGTTATGCACAACAAAATAAACCGTTGTGGCATAATTCCAATTATTCATTTTACAAATAATTATCCAAGCCAACAGCAACTAAATCTAGACCCCTTACCCATGCTTAAGTATCTGATAACGTCTGAAACTTGGGGGGCAACCCCATAAAGTAGGGAATTAATAAAAGAGGAAACCACCATTTTAACTCAGTGAACGCTCCTTGTCACAGCAAAGTCAAAAATTATACTTTTTCTTACCTGAAACATGTGATTCTGTTTAACACTAATAAATCATCTAGAGCCAGGCTTCTAAAACCAGTGGAGGCTTTCAGATAACCAGCTGGGTTGTAATCTTGGTGCCCTAAAACATAAACATTTTTAAAAATTACAAATGTGCAATAAAATTGATAAAAGTCTCATCTAGAAAACTGAAAAACTTGTGCATGTTTAGTTTTTTTATCTCTAAAGTTACTCATTATTATTCATTAATAATTCATTCATTAATAAGTATTATTAATTATTCATTTTATACTGCATTTTTCTATGTTTTCAATTAGCACTTTAGCTATACATAACAGGATTGTGGTGGCCCAACCTATCCCAGCAACAATGTGTTTAAAACAGGAAACAGTGCTGGAGGGACACTCACGCATACACCGATGCTCACTCATAGAGAGCCAGCTCAGAGTCAGCATTCAACCTATTGCAGATAATAATAATAATAATACATTTTATTTATATAGCGCCTTTCCCATGCTCAAGGCACTTACAGAATAAATAAAGAACGGCAGAATATACAGTATATAGCATTGTACAAACCAGATAAATAAACAAAGAAGATTAAGACAGTAAATTCTGAAAAAAAAAAAACAGACAACATAATTGATGGTCTCGCACACACACACAGGTTACATGAGCATCTTGACAGAGAAGTAAACTGAGAGAAAGGTAATAAAGTCAAGTAGAGCTAAAAGCCTTCCTGAACAGATGAGTTTTGAGTTGTTTTTTAAAAGAATTCATGGAGTCAGCTGACCTGATTAATTTTGGTAGGTCATTCCAGAGTCTGGGCGCTATACAGCTGAAGGCCCTGTCACCCATGGAGTGTAGATTAGTGACGGGCACAACAAGATTACCAGAATCAGAGGACCTTAGTGGGCGGGCAGGCACATAGTGATGGAGAAGGTCACTGATGTAGTTTGGCGCGAGGTTATTTAAAGCTTTGTAGGTTATTAGTAGGATTTTATATTCGATTCTGTAGGACACAGGGAGCCAGTGAAGGCGGAGCAGGATGGGTGTGATGTGCTCGCTGCTGCTGGTTCGAGTAAGGACTCTTGCAGCTGAGTTTTGAATAAGCTGGAGCTGTGATATAAGATTAGAAGGGGCACCTGCCAGTAGGGAATTACAATAATCGATGCGGGATGTGATAAAAGCATGGACAAGTTTCTCAGCATTAGAGAAGGAGAGGAAGGAGCGAACACGGGATATGTTACGGAGGTGAAAGTAAGAAAGTTTCTTAATGTGATTTATGTGGGCGGAATAAGTGAGGGAGGAGTCAAAAATGACACCAAGATTTTTTACAGTAGAGGCAGGTCTGATGAGATCACTGCCAAGATGGACTGGGAAGGAGCTCATTTTATTAAGTTGCATTTTAGTCCCAATTTGCAGGAGTTCAGTTTTATTGCAATTTAATTTTAAAGAGTTCTGCTCCATCCAGGTTTTAATTTCACTAAGGCAGGTTGTGAGCTGAGAAAGCTCTGATGAAGTTCCACTTTTAACATTGAAGTAGAGCTGAGTATCATCTGCATAAAAATGATAACCCAATCCATAACTACGGATAATATGGCCAAGGGGAAGCATATAAATACAGAAAAGCAGAGGACCGAGGACAGAGCCCTGAGGGACTCCTTGTGTGACTGGCGCTGAGCTGGATCTACTGTTGCCAAGACTAACAAACTCTTGCCTATCAGTCAGATAGGACTTGAACCACTGGAGGGCAGTGCCAGAGATACCCAGCATGTTCTCCATTCTGAACAGTAGGATGTCATGTCTGACAGTGTCAAATGCTGCACTGAGGTCTAACAGAATTAATATGCTGGTTTGTCCAGAGTCTGCTGCCATAAGCAAATCATTGGTTACCCGTAGCAGAGCAGTTTCACAGCTGTGCCGCGCCCTGAAACCAGACTGAAAGGGTTCCATCAAATTATTAGAGGTTAGGTAATTGGTGAGTTGGGAAGCTACAACACGCTCAAGAACTTTTGACAGGAAAGGTAAGTGGGAAATAGGCAGGAAATTGTTAAGATTGTCAGCATCAAGGCCAGACTTTTTTAACGTTGGGGTTACAGAAGCAATTTTAAAAGTGAGCGGCACAGAGCCAGTGTCAAGGGATGAGTTTATTATTGTTGTAACAGTCGGGATTATGGCATGAAGGCAGGATTTAAGTAGTGTGGTGGGGATGGGGTCCAGTACACAAGTAGTCGGCCTCATCTTATAAAGCAGGTCATTAACAAACGCAGATGTGACTGGTGAGAACTTAGAGAAGGAGCTGGATGGAGTGGGAAAACAGGGAGAGATATAAACAGATGATGTATTTATGTTGGTTGAATTATTTAGATCTTTAATTTTGTTACGGAAAAAGTGGAGGAATTCCTCACAGACTTCAGTAGAAGAGGTAGTTGGACCAGATGCGGGTTCGAGTAGTTTATTAACTACAGAGAACAAAACCCTTGGGTTATCATGGCTACTTTCTATTATTCTGCCATAATGGGTGTTCTTGGCAGAAGTTAGTGCTTCTCTGTAAGCTCTTTGGTGGTCAGAGAAAGCCTGGATGTGCACGGTGAGGCCAGTCTTACGTGACATTCTCTCAAGGCGTCGGCCAGCTGCTTTCATAGATCGCAATTCTGAGTTATACCAAGGAGCTGAACGTTTAAAGGAAACCTCCTTATGTTTTAAAGAAGCTGTTTTATCTAATGCTGAGTGAAGGGCTGAGTTATAGTGGTCAACAAGACTATCTAGTGTTGATGGAATAGGTGCAGACAGTAAAAGATCAGAAATGGATCCAGAAAGGATAGAGGGACAGATATTTTTAAGGTTTCTGTAAGAAATTTGTCATTTACAGGTAAGAGGTGGGAGAGGTAATGAGACAGTGAAAAATACAGCTTTATGGTCAGAGAGTCCCAAATCAGTGCTGTAAATGTTGGCAACAGATAGTCCAGAAGTGCAGATCAGGTCCAATATATGACCGCCACAATGGGTTGGAAAATCAACATGTTGTGTCAAGTCAAAACAGTCCAGTAAGGACAGGAATTCATTTCTCAGTTTAGATGTGGGAGGGAGCCAGAAACCCACATGGACACAGCGAATGTGTGCATTCCAAACAGACTGGGACAGAGGAACCTGGCCAAGAATTGATCCCTGAAACTGTGAAGTTACATCATCATGTTATTGTGCAGTTTGCCACTAACATTCAAATTACAATTACAATGTACTGTATAATAAAGTATCTATCTATCTATCTATCTATCTATCTATCTATCTATCTATCTATCTATCTAATGATATTATAATATCAAGATAATTAATAGGGTGTGTTAAATTTAAGTTTCTCTTTATTATAAAGCAGAGAGATTCAAAATCCTCCACCTCATTGACTATAAGAAAATACAATATATTTAACCTCCAGATTTAATAAAAACAGGGAGCTGGGGACACTTAAGAGTCCAAAAATATAGGAGACACATCTTTGTATTCAGGTGTCAGACACCCTAAAACAAACTGTTGCACTGTAAAGCTGCTACTGACTTTTTATCCCTATCAAAATATTGGAAGATTAGAGGTCTCTTCTCAACAACCACTCTTTAATTTATTTATCATATCTAATGATGTACTGTATAGAATTGTTTATTTACACAATGTACTTATATTTTAATATTCGACAAGGGTTCAGTTGCATAGTTTAATTTATAAATTTTATTTTATAACGTTGTTTTCTCTGTGATGCTACATGCTGTTAATGAAACTGATAGATAGATAGATAGATAGATAGATAGATAGATAGATAGATAGATAGATAGATAGATAGATAGATAGATAGATAGATAGATAGATAGATAGATAGATAGATAGATAGATAGATAGATAAGCACAGCACCAATTACTTGAGCAATATGCTGAAAAAGATGCACAGAAGTCAAGCTTTCTTATGTACTTTTATTAGGATACTTCACAAATTTCTCACAGTCAGAGTTACTAAAACAGTGACCTACTTCTAAAATAACACAGTGTGTTTTATTTGCCCTTGTACTGGTGTGATTTACATGCTTCAGTGGTACCTCTGCATTTGGAAACTGAAACGCTTTCAGTGGAAATGATCCCTCAAATCTGAAAAAGATCACATGCACTTAAAAAGGAGGGCAGATACCGTAGAGATGGTAAACTAGTACATAATTCAGAAGATGCATTGTTAACAGCACTTTTATTTTCACTTAGCAAAGTATTACGTTCATAAAAGTTAATTTCTTAATACTATTTGCCTGGCCTTCTTGTTTTTTTTCTTTAATGAGATATATTATAGCGCTAGTATGTCCATCCAGCCACTTACTAATACACAGGTGACTCAACTTTTTGTGGTCTGCAAATGCAGGCTGAAAGACGCAGTTTCCTGTTCATTTAACTTTCTATTTCTGAAAGTTCTATTCACCCTCAAACCAGCCCAATAACTGTTTTCAGTCCAGTTTTCCTGTTTGGCAGGATGTGATGTCACACACCCTGATCTATGTACCTTCAGAATCCCTTTAAGTGCAGGATATGAAACACTGAACACTGCACCAAATGTTTGAGATTTACTGCTACAGGGTCAGGTTTTGGTACAATAAGATGGTTATTTTAATTACTTTCTTTAATTTTTGAGGCTTTCTGTACTTTTAACTTTAAAGGCACTTGACACATTTAAGTTTACTTACCATTAATTTATTTCTTATTTTGTCATATAGCTTACACAATTCTTCCATTACATGAGCAATACAATTTGTCTATCCAAAAATTAACAAACTTTTTAACAAGCTTTTTTCCAGGTTTGGGTTAAAAGACTTTCCATGTTTATTGACAGTCACCCTAAACCAGGTTCATCATGTGGGCACCACTTGGTTGGTACAGAGAAAGAAGATGGATTCCAATGGAAGCACAGTCATACCAAAACCAAAAAAAAGTAACAAATGGCAAAAGCTCCTATTCATGAAATGGAACAAAACTTTACATTCTCAATATGTAGTCCTAGCAAAGAAGCAATCACCATTACAAGATTAGACAAATGGAGAATTTCATGTAACACGTATTAGATTTATTTAGACTAAATAAACTTTATTAATCCCACAGGGAAATTCACATGCATACAGCAGCAGAAACAAAAAAACAAGCATATGTAATCACAGGATAAATAATTTAGCCAATCAATCAATCAATACATAAACACATAAAAACATATAAATGTATATCATGCATATACTTCAGGAGGAAGCTTTGAATTGCCAGAAAGCAGTGGGCAGGAAAGACCACCAGAGTTGCTGCTTAGTGCTTACAACACCATGGTGGAATTCCAAGTGTGCAGAAATAATCAGAGAAGTTACACTGCATCACATGCAGTACATAGTGTATACAACAGGAGTCATGTACGCAGATACAGTACATCCATAAGACAAACCTAACAAAGAAAATGGCAGTCTAAATGCAAGTTATTCATTCTGGAAGATGTCACTGGTTACTAGCTTTATTTAACTATACAATTGCCTTTCTTTCCTATATTTTACTTGTACTGAATATATTAAACATTTCCTTCAAGTTTAAAAGAGTAATGTTTAGTGGCAGACCCAAGACATGCTGATTGGCCTAGAAGTGTCAGGGGATTTCCAGAAGCAGCTGAAGGAAGTTGCTGTGATAGGGGTAGGATTAGGGATGGGAATCGAAAACCGGTTCTGTTGAGAACCGGTTCCCACTGCTTCAATTCCTTGGAATTGTTTGCCATTTTTGCAAACGATTCCCCTATCGATTCCAGTCCCCTCGAATGACGTCACCGCGTTGCGTAGCGTCATTTACTCAGCAGGAAACATGGCGCCTAAGCGCCACAAATGCTCAAAAGTTTGGTTATACTTTACGAGAAAGGATGACAACAGGGCAACTTGCAATACTTGCAAAGTAGATATTTCATCAAAGGGAGGAAACACTACGAATATGCAAAAGCATTTGCACACAAAACACGCGATAACCTTAAATGAATGTTGTGTTTTTGATCCGCTCCGGACTAGTGAATCTCAACCCAGCAGCAGCGGTAACGTTTGCAGGTCCTCTCCAGTTAATACGGCAGGTAACCAATCAACTAACATTGCATATTATGTTAGCGCGATTTGCCTTATTGCAAAACCTGCTATTACTGTGCATTGTATTTAGATGACCATGACGAGAGAGACAGACAGAGTCTGGCTGTCTCAGATGCTGGCAGTTCTCGCTGCAGTCTACCGGTAGCTTCTCCTTTCACAGAGGCGGGGAAAAGTAAAATGACACAGGCCAGGATAGACAAATGTCACCGAGCAGTGACTAAGTTTGTGGTAAAAGGCTTGCACCCATTTGCCACAGTAGATGCCCCCGATTTTCGGTAAGTGAATGTGTTTAATTGTAGGCTAAGTCAGGGAATGTCAAATTTGCGTGTTCTCCTCTTACCAGATGTTTCATCCGTTTCCATTTCTGAGCTGAAACGTGTTGAAGGCAGCCGTCACTGCAGATGGATGGGCAAGTTTTAGTCAAGATCATTACCTCACAGTAACGCTGCATTATGTCAGGAATGGCCAGGCTCAAGAAAAAGTCCTCAAAACCAAACCAGTGTACCAGGCACAGACAGGGACAGCTGTAGCAGAGGAGACTGATGAGATCTTGGAGGAGTATGGTATCAAAGACAAGGTTGTGGCAGCCACTGTTGATAATGCGGCCAACATGGATGTAGCTGTCAAAATAGTTGATGGTTACAGAATTGCACTGTGCACAGTTCCATTGGACTTGAGTTGATTGTATTTGTTGCTGGCTGATGTAGTTTTATTTTTGAGTGCTCAGCTCATACAGTGGTGTGAAAAACTATTTGCCCCCTTCCTGATTTCTTATTCTTTTGCATGTTTGTCACACAAAATGTTTCTGATCATCAAACACATTTAACCATTAGTCAAATATAACACAAGTAAACACAAAATGCAGTTTGTAAATGGTGGTTTTTATTATTTAGGGAGAAAAAAAATCCAAACCTACATGGCCCTGTGTGAAAAAAGTAATTGCCCCCCTGAACCTAATAACTGGTTGGGCCACCCTTAGCAGCAATAACTGCAATCAAGCGTTTGCGATAACTTGCAATGAGTCTTTTACAGCGCTCTGGAGGAATTTTGGCCCACTCATCTTTGCAAAATTGTTGTAATTCAGCTTTATTTGAGGGTTTTCTAGCATGAACCGTCTTTTTAAGGTCATGCCATAGCATCTCAATTGGATTCAGGTCAGGACTTTGACTAGGCCACTCCAAAGTCTTCATTTTGTTTTTCTTCGGCCATTCAGAGGTGGATTTGCTGGTGTGTTTTGGGTCATTGTCCTGTTGCAGCACCCAAGATCGCTTCAGCTTGAGTTGACGAACAGATGGCCGGACATTCTCCTTCAGGATTTTTTGGTAGACAGTAGAATTCATGGTTCCATCTATCACAGCAAGCCTTCTAGGTCCTGAAGCAGCAAAACAACCCCAGACCATCACACTACCACCACCATATTTTACTGTTGGTATGATGTTCTTTTTCTGAAATGCTGTGTTCCTTTTACGCCAGATGTAACGGGACATTTGCCTTCCAAAAAGTTCAACTTTTGTCTCATCAGTCCACAAGGTATTTTCCCAAAAGTCTTGGCAATCATCGAGATGTTTCTTAGCAAAATTGAGACGAGCCCTAATGTTCTTTTTGCTTAACAGTGGTTTGCGTCTTGGACATCTGCCATGCAGGCCGTTTTTGCCCAGTCTCTTTCTTATGGTGGAGTCGTGAACACTGACCTTAATTGAGGCAAGTGAGGCCTGCAGTTCTTTAGACGTTGTCCTGGGGTCTTTTGTGACCTCTCGGATGAGTCGTCTCTGCGCTCTTGGGGTAATTTTGGTCGGCCGGCCACTCCTGGGAAGGTTCACTACTGTTCCATGTTTTTGCCATTTGTGGATAATGGCTCTCACTGTGGTTCGCTGGAGTCCCAAAGCTTTAGAAATGGCTTTATAACCTTTACCAGACTGATAGATCTCAATTACTTCTGTTCTCATTTGTTCCTGAATTTCTTTGGATCTTGGCATGATGTCTAGCTTTTGAGGTGCTTTTGGTCTACTTCTCTGTGTCAGGCAGCTCTATTTAAGTGATTTCTTGATTGAAACAGGTGTGGCAGTAATCAGGCCTGGGGGTGGCTACGGAAATTGAACTCAGGTGTGATACACCACAGTTAGGTTATTTTTTAACAAGGGGGCAATTACTTTTTCACACAGGGCCATGTAGGTTTGGATTTTTTTTCTCCCTAAATAATAAAAACCATCATTTAAAAACTGCATTTTGTGTTTACTTGTGTTATATTTGACTAATGGTTAAATGTGTTTGATGATCAGAAACATTTTGTGTGACAAACATGCAAAAGAATAAAAAATCAGGAAGGGGGCAAATAGTTTTTCACACCACTGTATATACTTTTAAAAAGGAGAGTGTAAATGTTACTGGACATTCTTGCGTAATTGCCACCGAATAATTTATGTTATAATTTGTTATTGCTACAGAAGAATATTTATTTTATTATTATTTTACATTTACACATTTTTTTTCTGGGGACCCCGTGGCACCCCATCGAGGAGCCGTAGGCTGTGGATCTCTTAAGATCTCACTGTTGGGTTTGTAAGGTCATGCTACTCCTAAATTTTTATCTTGTTCAAAGATAAGATATAAAACAAAGTTCTAAGTTAATCGACCTGTGTGTTCTCCTTTTTTAAAAATAAGAATCGATAGGAGAATCGATAAAGAATCGAATTGTTAAACAGAATCGAAAATGGAATCGGAATCGTGAAAATCTTATCAATTCCCATCCCTAGGTAGGATGAAGATTATTATAGTTTCTGAACATATTCTTCTGGCATCTAGGTGGTAACAACAATGACAGTACATGCACCTTTAAATTTAATTCATTGAGTGTTATCCACAGGGGTGGTAAGATGTCGCAGTGGTCCTCAATCTCCCTTAAATGAATTAAGCCATTTTGAGAATGTTATGTTTCCTTTGGATTTACAGGCAGTAACAGTATATGCACGATAATAATAATAATATTTTATTAACAAGTACATTATACAATATTACAGTATATACTGTTCACTAGTATTGTAAATGTGAGTGGCTAGATGTCCTAGCTACATCAGGCTGAAATCAGGAAACAAACTTGGATGGGATGCCACTCTATTGCTGGGCACATTCATGCACACCACCATACTCTCTCACTCTGGGCCTGCTGGAGGCACAAAAAATCATCTAGAGTTAGCTGTGGTCCTGACTCATATCCAGTGTTACTATGGTAGGTTCTAGGGTTGCAGGGTATACCAGCACTGGAAAAGTAAGGGAAAACTCAAATTTAAAAATGGTACAGTATAGCATTTTGGGATTTTCAGTACCAGAAGTAAACGTCAGCTTTCCTCTCAATCCGACAATACACTTTATTGCAGTTGTCAAAAAACTGTTTAATTGACTGCATGAAACAAAAGTACAAACTTCATTGGGTTCTGGATTTAACACAGGAACACTATGGACACAACACGGTCAGGGCTTCATATTGACACCTCCCACCCCACCCCCATTTCTGTGACGCAATCTGGACTTTACAACGAGACCGCACCTGACTTATTGCTACAATGCGATTAGGACTATTTCACTGTAAAGATGGAAGTGGTACATAGTGCAGTGTGCAATGTGCACACCAGGGAGGCAGTAATTGTGAGGAGCACATGAAAGGTTGGAGTAAAACAAGGGGTTTTGGAGTTATCCGTTACTTGCTTCTGAACCATTTTGGTACTGGTAGTGAGGTCTGAAAGCTGCTATCCATAGCAAAGTCAAAACTTTAGTACTTATTCAACGCTACTAGATTCGACAGCAAAACACTGAAACAGAAAAGGAGAGTGCATAAGATGAATGAATGAAAGGGAGAATGAACTACCAATTCACTTTCAAAGACAAATATATACCTCCACTGCTCTCAGCCTCAACACTGGGACGCCGCAGGGTTGTGTGCTCAGCCCACTCCTCTACACCCTCTACACATATGACTGTGTCCCCATTCACCATAGCAACAAGATCATAAAGTTTGTGGATGACACGACGGTGGTTGGACTCATATTGGGCAAGAAGGGTGAGCTGGCATACAGGGACTAGGTGGAGCGGCTGTCAGAGTGGTGAAGAGTCAATAACCTGCTCCTCAACACCACAAAAATGAAGGAGCTTGTTATTGACTTTAGAAAAAACAAAACTGACATCCAGCCACTTGAGTCTTGAGGCTTGAGTCACGTCTCATTTTTGTTTGGTAGCCATTAAGGAAAAAAAGCAGTTCAGAGGACTGAGTCTTAAAAATAATGGCAATTAAAATTACGGAAAAGAAGATAACTAACAGGAGACATTGATCACTGTTAAGAAATTCACAGGAAGTAAAGCCTTTAGTAAAGCCAACGTTCAGAGTAGGATAGCCCTGCATTAAGGCAAGGGTCTGACTTCCATATGCATGAGGGAATTGTGCATACTTTTTACACAGTAAATGTAAACTAACTGATGGACTGAATTAACTTATTGAAATGCACTTCTGTTAATTCGCCATCATATACTGAATTAGCAGCACCACTGCCAGCATGCATACAATCCTGCAATCTTTTATAGAAATAAGACTGGAAAATAGATGGACTACTAGTACGATGTCAGCTCACAACGGCAAACTGCCCTTCATCTCTAATGTGTACATGTACAGTGGATAATGATAGATCCAATTCTGCAATGACAACACAGAATTCCAAAAGTTGCTAATGGTGAAAGCAAGCAAACTGTTTAATGACTCAGAGAATTAAATAAAAGCGGTAGCTGGCATTTCAAGAGTGCAGTCAGGCTTCAGACCTATACTGTCTCCTGCAATGCTGTGCACATTCTGCATTCTGTCCCCTGTTAAAATGGATTAATCACACCGATTTCTATTCTTCATTCTATTCTTCATGTCTGTACACTAGTGGGCTACACAGACATCATCTGTAACCACAACCAGGTAGCAGTTTAATCACAATCAGCAATTCTTGTAATATGTGTCATTAAGTAGTGATGTAGATCTCTGAGGCAGCACAATCCTGCTGAACACAATCTTCCCAAGGTCACAGACTGCTTATGAGCAAACACCGCTTACAGCTGCACATGTGTTTTATGAGACATAATATGTCATACAGCTGTAACAGTGTCATGGAGAACAGTTTACATACACACATTTTTAGAATGGGGATACAGTGATAAGGAAGTACACAACAGAGTAGGCTCAAATAATTATTTAGCTTTGTTTTCTGATGATGTCTTTCTTGAGGTTTTAAAAGTCGTCAACAGTGATGTTGACTACTTGAATGTATTCCTTTATATACCTGATTGAGAGTTTCTGCTTCACTTAGCTTATCCATGCTAAGCTTAACCTATCAGCACTGGTACAAGTCTAAAACAACCCCTGGATGGGACATCAATCGACCACAGGGTAAACATAAACATACATTCATAATGGGCCATGTTAGAATGGCCAATTGATCGAACACAAAGTCTTTGAGCTCTTCAGGAGAAAACTGGAGTATTGGGAAAAAATCACATTAACACTGTCCACAAAATTCAGATTCTGTGTAAACAGTGAACAAGCCAAGATTTAAATGCAGCATTATGGAGCTGCACGACGATACAGCAAATGAGAGGTCACTATTCTTGGCAGGATTTTTTCTTTGTTTCCCTTAATTTTTCTCTTTCAAAGAACCATGCACCTTCACACCCTTATATACTCCTTCAGAAAAAAGTAGATTTTTTTCCACATTATTATATTTTTGCACATAAATGTAATTTCATCTCTAAAATTAATTTTTAATTGTGAGACTCAAGATAGACCACTGGATGATGAATGCAAATGAGCTTAATAGAATTCCTTATTCTCAGCTCATTAACTCTGGAAACACTGTTGCAGTAATAACCCATAATAGGGCAGGAGTATGACTTAGCCCTTCAGTGTATTCACAACCTCCCCTAAGAAAATAAAACATCTAGGTAAGAATATCTGTACATGGGCCAACCAAATTATCCAGCTATAGCCTAAGCAATTAGACACAAATGTATTGCATCAGCACATGTAAGAATCTCATTCAGGAGCTCAAAAACATTAGCATGACATTTTGGAAATGTTTTCAGAGATTAATGCAGGATTAATCAGTTTCTTACCTATGTCTATTCAGTTATTACAGTAAACCTGCTGAATCAGTGATGTTCTAGATTTGGTGATCTCATTATTTTTGACAGCACACTGTTCGAGTGCAGTCTTGAAATGCACTTAAAAAGGAAAAGTCCTAGACAAACAGCTCTGCTCAATTAGGCTTTGTCTCATTTTGTTAAAATTTAACCACAAATGAAATTCATCCACTTTTTCTATCCATATTAAGATGACAGACAACCACTTTTTGCTGTGAGGTGGAGGAGGTTGGGAGCATGCATCGACACACCCACCACACGACAAACCACCTCAGGATCTCAAAGTAGAACCCAAGTGCCGCCGTGCAACGTGTGACACCTCAGCACCACACTAGTTCAAATGGTTTTTGGTATGACCATATTTTAATCAGAGCCCTTCTCCTCTCCATAGCTTTTCCTGCATTATGCTTTATACTGCCAAGACAGACTATGGCCACTTATTTCTACAGAACCACATATTTTTTTCACTTGGTTTAAAACAAATCCATCCATCCATTTAGTTTTAGAAGCTGCTTTTCTTATTTCATGATTTCAGACAGACAAACCCCTATCTGGGCACAAAGTATGCTGGTTACCACTAACTCACCTCCCTCACTTAACCACACTATGCCAATTTAAATTAATTGCCTGACCTAACATGTATAACCAGAAGCAGACAGTGAGGGTTGAGAATTAACATATATAACTAATTCCTGGAGTTATGAAGTAGAGGTATTAAAAACTTTATATATGCAGTATATATAATTTTTTAAGTAAAACACATTTTGTTACATCTTAGACACTGTATTTTCATCTCTATAACAGTAAACCTTTGTTTATT
The DNA here is from genome assembly GCF_900747795.2 of Erpetoichthys calabaricus. Taxonomy (NCBI): domain Eukaryota; kingdom Metazoa; phylum Chordata; class Cladistia; order Polypteriformes; family Polypteridae; genus Erpetoichthys; species Erpetoichthys calabaricus. Next base: position 74,379,139 of record NC_041394.2, read on the forward strand.
TACACATTATGCCTTAAGTCTATTTATTCAGTGTCTTTGTATTCTACTTAAATTCACCCTGCACTGTCAATGATTCCAAGGAAAGAATCAGTGCTTACATTGTGATTAAATAGTAAGATAATTATAGTAGTTAGTTGCCACTGATTTTGCAGTTTTGCAGTTGTAATTAAAGCATATGTTGGACTCTGCCTTTAAAATACCTTAACAATACAAAAAAACAGAGGCTCTCTACTCTTCTCACATGGCATTTATTTGAACTAATTTCTTAATATGACACTTGTAATTTAAAATGCTTCATAGACTATTAATTTGTAATGGATTAGCACCCTGTCTAGAGCTGGTCCCTGCCTTGTGTCTGAAACTGCCTGTACAGGTTCCAGCCTTCTGTCAGCATGATTTTAACAAGGATGTTGGAGAAAGTTAAGTTGTAATCTATCTGTTTCGTTTTGTTCTTTGGGTGTGAGAACTTTTTGGTTGACATAACTGCAGACCAAAGAGTGACCTTTCATACAATCACAGTGTTATTACCCACCCCACTTAGTCAAGTTCCAGGTCAAATTTTTGAATTGAAGACAGGACTATTGACCAATAAATGAGGGGGAGAGACAGGTCTTCGATTTAGAAAGACATGAAGCTTTAACTTATTTGTTTATGATGTTTATGATGTGCGCTGACAATTCCAGAAGTAACTATTTAACAATATTTTAACAAAAAAGCATGCATTCTGCAAGTTCTGTGCATACAACTGAATAACTGACAGGTGCATTCTGTGACACAAGTAACATGACTTTCTTTTTCTTTTTTTCATACATTGTTTCACATTATTTGATGTTGCACAGCACTGGTCACTTTGGCTTTGGCTTCTATTATTGTTATAACATTTGTCTGTCCATTCTGCATGAAAACATGAGATTAAAATTGTTTTCTCGGCCACCACTTAAAAGTACACGGGGTAAGTAATATATTCAAAAATAGCAGTTTTGGGTGGAGTATTCCTTTAATATAATAAGAACATTTTAGTCAAGCTAAACAAAAGAATGAAAATGCAGCTTCAGTTCTTTACATTCTTTGGAAATACCACTAGCAATTGTTTTAGACAGGAAATCCATTTCCAGGATCGAGAAAACCTGCTGTGCTTTGCAGCTGAAAAGTGTTTAGTGGGATTTAAAGTTCAGTATTCTTAACATTCTCTTCTTATAAGTGAGTGTTCTAGTGCTCAGTTTCAGTATGGAGCATCATTCTAGCATGTTTGACACATTCAAATAAAAAATGGAAAACGGGGCAATTTAAACCCACCAATTAACCTGACCATCATTTGAGGTTAACCATACTATATGTATGAGAATTGCTTTCACTAGATGCAGGTATTCAGCACTTCATGAAATGGCATTTGATGGAGTTGCTTTAACTTATATTTATTATAATGCTTGCTGTGTCTTTTTTATTTTATTCTAAAAAGACCAATGATGAATGACAGTATCAATATCAGTATCATTAAATGTTTTTTAGGACTTTACTCATTCATTTTGCCCTCAGCTGAACTGATACCCTCTGGTCTGCCATCTCCAAGAGGCACGTTTTTATTCAAGGTAAGATCAGCACTGGATTTTACTACTTAATAAATGTGACAGTATAATGACTGTTATTATTACTGGATATTAAAAACATTACTAACTACAGCATCCACGTGCAGTTGCACACAAGCTGCATTTCTGGTACAGTGCACAAAAGTTCAATTGTGTATGAAAAAGGACTTTTGCTACAAAGAAACTGAGCATTCATTACCACAAAGCACTAAGTAAAATTGATTTTGAAAGATCTAATAACAGGAATACATATAATGTAGGATTGTATGCTACTGTTAAATCACACTGGAGAGTTTAATAATAATTAAAAATGTTTCTGTTCTCTTAAAAATATTCAAATGGCTTAATATGTAAATGAAAATGATATTCTTCTAGTAGCCATAATCATGTTATTATCATTCTCTTGTCACACACTTGCTTAACAATATTTTTTTCAAGGATGCTAAGTTTCAAGCATCTCTGGAATGTCTGAAGAAAGATCTACAATGTTAAACTAAAGTATTTATTTTTTTAAACAAGAGCATTAGTAGATATAAAAAAGGCTTGGTCCCACTTGAGTTTGAAAAAGAATTTAACCTGGGGATCGTTGCAAAACAATTGTAAAAATAAAGCAAAAACAGTTATTATCATACAGAAAACAAAGCACAGTATAATATTATAGTAAATCAGTCCATCCTATGGGTTCAGAGTGGTGCAATGGTCATTTCAGTTCCAGAGTTGTGTTGAATTTGCAGTTCTTGTTGACTCTGTTCATTATTGTCTCTAATTTACCTCTACCATTTCAAAGATGAGTGTTTAGGAATGAACAACAACCCTAACTGACCTGGTACAAGTAAGTGAATATACACCCTATACAACTGTAGCTGGGACAAGAACTACTTGTATATGGCCCTGAAATGAATAAAACACATAGAAATTAATGGAGTGATTATTTTCTACAGTAATACTAATGAAAACAATTCTTAAAGCAATTAAAATAGTTCTTCAAATTTTGCTCATGGTGTTGAGACATGCTATTTACAGTGAAATATCTCACATTTGGAAACAGTCTCACACTGTAAATACAATTATATTCAGCAAGATATGCTATCCAGAATCACTGCTGCCTGTCTAGTTGCCATTTAAAAGAGCACATCATGCTACCTGGCTGGCTATTATTCTGACGCATGACAGTGGTGTAGCAGCCTGTACGTGTGTGAATGTCACCTTGAGAGACAGTCCCATACAGATTACAGAATTAGACCGAGACCATAATGAAGAGAGCTAGTCAAGAGAAGGTATTACATGGCCAAAGTGGAGAGAATCAGACCATATCAGTCTGATAATCATTTTCATACTGTCAGACTCCTAGGGGTGGTATTAAAATGGGCACACTTTATATATGCTGTCTTATTTCTTGATAAAAACAATTCAACTGATTCTTAACAAATAGGGAAGAAGTGAACATAAAAGTGAGAACTGTACTTCTAAATGGCACCCAGGTCTATTCTAATCAATTGAATTTATGAGTACAGTGCTCACACATGGAATGTGACCTTAATGGAAGTGTAAAAGATATGAAGTAAAACTAAGAAATTTCAACGGCTGGTTATTGTCTTTAAGATAACAACAAGGGGGCTCCGCCCCCTGCTCGCTTCACTCGCCTACCCCCCGCGTTTTGAACCCGTGCCCGCCGTGCAGCCACGTGGGAGGATGACGCACGTTTAATACGGAGCGTTCGCCCGTGTCATTCTTGGGCCCCCCACTGTTAATACGGAGCTCCGTCTGTACTATTATGCGGTGCATTGTGGACTACTGCGGACCCCGTAGTGTTTCCCGTTTCAGTCTGTATCTCGGTCAGTGGAGCTTTTGTTTTTGAAGCTTTTGAATTCCGGTCTTCATTATCTGTAACCTGCTGTCCATGTGTTTGGCCCCCTCGTTTAACCTGTTTATGACGTTGTACTTTTCTTTCTACTCTGTCTTTCATTTCTGATCTCGCTTTATTCTGCTTTTGTTTTAATGACACCTGGTCCATGGTGAACATATTTTCCCTTTTTCGAGTAATAATTTTCATTTTTTTGCGATATTGTGATGTTTATCGTACTGTTAATAATGCATCACTGTAATGTGATTAACCTATGCGGTATAGTTCATGCCTGCTTCGTTTCCGCAGTTTGAGACGTGCGCTGCATGCATCTACGTTCATTGTATCTGTCCATTTGGGCTCGTTTCTGTACCTGTGTTAGTCGAGCTTTTTGTTTTTAGAGCCAAGACAGTTTTACTTCTGCGGTTTCAGAAGTGCGTTGTAGGCGCCTACGTTTATTGTTTTTTTTCATGCGGGCTCGTCTGTGTGGTTCCGTTACTCGAGCCGTATCGTTTTGCAGCCGTGATCGTGAATTCATGACTGCTCTGTTCTTTGTCGTTAGTAATATGGATAAGTAATAAGGATGATCACACTCACTGTTAATATGGAGCGTTTTCTGTGGTTGTACGGTTAATAGTGCATCACTGTAATGAGATTCACCTAAAGTTTCTACGTGTTCAGATGACGTATGTTTAATACGGAGCGTTCGTTTCTTCTTATTATTACCCATCAGGTGTTGCGTCTGTGTTATCTGTGGGTGTCCTGTTAATATCGTATCACTGTAATGTGATTCTAATATGTATTTTGGTCCGTTTTCTTGTTGTTTATGTATGACGGCGGGTGTCCGCATCCGGTTTTTTAGAAGTGTGTGGATTCTGCTGTGTAGTGTGTACGTTGATTTCAGATGCGCATTGTAGGTGAATGCTCCTATCGTAGTATCTGCCGTTTTCCGTAACACAATTCGCTTTTCGTAATATCTCGGGCTTGATGTGTGACTCTTTGTGGACTCCGTAGTCTGTCACGTTTTACTGTGGTGCGGGGGGGGTGACTACTCTTTGTCCGTACAATCTCGGGCTTGATTTGTGAACCTTTGTGGACTCCGTAGTATGTCCCGTTTCACTGTTAGGCGGGGGATAATGTGATTCAAATATGTTGTTTTGTCCGTATTTGTGGGTTTTCTGTATGATGTCGAGTGTTTGGTTGCGGTCGCTGTTTCGTTTTTGAGCCGTAATCTCGGTCTCGATGGGTGACCCTGTGTGGAGTCCGTAGTTTGTCCCGTTTCACTTTCGGGCGTGTGTCTGACTCCTCTTTTTTGTGTGCTATAGGCTTTGTGTGGCGCATGCGTGTGACTCCTCTGTGTTGTGTGCTATGGGCGCGTTGCCTCATTTCTTATTTCTGTTAGTGGAGGGGTGCTTTGTGTCTGATTTCCTATTTATGTTAGTGTGTGGACTCCGTAGTCTGTCCCGTTTCACTGTGGGGCGTGGGTCTGAATCCTCTTTTTTGTGTGCTATGGGCTTCATGTGGCGCCCACGTCTGACTCGTTTTTTTTTTGTGTGCTAATTTCTTAGGCGCGTTGCCTCATTTCTTACACTCTGGGGCGTGGGTCTGAATCCTCTTTTTTGTGTGCTATGGGCTTTGTGTGGAGCCTGCGTCAGTATGGGCTTTGTGTGGCGCCTGTGTCTAACTCGTTTTTTTTGTGTGTGCTATGGGCGCATTGCCTCATTTCTGTTAGTGGCCGCACCATATCTCGTGCGATTTCCGTTGGTTGGAGGGGGGCTTTGCGTCCACGGGCATGTCCCTGCGTCCATATCCGGTTTACCATTCTCGTTTAGTAATATGGATATGGATATTAAAATTGTATTAAATGTCATGACAATAGTTTTGCTGTTGTCTTTTAGGGCACAAATGTGTCTGCATTACTAGTTGGCGACCTCCTTTTAGTTTAAAAAAAAAAAAAGAAATAACAATTAAGTTCTATGGTGGGAACTGGTACTAAGCTTGAAACAAATTAAATAAGCAGTATGTTTACCAGATTTTAGATCTCTTCATATTCATTGCCTTTCTAAAGTAACTGCTGACAGGAAAAGGAAAATGCACTTATGATCATAATAATCAATGTAATTGTCTAAATCTGAATTATTTTTCATGTTCTGTTCCCCAAAGTCCAAAAATATTTGGCATGCAAAATAGGGAAAAAGACACTTTGTACGGGGTTCAGCTCTGGAACCACAGCCTACCTTTGCAGCATCGGGAGCATAGTGGGAAAAATGTTTCAAGGCATATAAATACGCTACAGGGGCACACTTATGCACACAGCCCCACCAGGTCAAACCTTGGATTAACCTAACCTGAATGTCTTTGTGGAACATATACAAGTAGAGAGTATGTAAACTCCATATAGACAAAAAACTGAATCCAGGTCTTTGGAGATACCTGAAAATTTGTAACATTACCTGCACTCAGTGAAGAGCACTATTACATGTTACTACTATGTTACAGCAAAATCAACTATACAAGTAGCATGAAAAAAATGTGTCTTACCGTGCACTAGACACAGTATATGTTTTTCTCACAACACACTTCTCTTTTATAAATAACCATTTTTATGGTTTACTGCCCAGTAGATGATAACTTGAGCTGCATATAGCAGACAGTTTTTCTTACTTTATGCAAATTAAGAGGCTATAGTATCAGATCCTTTATTGGTCATGTTGTACTAAAATAACGAACAGCTTTATTTCTTATTCACTGGGCTCCACTTCTGCAAAATGTTGTTAGCCTCCTGGAATCAGCCAACTGATGTGAATTTTTATATGATTTAGTTTCCACTACAAGAATTAAAGTAATCACGTCTCCTAAGGTGGCAGCACAGTGGTGGTTTTAAAATGGCTTTGTCAGTATGGGTAAAAGTATATGCATTAGTGAGCCCGACAATAAACTGGCATCCGGCACCTGATGCTGCTGAGATACACGTAGGTGGTGGTCCCATGACCCTGAATTGGATTAAGCTGCTTTTAGAATGTCTTTTTAATGCCTCCTAAAGGACTTTTATTCTTATGCAGACAACAGAATTTTCCTGGAAAAAATTAACAAACTGCTACCTATTAAATGGATTTGATGATGTTTAACTAGATTTCTGTGCCTCATGTTAGACCATGTTAACTTATTTTATAGCCAGTACTTGAACCATATCTATTTTGAGTTTTAGGCTGCATGCTCTCCATGTGGCTTTTCTGTCAGTTTACACATTTAAGCTGGTATTATCTCAGTCTGCGTGAGGTTCTCACATTCTGTCTGTATCTGTCTGGGCTATGTCTGGTTATTTCAGTTTTCTCCCATATCCTAAATACAAGCCTGCAATGTTAGTTTTTGACTCTTAACAGGGTGAGGGTGAGCATGTATGTGTGTGGTTTTATGTGTGTGTGTGTGTGTGTACCCTGAAATTGACTGGATGTGGAAACAGATTCAAACCACATCCTGCTCTGAACTGGTGATGTTTTAACTTTATTTTTAAATTAACATCTCACTTTAGACAGAGTTATTTTATAAAGAAAGTAGGTTTTATTAAGTAACTGTTAAAATCTGCATGAGCATGTATGGTGTTTTGACAATATGATATATATTATATTTGAGGTGTACATCTCTTATAGACAAGTTTACTGTAACAAAGTAGAGGAACACTACTCTCTCTAGAAAATCACTGCAGGCTTTACACTTCTTTATATGCCAAGTAGACAGACAGACAGACAGACAGACAGACAGACAGACAGACAGACAGACAGACAGACAGACAGACAGACAGACAGACAGACAGACAGATAGATAGATAGATAGATAGATAGATAGATAGATAGATAGATAGATAGATAGATAGATAGATAGATTGTATTCTTTAAATTACTACCTAACTTCCTTCTAGATGTCCATGACTCTGCATCACCTCACATTTCAGAGCCCTGTTCTTCTCTGCAGGGAACATATTGCTTAAATGGTCCTAAAATCTCTACCTTATTACTTCTTCACCACTTTCTTCTTCTAGAGCAGCGTTGCCCTATAACACCGGTAGCCACACAGTGTGGCATCCTCCATGCATCTTCTGGAAGATCCCAGGTAATTTCTATTAGTTTCAAGATGCATATTGACTGCTGCTCTCTCTTCCCAGTACTATCAATCGTGGCACCAAGGGTAAGAGATGGAAGAAAGATCCCTCTACACATACCTCTGGATTCTGACCAGTATTTTCATTCTCATGGTAATGTACCATTTGAGAATCTATTGGGCCAGTGAAGTCAGTTTTCTCTTATATTCCAAAAACCCAAATTCCCAGGATTCAATTCTCTCTTAAGATGGGACTGCTGTCAGTTTCTGTTAACCCCTTATTGCCTAACAAACAGCTCTATTTTTTACATTTGTTTTGGACCTAGAGTAGCATTTTAAGTTAAACATGACTTCACAATTATAAAACATATACAGCATAGGGAAAAGACCTGTATAATCACACACACACAGACTAATGAATTGGAAAAAAAGCTGAAGAAAGGTTCTTCTACAGCATTATCAGAATAAGACAAAACAATTTAAGGAGCAAAAAGCCATAAATATAACAATAAGAGAAGCTTGTCTGATGAAAATCTGATGACAAAAATTTAAAATTGAGATAAAACTGGTGTGTTCTTGAAGAATAGATTCTTATCCCATAATACGCTGAAAATGACCATTAAAGAGTATGAATTCTTTCAAAAACCTGCCCAGAGAGGCGTCATTACAGGCCATTAGCCAAGCATCATTTTTCAGGCTGGAGCTGCTCAATAAACAAGTCCCATCACTCTAGCTATTCCAGGGTAATTGCAGTCTCATATGCCATGTTAACATTGCAGATTCTGGATCAATTATACACAGATTTAGCAGCACAAAAACAATGTACAATAAAACCCATCAAAGAATAAAATCAGCCATGTATGGAACTGACCCTGACATTATTTTTAATTCACATAACACCAGCAAGACTTAGACACCAGCAGACATTTTGTACACATATTTTTATGTAGATGTTGATGAGTTCACCAGCCCCAAAGTCATCAATCAAGCTGCCTGCCCTTGATGCTTCAGATACCACCTACTGTGAAAGCTGCATCTTCAAAGAATGGATTTGTGTAAAGGTTGATAGCTGGAAGATAAACAAAATTGATTGAATTTTTATGTGAATAGTTGTGTTTTCGTTTTTGAATCAAAGCCCTATAAACTATATTAGTGGACATGGAACATGTTTGTTTGTACAGTAAGTGTTAAGGGCTGGTAAGTGAGTGACTTCCATCTTTGAATATTTTCATACAGTTTCTGAATAGCATGTGAATGCTTCCTGATGTAATACAATTGCCAAGACGGCTCCATCTCCTAAAACCAGACAGCCCTTGGCTAACATGTACATCTCCTGTAACTAAGCAACCGACAGTTTGATGGGTCACCTGAGCCTGGTTTGCTAATGAGGTACTCTACTCAAAGTAATCTCTGTCTGCTCACTAGTGCCCATGTGTTTGGTTATTTCCTTAGTTACTCATCAGCATTTCATTATTGTTGGTCTTTTCATGGTTCTGACTTCTGTTTTTGCTTGTCTTTATGCTTCTCTCACTTATGCACCATCCTTCAATGGTTTTCAATTGAATGCTGTGCCTGTCTTGCATTCTTATTAAACAATATCATAGGTGAAAGTTGTTGGACTGGCATCCTGAGGCATCTTGACACCCACAAAACAGCCAGACATTCAACTGATGGTAAGTCACAAATTTCATAAGTGAAAATATTCAATTTCAGAATGGCCTCACACCTTTCACTGTAAATGTAATGCATTATACCAGTGGGGTTTATATCACTGCTGGACTGGCTGCTCTTTACAGAAAGGAAACCTGACGCTGGTTATATCACACCAACATCAAAAAAGGGTTAATAAAAGTCTTCATGTAAGACTTGATGTCTTAAGGTTAAATGAAGAACCATCAAATAGCATAAGTCATCCAGTAAAGTAGTATACAGTTATAGATGCTAATACAAGCTGAGATGATATATCCATGATGGAGCCAGGCTGTCTGCAAGTGGCCTTTATCTCCCTGGTTTACAGTTATGTTATATAAATTACTGTTATGGAAATTGACATCTAAACTGCTGCAGACCCTATAGTTTTTGTTTCATTGCTTAAATTACTTAAACAATCCAAATATAATTTAACAAAACAGAGTTGGAGGCATTCATCCAGCAAATAAGAAAGTCTTAAGAGTTGCAGTGGACTTGTCAGCGTACAGATGTGATTAATAGGATGTTAGGTTGCATAGCATGGTGCATGGAGTATAAATTAAGGAAGGCTAATCTTAAACAATTTTGAGACCTCATCTGGAATACTCTGTGCAGTTTAGTTCCCCAAATAAAAAAAAAATATATACGTATTTGTGCTATAGGCAGTCCTGAGATGAGTCACTAGACAGATTCCAGGACTGTGGGGTATGAGCTATGAGGAAAGATTTAAGGAAATTAATGTTTTCATTTTAAACAAACCAAGATTAAGAGGTGACATGATTAAATTGTTTAAATTTAAAAATCAAGCTTTTAATTTAAAACTAGTTCTTCAGCAAGAACAGGTATGGCAGAGTTGGTGCAGAGAAGAAAAAAACCTAGTTAATGGTAAACTTTTATCAAATAATAGAAAATATTTCTTCATACAGAGGACCACAGCTGTGTGCAATAAGTGACCATGCAGTAATGTGGAGAGTTGCACATAGAGGTCCTGGATTGATTTTTTAAAATATTTAGATGAATAGAATGCGTTGGGCAGAACAATCTGTTCTTGTCAAAATTATTTGTATATTGTGCATATACAGTACGGAAATTCAAATAATCAAAAAAGTATGAGAACCCCACTCCTCTCTGCAATGTAGAAATGCATGCCATAGCATCCAGTCTGCTGTTGCTAGCATGTCTAATGTGTGCAGGGTGCACACACACATACACACACACACCAAGCACACACTAGGGACAATTTAGAATCGGCAACGCACCTAACCTGCATGTCTTTGGACTGAGGGAGGAAACCGGAGTACCCGGAGGAAACCCACGCAGACCATGAAAACTCGGGTTTCCTAGCTGCGGGGCAGCAGCGCTACCCACTGCGCCACCGTGCCGCCAATGTGTACATTACTTACTAAATAATGTATTTCATGCTGATGATGTCTCATATTTAGTCTAAAGCACTTGTGAACACATGAACATATTCCAAGACCCAGGAGAAATAAATTACAATTTTAACACAAAAACTAGATACTGTACATTTTTCATACTGTGAATTTGTGTCCCTGTTACATATGTTTATCTTATCTCATCCTATGATATAACATGAAGTATCATGACTATGAAATTAATGATGGATGGAGGGACAAGATTTATAGCACAATGATCCGTGATGTCTCCATTATGTAAAAGTAAGTAAATTAAATTAAAGAGAGTTAATGATGGGTTACACGTTACTCCAACACCCACCCACACTGGTTGCCTGAACCTACCATTGGCGCTTTGTATTAACATCTAGTCGTTATTTTGAGCCTACAGTTCCAACACAATTAAAAACAAAATCTGCAAGATTTTTTTTTTTAAACTACCTGAAGGGGAAAAATTCACCAGTGTTGTAAAGACTTCCTTGATTCCGCCTACCAGAATTCAAAAGCATGACATCAACTATCTTGTACCTGAAAACATGTATGATGTTTTACGATTATTTTTAATACAATGCCTTTTGTTCAAATGTAGTATAAAAAATAAAATGAATTTAACTGGATGGCCCTTCCTCTGTGTTCTCATTCCCACTCAAGTCTTATGCAATTTGTGTAGGAATTCCACACAAGACAATGTTCCATCCTGAATACAAGACCTTCATCAATGCATTTCTAATGTAAAACCTTATATGAAATCCCTTTTGTATAAACAGCTATTTATTTACAGTTTGACAGTGCCAAACTTAATGAGGTGCCAAATTAATAATGCATATAAAAGCTCTGCATTCAAACACTGAAGATTTGCTACTCTGCATGCTTGAGAAAGACAATGCAGGAGTTAATTAAGGAAATAATTAAGTTGAAAATCCAATACCTCCAGCTTCAGCACTGCTTAAGGACTGTTAAGTTAAAAAAAAACCATGATCAAACTCCAGTGAGACTAAGGAAACTAAACAAAGTGCAAAAGAAAGCTTAAAGACACATTTCCCATGTGGTCATATATTTTCAACTAAACTTCTGCTTTTCTTTCCTTTTTACTCACATGCCCATGCCACAAATCCATAATGTGTGTGTCTCAGCCTGCAGGGGTATACTGTATATGCCATTTGTCTGTCTAAGTATTCACCTGGTAAGTACACTGGCTATAGTGTCAAATGTTTGTCATCTAATGCTGTCACATGAAGCAGTAGTTATACTGACTCAGATGGGTTTGGTAACGTTTCAATGTATAATTGAAGTAAAGCCCCTCAGACAGAAATTCACATTAATTCTGTACAGTGTGTATGAATAAAAAAATAATCCCTGAAATGTAAAGTACATAAACTTGTTTGACGTTTAAAGTGCACAATCCAGTTTGGGATGCATCTAGCTGGGCACACTGCATTCTTGGTCTTTTATTCCTCCACGTAGATCATCTTCCTAAAAACAAACTGTTTTTTACTGCCCATCACTTTTAGCACCAAATTCTCCTACTTACTTAGCTAGAAGTTACATGCCAAGGAAAGGGCATGCCAGTAAGTAAGTAAGTAAGTAAGTAAGTAAGTAAGTAAGTAAGTAAGTAAGTAAGTAAGTAAGTAAGTAAGTAAGTAAGTAAGTAAGTAAGTAAGTAAGTAAGTAGGTAGGTAGATAGGTACTGCTTTATTTGTCCGAAAGGATACACTTAGCATTGTATAGAATCTCAATAAATAAAAAATATTATAAAAAACAATGTCCACTACACATACACACCAGAATTACTAAAAAAAGAAAACTTCTAACTGAGCTAAAGATACAAAGACTAGTCACAGTTCAAAGTGAGGCATTACAAAGGTATGTTGCTATTGGTATAAAGAAGCCTCAAGCTCCTTTAGCTCAAGGCTAGTGTGTCAGAGAGAACATAAGCATTGTAAATAATAGCCATCAGTTTTGTCATCATTCTCTCAACTGTTAGAACCTCCAGCAGGTGTAAAGTGTGTAGGTTTTAAGAGAACATTTACTATGCCTTAAGACAGAGTGAATCCGAACAAAAATATGATATAATGAGTTAATGGGCCATTCAGGGCACTATCAACACTAAGAGTGATCAACCAGCTACAATTTGCTAGAGATACCAAAATGTCATCAGTCCTAATCCTTTTAGACTTCTCAATACTGTCAACCACGACATCCTTCTTGCCACCCTCTCTGACCTTGGCATCACTGGGACTGCTCTCAGATTGTTTGAGTCCTACAACTCAGGCAGATCCTACAGTGTGTCCTGGCAAGGAGAGTTGTCAAAGGCGCATCAGACATGCACAGGGGTGCCCCAAGGGTCAGTGCAGGGTTCTTTACTTTTCTTTCTGTACACTGGGCTCCATCAACCAATCCCATAGTTTCTCTTATCAGTGTTATGCTAATAGTACATAGCTGTACCTGTCACTCCCTCCTGAGGACAACATGTTAACAGTTAGAATCTCTGCAAGTCTTATTGATATCTCATCCTGGGCGAAGGACTATCATCTACACCTCAGTCTAGCAAAAACACAGCTTCTTGTGATCCCGGTGAGCCAGTCTATTCAACTCCTCATCTTTATACAACTTGGCTCACGGTTGCTTACGCATGCAAAGTCAGTGCACAACATTGGGGAGGTGACTGATGAGCAGCTATCCTTTTCTGACCACATTTCTACTGTTTCTACGGTTTCTTGTTCATGCGTGTTCACGCTGTACAACATCCGGAAGATCAGACCTTATCTCACAGAATATTTTATCTGGTCCAGGCTTTGGTCTTGTCATTTCTGGACTACTGCAACGCACTTAAAACAGGAGTATCCAAATGTGCTATCAAGCCACTGCAGATGGTCCATAATGCAGCAGCCTGTCTTATATGTAACCAGCCAGATGGACACATGTCACTCCTCTCTTCAGGTTGCTACATTAGCTCTCTGCTTCAGCAGCATTAACTTCAAATTCCTGAAGCCTGCTTACAGAATAATCAATGGGTCAACACCTGAGTATATGGAGACACTCGAGAGGTGCTATGCTACTTCTCACTCACTGAGGTCTGCCGAGGAAGAGGGTGTGATGATTCCAACTCTGTGTGATATCAAGTCTCAATCCAGTCTCTTTTCCTGTGTAGTTCCTAGTTGGTGGGAAGAGCTGCCCACCTCCATCTGAACTGCTGACTCACTCAATGTGTTTAAGAAGCAATTGAAAACTCATATGTTCTGTGAATATCTGTTTAATTGATTGAAAAAAAATGCTCTGTGATCTTTCATACTGTTGGTTGTTTTGTTGTTGCATTAGTTTAATTGCTTTATTGATTGTTAATCTAAGTTTGTAAATTTAATAGTTATTACATCTTTTGTTACCTGTCCTACTTCATGTGAACAGACAGGACCTAGCCTAAAGTTTACCTTTTTTGTAAGTCGCTTGGCATCTGCCAAGCAAATAAATGTAAATGTACAAAAGTAAATATGTTGCACTAGCTCTATACCTTATTTTCAAATCATGAACAAATTCTTTTATGCTCACATTTAACCAAAAGAGGCACTTACACATACAGTATATATGAGCTGCGGTGCAATCTTGCTAGCTGTGTAGGTGATAAAGAGAAAAACAGGCACCTTGTGGCATAAAGATTAAAATGGGGACGACTGTCGCAATGCATACTGATTGCTGGGACTACCAGAAAGCAACAACATATTTTCTAAAGAATTAATCCAATTTAGGGTTGTAGGTAAACTATTACCAAAAAAAAAAAATAACCCTAGATGATCTGCCAGTTTATTTCAAGAAACAACTACCTATACCATACACCTTTTTCCCAATCTGCCCACAATCCACTGATTCAGTGCCCTGATTTGACTTTTTAAGATCATGAGAGTCAAAAAATTCCCCTTCTCTTGTGCTGAAATAGCAAGAAGGTCTTTCCTACAATTGTGAGACATCAGTCCTACAAGTTTTTAGAACAATGGAAAACACTGTGGAATAACTTCAATTTCTCTGAAGTTCACAGAATGGCAGTAAGCTGCTTTTCTTTGACAAGCCTGTGCCTGTGGAGAAAGAGTTAATGCTATTAATACAGGAAGCAAGATGTCTATTCAACAGCTGACAATCACAAGCATTACCAATTATGATTTTATTATATACATTACATTTTTGCATCTGCTAAATCCAATCAAGGATACAGGGAACCACAAGCTATCCTGGAAGCACTGGGTACAAGGCAGGGGCCAGCTGAACAGAGTGCACAAGTACATCACAGGACCCACTCATGCACTCAGCCACACTCATACTGGGCTAATTTGGAAATCAAGAAAAAACTTAACTTGCACAGATTTATGAATGTGGGAGGAAAATCAGAGTGCACAGAAGAAAACCCACTCAGACATTAGAAAAACATACAAACTTCACACAGACCAATACAGTACATGGATTTGAACACAGGACACTGTAACTACTATGCCACCATATTTAATTATTTAGCTGCATTTCATTTCTATTTTTAAATTGCTATTATCTTTGCCTTATTTGAGCATTTTTTACAGATGTTCATGTATAATGCAATTTGCTGCTAAATAAAGAACAAAGCTACAATGAAACACATTTACAGTTTTTATAAGAAATAAAAAAGTGCCTAATGTATATCAAGTAAGATGCTTTTTAAATTACATATTGGAAGACGGAGATCCAGATATGAACATCCCAGCAGATTCCAAAGATGCTGATCAGGACATGCGCCAGAGAAAGGCACTGTAGCTGTCAGAATCTCAGTCCGATTGTAAGACCTGCAAGGGCAACTTGCGGAGACAGTGATAGAATGATGTGCTGGGTTGGTGAGAAAGGAAGGGAAAAGGAATCCCAAAGTCTGCATGGTTTTATTCTCGGATTTTAATCATAGAGAGAACTTATTTATTATGGGGTTTTTAATCTTCACAAACAATTACTCTTATTGAAGACTATTTATTAATAGAAGAACTTTGTTCATTGAGCATGTTTGAAAATAAAATGCACTCTGCACATTTGCACCTACTCCTGCTGTGTTTTGTGTTGTAATTTGCCCTATTCAATCTTGGTAGCTGACTATCTACATCTCAGGTTCAGTGAGGCGTATGCCAGCTGAGGGTACCTCGGACATCACCAGTAGCTAATATACTGTATATCAAGTCAGATGCTTTTTAAAAGACATGAGGGTCTATGTACATGATTTGGGAGTTGTTCCAAGTTTGTGTCTTGAATGATCAACCATTTATTTACACAGGACTGAGTTAATAGCTATTCGCCTATAATCACTCAGAGTATTTATGGCTGTTGTTTCAAAATGGAGTAACATCTTAACCTTTCCAGTCTTTGAATACCTCTACATTCTCAAGGTTTAGTACAAGTGTTAGTGAAGATTAAATAATGCCTTTAATATATTTTTTCAATGTTTGAGACACATTATCATGTGAGACATGCTTATATCTGGCTCTTTGCTTTGAAATGCTTAAACATGGATTGCCATTACCTCTGGCTGTGGCATTTAATCATTTCATTCTCTGCATAAACATGCATAAAAAATGTTATTTTAACTTCCTGCACATGCTCAATGATTTTTGAAGCAGAGGTAGTATACTATTATCTTGCATCCTGTGTATTAGTTGAATACACAATGGGAGGTCTGAAACCTGAAAGTAACTCTTATGAGCAGGGTCTGGGTGTCTTGGTGGGCTCATCACTATATCAAGACAACATACAGAAGCAATCAAATGAGGTACAAGTCAACTTAAGTTATAGGAGTCACTAGTGAGGCCTCACTTGGAGTTAAGTTTTCATCTACATATTGCAAAAAAGACATAGCAATGCAAGAGCAAGTCCAGAGAAGAGCGATTAATCTGATCTAATCTAATCAATAGGCTGATTACGGGACTAAAAAGTATAGGCAATGAGGAAAGATTGCAGGAGTTGAACCTTTTCAGTTTAAGCAAATTGACATTAAGAGATGACATGATCGAAGGGTTTAAAATTATAAAAGGAATCTGAACAGTGGATCTCAGCTATTACTTTAAAATAATTCTAACAAGAACAGCAGGACACAACTGGAAATTTGTTACGGGCAGATTTCCCTCAAATGTCAGAATTTTTTTACAGAAGGAACCATAGGCACATGGAATAAATTACTTAATGGTGTAATAAAGTGAAGGACTTTAAAGTCCTTCAAATATTGACAAACAATCCAGGTGAATATGATGGAGGAGATGTTCTTATCACAATTGTTCTAATGTTTTAATATCTTTGCTCCTATTTTAATAGTTTTCCTATGTTGCCTTCAAGGTCTCAAAACAGTTTTAACCATCCGTTTTCCCTTGTGGTTAAGACTTTTATTGTACTTTTTATTCTCCTTCACAATTAACAATTGAGGCCATGCGTAAAAATAAACAAGAAAAATAAGAACACAAGAATAAATGGTATTTTAGTCATGTGCATTTAATGACAGCCATTTCATTTTTATATTCATTTTGTTTGTTTCCATTATTTACCGCACAAGTATTGTTTTTTCTAATTGTGCATTTTTTGTTATTTCTTCATTCTTAAAGTGCCTAATTTTGTGAACTGTAAGTCTTTGTCTTGGTGGGCATTACTGCTATTTTCAAAGTCTATGTCAATCCTAGTCAAACTGTGATAATTGTGCTAAGGATTGGTTACTTTTGTTCCTCATATTTTATCTTGGTTGTTAGAAAAGGCATTTTCCTGTGACAAATGTTAGACAAATCAGACATAAAAGCACATCATTTCATCTTCTTCTCCTGTCTTTCCAACATTTGATAAATGGAAAGTTCAAGTCATCCAAGACAACCATATCTTCATTACAATTTATGTTCTTATTTTCTTAAACAAAAGGCTTTTTGTTTGAACTATCAGAATTTGGTGGACTATAGTAAACTCCAGTAAATTAATCTCTGCATTCCTTCCTTATTAACTTCACCCTCAGTGACTCAGATATTTTCCTTTTTTTTCTGGGTATTCCAGTTTTCTTCCACATTAAGAAGAAGCAAAAGTTAGTTTGACTGATAAATCAAAACTGGCCTTTGTGGATGTGTAAGTGAATGTTATGCATGATTAAAGGGCATCCTGTCTATGATGTATTCCTTTCTTCTGCCTTCCAGGTTATGCTAAGGGCATTCATACATTTTTATTAAAGTAAGGAATTAAATAATAATCAAAACTACACTTTACAATGAGTTATATCTTGTGCCGGTAATTTACTCAAAGGTTCAAACTTTTCTCAAATGTTCCAAAGATGGCTCATTCAAATAAGGAAAAAACTGAGGATAAGGTGATCTATTCAAAAAAATTGTCACTTCTGTATTTTTTTAAATTTCCAACAGATAATTGAGAAAAAGATGCAGTCTTTTGTAGATCTTTAAGATTCAAAGTCAAAGAGAAAATGGCAGTTATGCTAAATAAATTCTTAACAAACATAATGAAAATAGCATAGCTGTGTACAGAACTGAAATATTAAGAATGCCATCCACTTGTGTCCAGTCAGCATTCTGCATGCATCATTCTGCTGGGTGTTGCTGTCTTCCTTATCCTCCTGCAGATATGGACCAAACCTCCACTGACAGCAAGTGCTAATTAGTGAGCTCTTGCTAAGTCACTATACATATCTGAAAGCATGTGACCCTTGAATGACTGTGCTTGTTTAACTTGCAGACTCTTCTGGGAGGAGACACACCAGAATTTGCATTTGGAAATGTTTACAAACTGATAAATTATTACAGATGTTTCCTCCTTCTATTTTGACTTTTCAGCTCTAATCACACTGTAAACTAAAATCTCCAGAAAGATGAACTTATAACCATCATTGCATCTTCTACTGTCACACATCACTTTTCACTTCAACGTTCTGCCTTTCTTTTACCTAACCACTCTTAAGACATTACATTTGTTGAGTAATTGCTGTTGTCCTTGATAACATTTAATGTGAGTCTTCATATTGATCAATTTGTAAAAACTTCAAATACTTCAGAAGGCTGTATGGAAAAAAACACTTCATGACTGAAAGCAGATATAATTTAAATGTTGTGCCATTTCATTTCCTTCGATCGGGTCCTCAATCAATCTAAATATTTTGTAAAGTGCCTTTTATGGTGCACACCACTTCAAACATTACTACCCAGCTGATGTATTTTTACAAACTAAACTCATCCAGGTTAATTGGTTTGTTCTGGGTCACGCAGTAAGACAAATATGGGACCTGAATCTGTGAAACTGAGGTTTCAAGTCAGCTACTTGGCATTTTGTTCATGCTGTCTGCCTCTGGTTGAAGACAAGAAACAGTCTGCAGTTAAAAAACCTGAAAGCAGCCATCAATTTCACAAGTTAATAATACAATGTCATCAAAAACCTGGGACAAAAGCAGCACTTGCCAAAGCATTATAAATTAAAATACTGGATCACCTCGCTGCTGACTGCATCACTGATTAACTCAGACCTTTAAAACTTCTCATAAGAATAACATACCTTTATTAAATTATTTTTTCTTTGTGTATTATAATGTATGCTTTATGTCAAAATTTATTGCCTCTTTAACGTTATCTGAGCCTAGAACGAATTTAAGTTTTAATGTTATGCTGCTAGGTTACGACAAATGATTTTTCAGATAAGGAAGACAAAAATTTCAAGGTAAGGTAGTTATTAAAGTTAAAGTAGTTACTGTATACTCAACTAAACATGGCACCTATTGCATGTTGATTTTTCTGTATGTGTGGCAATAATGAACTTACAAACCTATTTCCATTTATGCACCCATTGTCAATATTTACTTCCACAGGCTGTTAGCATTAACCATTATAACATATCCTACACAGAATCTAATATAATCAGCCAATCAACCAGACATATTTTAAAATATCATTCTGCAATGTTATAATAGCTTCACAAGAGTCTTGTTCACAAGAGTATTCTGTTAATGGTGACATATTAATGTACTGTAGAATACCCGGGAAAGATGGACAGTCTTTTGGCTTCAGAACTCTACAGGTTTATTCTCTCCAACATCTCAACAACTAGAGTTTTTATTTTCATGTCCTCTGTGGCCATCTGACCAAAGTTTGTAATTAAGCAGGATAGACTGATTCTCAACTGTTCTAAATAACTACAGTAGACCCCCGTGAAATCGCGATTCAGGGTTCGCAGACTCAGTCATTCGCGGATTTTTCCTTAGAACCTAACTATTAATTGTTAGCGGAAAGCGCAAATATCCTCCGCAATTTTTTATGGCTTTTTTCGTGGCGATATTGTGCTGTAGAGAGAACAGGAAGCAACCGCTGGGGAGACGCGGGTTGGGATAGTGAAAGTAGCCAATCTGAGAGCGTTATTCATTTCTCCTTGCTGCTGATTGACTGCTGCTCTGTGATGCGTCTCCAGCTGAGTAGGTTTACCACCGCTGAGGGAAACGCGGTTTGGGATGGTGAAAGTAGCCAATATGAGAGCGTTATTAATTTCTCCTTGATGCTGATTGACTGCTGCCCTGTGATGCGTCTACAGCTGAATGTCCTTGTGTTTTCCACTTTGTTATTGTATTCATTTTGTTATTCATAAACGCACAAGATGACGCCGAAACGCCGTGCACCCTCTAAGGCTTCTGGCACTGAGCCTAAGTGCCAGAAAAAGTTTAAAACACTCCAGGAGAAGGTTGAACTACTGGATTTGCTCTGGGAACTAAAAAGTTATGCTGCATTAGCATGCCACTATGGCATTGAGGAAAGCACCGCACACTACATAAAGAAGAACGAAGCAGCGATCTGGAGATAGATAGATAGATAGATAGATAGATAGATAGATAGATAGATAGATAGATAGATAGATAGATAGATAGATAGATAGATAGATAGATAGATAGATAGATAGATAGATAGATAGATAGATAGATAGATAGATAGATAGATAGATAGATAGATAGATACTTTATTAATCTCAAGGGGAAATTCACATACTCCGGCAGCACCTTACTGATACAAAAAAAAAAAAGTCGCATAGTTTGGGGGAGGAACGATCCTCTCAGTCTGTCAGTGGAGCAGGACAGTGACAGCAGTCTGTCGCTGAAGCTGCTCTTCGGTCTAGAAATGACACTGTTTAGTGGATGCAGTGGATTTTCCATAATTGATAGGAGCCTGCTGAGCGCCCGTCGCTCTGCCACGGATGTCAAACTGTCTAGCTCCATGCCAACAATAGAGCCTGCCTTCCTCACCAGTTTGTCCAGGCATGAGGCGTCTTTGTTCTTAATGCTGTCTCCCCAGCACACCACCGCGTAGAAGAGGGCGCTCGCCACAACCGTCTGATAGAACATCTGTAGCATCTTATTGCAGATGTTGAAGGATGCCAGCCTTCTAAGGAAGTATAACCAGCTCTGTCCTTTCTTACACAGAGCATCAGTATTGGCAGTCCAGTCTAATTTATCATCCAGCTGCACTCCCAGGTATTTATAGGTCTGCACCCTCTGCACACAGTCACCTCTGATAATCACGGGGTCCATGAGGGGTCTGGACCTCCTAAAATCCACCACTAGCTCCTTGGTTTTGCTGGTGTTCAGGTGTAGGTGGTTTGAGTCGCACCATTTAACAAAGTCATTGATTAGGTCCCTATACTCCTCCTCCTGCCCACTCCTGATGCAGCCCACGACAGCAGTGTCATCAACGAACTTTTGCATGTGGCAGGACTCCGAGTTGTGTTGGAAGTCCGATGTATATAGGCTGAACAGGATCAGAGAAAGTACAGTCCCTTGTGGCGCTCCCGTGTTGCTGACCACAATGTCAGACGTGCAGTTCCCAAGACGCACATACTGAGGTCTGTCTTTAAGATAGTCCACGATCCATGCCACCAGGTATGAATCTACTCCCATCTCTGTCAGCTTGGAGTACCGTATCTAAGTTTCTGTGATAGTGCCAAAAAGGTAACGACCATAAGGAATAAAAATATCGTCAGGCTGTAATCTGCCTTGGCATTGTGGATCACCGACTGCAGGAAGAAAAACATCCCCTTGGATGGTAACATAATCCGTGAGAAAGCACAGAAATTGTACCAGCAGTTCGCTACAGGAGACAATGTAGCAACTTCACATCACAATGTTCCTGAAACCTATAAAGAAAAGCCAGCACGAAACCCCAGCAGAAGAAGACCCGTCCAAAGATACGACTCCTCCTGAAGAGCCAGAAGAAGAGGCGCAACCCGAGGAGTTTTAAATCCTCTGCATCTTATTGCACAACTACTTCATTATCATCTTCAATATCATTCATCATTGGTGAGTACCCATACATTTTACTGTATTTTAATTAAATGAAATTATTATGTATTTACTCTACTTATACCAAAGAAAACGCGCTTGCATGAATTACAGTATGTAAAGTGGTAACATCGGTATTTTTCATTCTAGCACCGCAAGAGACATAGCAGTATAGTACTGTACAGTAGACGGGTTTTACCTTTACATTCTGTTTTTAGGTAATGTATTAAGGTAATTTTTTAGGTAATGTATTAATGTATTAAGCTGAGTTTGCAATGAAATTAAAGTGCTTTGGGGGCATACTGTATTTAGGGTTTAAACTGTAAAAATAGGAATTTAAAAGGCATTTTTTAACCACATTTAAAAGTCGCGTTTTTTCACAATTCGCGGGTGCTCTAGGAACATAACCCCCGCGAATTTTGGGGGTGTACTGTGTTCTTTAGCTTTTACTTGCTTTTGTAATTCTGTTTATCTGTTTGGAACAAATAGATATTTTTCCTTGATTTACCCCTCTGCCCCACAGATCAAAATTACAAAACAAATAATTCAGAAATGATTAAAGTGTACATTGCAGATTTTACCTTAAGGATATATGCATACACTTCAGTCACACCATGATCACAATAATAGATTTGTGAAATTAAGTGTTACCATGATGTAAGAAATATCAAGAACTTAATCGGTTACGACCTATAAATCTTGTCTATACCATAAGAAGAGTTCACACTTTCAGTGGTCAATTTATCCTCTGTAACCAAACATAATTATTGGACTGAAGTGAGAGCTACTGTCAAGTATTATTCCACAGAACCAATTTTCACTGATCTATATTCAAAGTGAGAATCCTAAAGAAACTGAACTTAAGTTCCTTGATTATGATTTTTTACTCAGAGATGTGTCATTGTTTCTGATATATACACATTTAAGTGTTAACACTGGCTGCTTTGCTGTGTATTTTCATAAACTAATATTTCAACACACATGTTCATAAAGACTTCTAATATACACTTTTACAAGTATCACATATTTCATTAGCACAACAATTTCTATCCAAGTAATGTTATTGTTCCTCCCACTTCCCCAAAGACAGGATAGGTTAATTAGCCATTTGAAATGGGTGAATGTGGTTGTGTGTGCAAGGGCTCTACAGATGACCAACAATCTGACCAGTATTTTCTCCTTTTCTTGTATCCAGGCGCGGGCCTGCCAGGATAGGCTCGGTCCACACAACCTTGACCTGAATTTGGCAGGTTTGAGACTCACTGACTGAATGGCCATGTCTGTGCAATCAAAGTGTCCCACATACTCTACAGAGAAGGATTACATACAGTATATACTGCAGCACCTTTCTTCAAAATGCACTAACACAGACATCATAGACATAACCCAAATTCACTTAAACTTGTCAATTGGTACACATCTGTGACTCCCTAATTTCTTGCCTCCTGTTTCCATGAAATATGAAAGGAAACTGAAGAAGCAAAATTTACTTAAACATGTACAGAGTGTTGAACTGAATTTACTTTTGTTAAGTCTGACTTGATTGTAAGAAACATTACAGGCTTTTAATAAATTCAATAAAAGGAAAAACAAAAAAACATGTACAGAGTGTGTCATTTTTACTTTTGCCAGAGTTACAATGTACCCAGCAACTTATCATTTGAAGGTTAAACAAAGGACTGCTATATAGGTGTTCATCATATTTCACCACATCAAAACTGCTTCAATAAAATGGAAAGTGAGCAGAAGTCAAGTGAGACATTGCTCTCATGCTTTTTTACAGAAAATGTTTACCCTGGTGAAAATGAGAACAACAACCTGCTTTAATTACTGTATGTTTGACGATGGCAATTGAAAGTTGAAATAGCATTGTATGCATTCTTACACCCATTTAATCCAATTCAGGGTCACAGAGGGTAAGATGTGATCCTAAAGTCACTGGATTCAAGTGAGTAACGAACCTTGGACAGAGTCACAAATATATCAACCCTGGATTGATTTGCTTTCAAGTATCTGAGTGCTTGAAGACAAACCAATGCAATCATGCAAAACACAGGAGAACTACACAGAGGATATATAAGGACAAGGGACTCAAAACCAAAACACATAAGATTTTAGATGGTTTTATTTAGAAGGTCTGTACTGACTGTCACATTTTCAAGTTAATCATCCAATAAATATATTTTTTGTATTTGTATTTACTTTACTTTGTAGTTTTTATTTCTGGTAACATAAAAAACATACTTCTATTAATACAGCACAGGCAGAATAAGTTCAGCATCTTGCTGAAATATTTTTCAAATATGCAAACTACACTATCTCTGAAATGTACTGCTTAATTAAAGGGCAGAAGTCTTTGAAAAATTTAATGAAATTATATTAAAGGAAAATCAACTGAGTAAGTCCTCAGCTCAAGACTCAGTGTGAGTCCCCCATAATTTATCACTTCAGTTTATACACAAGCAGAACCATAAAATTACCAAGCAAGCACACTTTATATAAGACTCTCTGTTGTTAATATGACTTAACCACTCATCGATGAGTAATGATGTGTAAAAGTCTTAAAATAGCTTAATAGTTTTCACGTTCACATAACTTGCTATGTAAATTTGTTTTTGATAGTTGGGTCTTATAAAGATGTTTCAAAATTAGTCTGACTCTCAAACCATGCAGATTCTCAGTACATAACATGCAGAGTAAACAAATGAAAATGTGGTTCCTCTATCCATTCCTGCATTTTCTTTCCCTGTTCATTCTAAAACAGGGTCATGGGGAGGATCTGGCAAATGCAGTAATATAGACAATTATTTGAAACACATGTAGTATAGTGAGGCAAAATGAACATGCTTTCCTTTAAAGTGCGTACAAATGAATTCATGAATAATGAATGAATAATTTTGTATTGTTTTAGGTCTAATGTGCAAAAGCGGCAGCTAACTTACTTATGAATATTGAACCACCAGTCTTACAGTTTATAATGCAATACAGGGCCACATAATATTAAACACACACTGTTACTACAGTGTAGTGACTGCAATATCATTTTTGTATTCATGCACAATATTCATGAGTTTAGAAAACTGTATCAATGCTGCATTGAAAGTTACAAAATGAACTCAAAAAACAACCACCAATCTCATCCTAAAGAAAGAAGTATTAGATTAGATTAGATAAAATTTATTAATCCCAAGGGGAAATTACCAATATGGGGAAGTGCTATATGCATTTAACACTACAAACAAACACTGCATAAACAGACTATTTTTTAATTAATATTATTTTTACCTTCAGATGAAAGGGAACATATTTAACAGTATAAAAGAACATTAACTGCACTGCAGTGACTTCTCTATATCCAAAAGGAATTACAAGGTCCTCAACTACTTGTAAAGAGGTTAAAGACAACATCCATAAATGGAAAATGCTTTATGGGAATTTATCAAGACTTCTCTTGTTCTTTTGACATTCCGCAATAGCCTTTGGGCTGTGTACCGTATTCATCCACTTCAGTTTGCTAATTGAGATCACATTTCCCTATTGATTTTTTTGTAACCCAGCCATCAGAGACAGTTCACTCTGCCCACTTAGTTTTTGACATATGAGCAAAAGATGATCACAGTCTTTGTTTTCAGTTACCTATCACACACACACATCAATATAGTATTGAGGAAAAAAAGAAAATGGTCCTGGACAGTGTTGGGTTGTCTTCTGTGAACAACTGTCTCTTTAATGGCCACACACAGTTCAGAGAAGCATGGACAACTGGGGCTACTAGAGGCAACTTTATCCTGATATCCCTGCCAGTTAGCAAGTGAGTACTTTTTGGTACTTCAGAAATGGCAAAGTGTATGTTTTATTCTTTATTTAAAGTTAAAGGTACATTTGTTTTGAATTTAAAGTTAAGGGTACATTTGTTTTGAAACCTTTAGATCTCTGATCATTATGTTGTGTAGTCATTCCAGGGTGCACTCCTGTTAAAAGTGGCAATAACCAGTCTTAATAAAAACATGGAGCCGAAATCCACAGACATTACTCTCTCCATCCATTCATCCAATTCCTATCACAGATTTTTCTTATCATGGTTACAGTTTGTTATTGCCTAACTTTGCAGTGATATGTGCAAATAAGGTATTACCCCTAAATTGTAAGCCAGTTCCCTTCAGGGTGCTGTTTGTGAACTATAGACAGTGGAGGCAGTAATACTAGTTGCAGTAGGAGTAGTAGTGTTGTTACTTGTACAGAGCAAACTGAAAACCTTACTTGCATGCCTGGCCAATATGCAACATGTCACCCTTCTCAGACCTCATGATAAATAAGAGTATATTAAAATATAAAACTTCATTTTATTTAACGGCTAACATAAATCAGCTTGCTCACTGTACTATTATTAGTCAAAAAGGAAACTTACCTAGAAACATCTGGCAACTTCCACTAAATACTGAGTTGTATTAAACTACCACTATTACTACACTATTTTGCACTATAAATACAGCACTATCAATGCACAATGCACTAAATCTATTCATCCATTTTCAAAAGCTATTGCAATCCTTATTGTGGGAGGCTAGAGCTTATCACTAGTGCATCTAGTGCAAGACAACTACCAACCCTGGAGGGGCCACACACTGCATTTTCACACACATACCCACATCAAGCTAATTTAGAGATCTACCAAACCATCGTGTGGGGGTTCATCATGTGGTCGATGCAGCAACAAGCTCTCAGCGCATGCTCCTAAACCACTGTGTGTTTTGGCATATTACAGGAAACTAGAGTATATACACAACTGAAATTCATAGAAATTTCACCCAGATATTTCTCTAGAATGTGAACTATGAATCCGCAAAGAAGTAGTAGCATGAACTACTGTCCTGTCAAAACATTTGTAATTGCCACCATTCATTTCTTGGGTATACAATGTACTCTTTGAGTATCTTATGAGCTGCTCACAATATGCAAAGCCTACACACAAAAACAGAACAGAAAGGCATTTTTTCAGGCAACAAGGGTGCTCTAAGTAGATCTGTGCTATTTCTTAATTCCTTTCCTTAAAAACTGCTGCTGTGACAACAGCGACATTTTAGCAGATGTGGATATATTTCTAGCTGATGACATCCTGTTAATGGTGCCTATACATAGCTCAGGCTACATACAGCATTACATATAAAATAACATATTTGCCTGCACTAATCTGTGCACCAAATTGAGTGTAGCATAATACACATTTACCACAGAGTTTCCTATGGTATTTGTATTGCCTAGCTGTAACTGCTGCACATTCTGTATTCTCACATAATATTTTCCTCACAATTTAATACCATATTTATGAAAACATTTTCTGCTCTTGACAAAATTCCATTAAATTACTTTGTGGTGACAAAAAGCCAAGGTTAATTGATCAGAATTAACTACATCAATTTAGAAGGTTGATTTCATGCTGATGTGAAGAGCCAGTTCAGTAAATGATCATTTGCATCAAAGGCATACCATCTCAGGATGTCATTGAAAACATTCTTTCTAAAAGAAGCACACCAAAATAGAAAACTGTAGACTCTGTCCAGTTCATTATAATGTGGCATGTGATTGTTCTCCTTCACTATTCCTAAGAGATCTACTTTTTAAATGTACAAGAGATGTAAATAATATAACACTGCTATATCACTTTTTCTCTGTCTATATCCTCAATTAAAGAAGCCTATAAAAAACCTTACATTGACTCGTTTAAGACCACAGAAAAGAACCAATCACCAGCCTCATGAACCTCCATATAGATACTTTAATGCTTCTCATCATACTTTTTGTGGGTGCCAAACTACAAAATATTAACAAATGAGTAACTATAAGGTATTATCTATAGTATACAATCAACAACACTTTTCTAACGGTGTTGATCTCTGTTGCTTTAATTATTTAAAAAAACAATTTATTTTTAGGCAGAGTGCAAATATTTTTACTAAAACTCTATATTCATTTATTCTAATAGAGTCATAGGGGATCAAAGCCTATTCATGCAGTACCAGGACCAACCCTAGATGGAGAACCAGTACATTACAGGGCACACCCATGAAGAAACATTTACACACCCAGTCATACCAGACCAGTCACTATTGAGAATTATCTTATTAAACAGTTTACAAGGGGAAGAATACTTTTTAAAAAATTAAACACAACTGGAACTTTGTGTATTTGAAACACAAAAAGCCTTGCATAAAAAGATAATTTTGCAAGACCTAAACATGTGTCAGAGTACCTTAAAGTGATGACGATGAACTAGGAGATCAGAATCAACAGAAGAATAAAACTATAGCAAGCAGAGCCAAATATATAGTGGTAGAGACTGAAAGAAGAAAGGCTTAAGAACATGTTTAGGGAGAAAGTTTTAAGTGAAGTGCAGTCATTTGATAGTGTGGAGGAAAGGTGAGAGAAGAATAGCAAAGTTTTATTAAGAGCAGGTGAAGAGGTATTGGGTAGGATGACAGGACGAAGTCCACTTGGGGACAGAGACATGGTAGTAGAAAAGAAGTGCAGGATGTGATAAAGGCTAAGAAGGAGGCAAACAAGAAATTTTACCAATCAGGGAAAGAGGAAGATATAGAATTATACAGGCAGAGATAAGAGGGAGAGATAAGGATTTTTAGAACAGAGAAGGCCATGAACAAGGCTGGGAAGGATTTTAGTCAGATAAAGCAGAAGAAAGATGAACAAGGTGTAGTCCTAAATGAGCAAGATAAGTCCAAGATTAGATGGAAGAAGTAATTTAAAAAGCTGTTGAATTAAGAAAATCCAATGGTAGTATTTAGGGATCAAGTCCCAAATGAATGGTTAGTAACAAGAATAAGGAGTAATGGAGGTTCCGAAAAGAATAAAAATAGAAAGGCAACAGAATGGATGAAATTCCAGCAGAAGTGTGGAAGAGTTTAGGAGAAAAGGGAGTACATATGTTGTGGGATCCAATACAGAAGATCTATGAACAAGAACGAACACCAGAGGAGTGGAGGAACTTTGTGATTGTACCCATTTATAAGGAGAAGGATGATATTCAGGATTGTGTAATCTATAAATGGGTGAAGCTGATGTCACATACAATGATTTGGAGAAGACTTAGAGTGTCACATCAAGAGGTCTGGAGTACAAAGGACATATGTGAGGATTGTCCAGGATATGCATTACGGAGTGAGGACTCAGGTTAAAAGCATTGTTGGGATAACAGACAATAGTTAGACCATTACTGTTGGTCTGTACCAGGGATTTTCTTTAAGTCCTTACCTCTTTGATCTGGTTATGGATGTGTCAGTCATTGGTAAAATACCAATACCTCTGCTGCATGCTTTTAGCTAATGACACTCTGTTGTGTAGTACTTGAAAACAGGAAGTGGAGAGGAAGTTGGAAGGGAGGAAATGGGCTTTGGAAGACTGAGGTTTTAAGATAAATGGGAAGAAGACAGAAGATATGAGGTTTAATGATGATCAGGATTCAGAAGTTAGCTTGCAGGGAGAGCTATTGAAACGAGTAGATACATTTAAATATCTAGGATCAGTAATAGCCTGAGAATAGAAAATTAGATACAGAGATAACCCATAGAATGCAGTGTGGATGGTACAATTGGAAAAAGGTATCAGGAGTATTGTGTGATCAAAGAATTAAGGCAAAGGTTAAATGTAAGGTTTTTATGACACTGGGCATCAGAACCACTTCCAGGGCAGCTAAAATAACAGGAGCTGCCTACCTCACTTCAGGGAGTCAGAGTTGGGTGGAAGGAGGATGAAGCTTGCTAAGAGGAGTGAAGGATACAGTGACCAACAGACAGAGAGAAAAGAAGAAAGAATTGTACTTGTGTTTATTGTCATTACTTGTGGCAATGATGGGAAAAGAATGTTATAAGGAGAGATTCCAACAAATAAAGACTGTGCTTTTAACTTAGGTTTGGGGAGCTGGAGTGCCCCCACTTTCCAGTATATACAGTGTATATATGTAAACATACACTATATGGACAAAAGTATTGGGACACAGCTCTTAATTATTGAATTCAGGTGTTTCAATCAGACCCATGACCAAAGGTGTATAAAATCAAGTGCCTAGTCATGCAGTCTCCATTTATAAACATTGTGAAACAAAGTGGGTCGATCTGAAGAGCTCAGTGACTTCAAGCATGGTACTGTGGTAGGATGCCACTTTTGCAATAAGATGGTTCGTGAAATTCATCCCTGATGGATATTCTACAGTCAACAGTAAGTGGTATTATTAGAAAGTGGAAGCGTTTAAGAACAACAGTGATGCAGCCACAAAGCGGAAGACCACATAAAGTCACAGTGTGGGGTCAACGACTGCTTAGGTGCATGGTGTGTAAAATTCGCCAACACTCTGCTGATTCTATAGCTGAAGAGTTCCAAACTTCCACTTAACAGGCCTTTTATCTGCTTAATTGATAAGGACATAACGACGGACTTGCCCACACCTGCCCATGAAATAGCCTTTGAGTCAATTGTCCAATTACTTTTGAGCCCCTGAAATGAAGGGATTGTGTTAAAAAAATGCTTTAGTTGCCTCACATTTTCATGCAATCGTTTTGTTCACCCCACTGAATTAAAGCTGAAAGTCTGCACTTCAACTGCATCTGAGTTGTTTCATTTAATATTCATTGTGGTAATGTACAGAACCAAAATTAGAAAAAACTTGTCTCTGTCTAAATATTTATGGACCTAACTGTATATATATATATATATATATATATATATATATATATATATATATATATATATATATATATATATATATATATACACAGTATATATAGCGTTACTTGGTAGGTAACCACCCATACAATCACATTGTGATTCAGACTACGAATGCCATGAATATATATATATATAAATATATATATATATATACATCTATATATATATATATATATATATATTGTCACACACGTGTGCATGGGAGGCAGCTAAAGGGCTTGAATAAGGGCAGTTCCATGGCATACCGGGATGTGGCAGAGTGCACTGACTCTTTTTCTCGCTTTCCTGTAGACCAAGCACAGGAGATTCCACCTGGCTCTCTTGACGTCACTTCCGGGACCAAGCCTATGGAAGGAAACCTTGCCGGCTCTGGCCCCTGTGATGTCACGTCCAGGCCCGAACCAATGGCTGAAGACCTTCACGAGCCCGACCGATATGATCTCACTTCCTGTCTTCCCCTTTAATAGCCTGCACCTTTTCCCTATTCCCTCAGTTCTGTTTTGGACTCGGTTTTGTGCACAGCAGTGCTGTATTTATTTACGCAACTTTGCAGCCAGGAAACCAAATATACAGGTGGCTGCCCCAAACATTTTCATGATTCTGTGTCATGTTTCTGACTATATATATATATATATATATATATATATATATATATATATATATATATATATATATATATAGATCCCAAAGGGAAATTACAAATATTTACAACACACAAAAACTACACACAATACACTCACAAACAATTACATATATTTATTAGCTATTAACAGATTAATTAACAGATTAAGATGGCAGAACACTGCGTAGAAAGAAGAAATGTGGTAATCTCTCATAGCAGGTAGTGAAAAGAAATCTCTAGAAACCTGTTCTAGAAATAACCAGGGACTGAAGGTTCTCTACAGATTAACCAAGGTGTAATGCAGTTAATGTGAGATATTGCTGAAGATAGTTGGCACATTCTGCGGTTATGCAATAAACTAGCATTAGACAAGTCCTAAGCGTCAATATTTTAGTTTAGTATACTCCTTTTTAGATTTGCTAGTAAGGCTGTTTTTTATTTCTCTCCTTGATTGCGTTTTGGTTAACTGCAGTAATTGTACTGATTGGCCACTTCTATATCTTTTCCATTTTCATTCTGTACTTATAGCGTCTGTGTTGGCACCTGGGCTGCCTGTGGAGTGGTTGTGTCATTACATATTATGGGCCTGTTTTTGCATAATGTCAGCAACTGAAGCTGTTGTTATTTGCCTGCACCGTGGTCCATTTCAGGATGCAGCCGAACTAGACCACTTGTCAATTTATGTGCAAAGCATATGCATATTTTCTTGTATATATTGCTTAATATTAATATTTAAATAATTTAATAATAATTTAATATTTAATTTGCTTCAGTATTATCATACATTTTATTATTATTACTGTATTTTTGGCTGACTCCTTTATCAAATGCGACATACATTTAGTATATGCTACATTAGCACAGATTACAAATTTCACAGATATTTCTGAGCCAGTAACTTTACAGTTTACATTTCAGTACCTTAGCATTTTGGGTCTATGGTGCATTTGTTTCAGGAATATTATATTTGTATGTACTGCATACGCATTCTGTGCTCTTAAGGTGATATGAACTTAACAAGAAAAAACTGAAACTCATACTAAAGTAAGTAGAATAGCAACAACACGCTAGGGATGGGAATCGAAAACCGGTTCTTGTTGAGAACCGGTTCCCACTGTTTCAATTCCTTGGAATTGTTTGCCATTTTTGCAAACGATCCCCCTATCGATTCCAGTCGCCTCGAATGACGTCACCGCGTTGCATAGCCTCATTTACCCAGCAGGAAACATGGCGCCTAAGCGGCACAAATGCTCAAAAGTTTGGTTATACTTTACGAGAAAGGATGACAACAGGGCAACTTGCAATACTTGCAAAGTAGATATTTCATCAAAGGGAGGAAACACTACAAATATGCAAAAGCATTTGCACACAAAACACGCGATAACCTTAAATGAATGTTGTGTTTTTGATCCGCTCCGGACTACTGAATCTCAACCCAGCAGCAGCGGTAACGTTTGCAGGTCCTCTCCAGTTAATATGGCAGGTAACTAATCAACTAACATTGCATATTATGTTAGCGCGATTTGCCTTATTGCAAAACCTGCTATTACTGTGCATTGCATTTAGATGACCATGACGAGAGAGACAGACAGAGTCTGGCTGTCTCAGATGCTGGCAGTTCTCGCTGCAGTCTACCGGTAGCTTCTCCTTTCACAGAGGCGGGGAAAAGTAAAATGACACAGGCCAGGATAGACGAATGTCACCGAGCAGTGACTAAGTTTGTGGTAAAAGGCTTGCACACATTTGCCACAGTAGATGCCCCCGATTTTCAGTAAGTGAATGTGTTTAATTGTAGGCTAAGTCAGGGAATGTCAAATTTGCGTGTTCTCCTCTTACCAGATGTTTCATCCGTTTCCATTTCTGAGCTGAAACATGTGTTGAAGGCAGCCGTCACTGCAGATGGATGGGCAAGTTTTAGTCAAGATCATTACCTCACAGTAACGCTGCATTATGTCAGGAATGGCCAGGCTCAAGAAAAAGTCCTCAAAACCAAACCAGTGTACCAGGCACAGACAGGGACAGCTGTAGCAGAGGAGACTGATGAGATCTTGGAGGAGTATGGTATCAAAGACAAGGTTGTGGCAGCCACTGTTGATAATGCGGCCAACATGGATGTAGCTGTCAAAATAGTTGATGGTTGCAGAATTGCACTGTGCACAGTTCCATTGGACTTGAGTTGATTGTATTTGTTACTGGCTGATGTAGTTTTATTTTTGAGTGCTCAGCTCATATATACTTTTAAAAAGGAGAGTATAAATGTTACTGGACATTCTTGTGTAATTGCCACAGAATAATTTATGTTATACTTTGTTATTGCTACAGAAGTATATTTATTTTATTATTATTTTACATTTACACATTTTTTTCTGGGGACCCCGTGGCACCCCATCGAGGAGCCGTAGGCTGTGGATGTCTTAAGATCTCACTGTTGGGTTTGTAAGGTCATGCTACTCCTAAATTTCTATCTTGTTCAAAGATAAGATATAAAACAAAGTTCTAAGCTAATCGACCTGTGTGTTCTCCTTTTTTAAAAATAAGAATCGATAGGAGAATCGATAAAGAATCGAATTGTTAAACAGAATCGAAAATGGAATCGGAATCGTGAAAATCTTATCAATTCCCATCCCTACAACACGCACAGATTGCATTTACAATTATTACCCTAACACATTGCCACAGATGGATGCCATGTATACATACAGTATACAACCCAGTTTCAAGACATAGCCTTAACCAAGAAACTCATTCAGACTTTCCTATTCCACACTGCAACAAGCACAGAGATACTAACAACCTATCTGTTTCAGCTATATTTCCGGGTTTATCCATGGGGGAGTATTTTATTTCAATAAAGTGCAAGAGTCAGAATATGTCATTCACTTTACAGTGTATTTGTGTAACTGTAGAATCCCTTAGATCTTTACATCTATTGTATCCATTGCTTGTAGGCACAGTGGTTGAGTGGCAATGGTCATAGGAACTGTTGTAGCCATCCTGGATGATATGCAAAATTAAAAAAAAACAAAAACAATTTATTGGGTGGTTAACTGTTAAAATTATGTATAATGCAGCAGAGGTAACTATTACCACTCAGAAATTTTTGTTCAATCCACATTTCAGGTATCCTTTCAAAGAGTTATTTCTTACGCAGTCCAAAGACTTTTATATGTTAATTGATGGCTCATAATTGGCCAGTGTGAGTATGGCTATATACATTCACATGTCAGGTATTTCTCTGCCAGTTTTTCTACTCTATTCTGGGACATTCTGTAGTTCATCAAACATTAAACTGGACAACACATATACAGAAAATGGTGGCTGGATAGTCGATGGACACATAAGTAGTTCAGCAGCAACTGACTTCCAATGTTAGTGTAGCCCCACATCCTTATATATTCCCTTCCTTTGATCTGTCTCTTTAACATTCACCAAAACTGTTTCATTATTAAAGACAGGCTACATTGTACATATTGCTTCAGTCAGTCTCCTTGCAAATTATTTCATATTTAGTCAATTTCCACAGCCTTATGTACTATTTGGCTTCTTGTACTTATGGGCTTCTGGGAGCTCATATCTAGAATACAATAAAATAACTGTAGCTAAAGGTTCCATCCCAGTCCAGACACTTTACCAGAAAACCTAAGTTGTTTTAAAATTTTAAGAAGACATATACATTCTGTGATAAAGTATAATTGCCATTTTGTCATTAAGAGTCAGCATGTGTTAGATACAAAAGTCTAGACATCTAGACAAATGATGATACTGCTCTCAATATGCTTAAAATATCATGTGTAATATTAAGAATGTGGACTACTTACACTAATGGAATGAAGAATTATTCTTTAATTCTAATTTAGCATCAAAAGATTGCTTATCTCATGACACTGCCAGCATTACAGGACTTATATATCTTAAAAGATGCAATCTGAGTTGTAATTGCAATGACAAGGTGTTCTCATTGCCAAAAGGTGTCCAGTATTGCACTGATTCCCCAAGGCTAAAGATACCACTTTGTTTCAAAGATCTAGGGTCCTGCAGGGGCTCACATACAATTAACAGTCATCTGATAAATCCTCCAGTTACCGCTGTGGGCCAAAAACCACATCTTGGTTATGCAAGGTTAATTTAAGAATTCTTCTCCTCATTTACATATTCTATTTTTAACATTTACAAATGAGGATTCTCACAAATTATATTCTAGTGGTATCTCATTCTGAATTCCCATTTGGTGGATAGGCCTTTAAACGACATAGGCAAGAAAATGTTGCTTAAAAAATGGCCTTTTATAAATAATGGAATATCAACATTATGAATTGAATCTGTTTGCAGTGCAATTAATTTTAGTAATTCCTGTGTAAACTAGAAGTTGCTTTCTGGTCTCAATGAAACAAATAATATAAGATGGGGATGAAGTGCATATTCTGTGAAGAATTAATACACACTTAATGTTATAACCATTCATCAGCATATATAATAGTGTTTCTTAGATACAGCAGGTGGCTGAAGATCAGTGTCAAAGCTTTGTGTTTTACAAAGATTTCAAAAACCAAGACACCATTCATGAATGACTACTGTTCATTCACACATCCATGGCTATGAAGCGTTTGTAAAGGCTAGTAATGGCTTACATTAACAACACTATTGTGGGTTCTCCAGAACATGTGTAGTCCAGTCATTCAGTCATTCAGTCATTACTACACATGCTATTGTTCCTAAGACAGGTGAAAGGCCATTGTGAGGATGCTCTTTACTGTAACAGCTCTGACTGTAATATACAGTAGCTGGGTTCTTCAAACTTGTATTAAAACTTAGAGAGTACATAACTCCATCAGTAGCTAGATACCATATTTCCTTAAGTATAGAATGCAACTAATAAAAATTTGAAGCTATATATCATCCATGAGGTGTGTGCCTCATGTTCCTAAGGGTCCAGAATCTCCTCCAAACAGTACTCAACTTTCACCAGCTACTCTATACATAAACATAAAAGTATACAAGTATCGTTCTTTCATTTCTGAACCCATACCTTCCAATCCTGGATAGAATTGCAGTAAAGCTTATCTCCATAATATCAGCCACAAGAGGACTATGCAGAATGGCAGTCCATCACAAGATCCATCCATCCATTTTCCAACCCGCTGAATCCAAACACAGGTTCACGGGGGTCTGCTGGAGCCACTCCCAGCCAACACAGGGCACAAGGCAGGAACCAATCCTGGGCAGGGTGCCAACCCACCGTAGCCATCACAAGATCACAGCTGGAATTTGAACCAAAAAACCTGGAATAGTAAGGCAACATCACTTAAAACCATGTCATAGAGTACTTATCAACATCATCAAGTTTGTTGATGAGATGACAGTAATGGGATTGATCCACAACAATTAAGAGACTGTACACAGGAATGATTTGGAAGGATTGCCAATACAGCAACACGGGCCGGAACACAACCAAGGTAAAAAATTCCATTATGCTTTCTAGTAGACAAAGCATATGACACATCATAGTGTTTACACTGATGGAAAAGCAGTGTATAATGATAATGGTTTCAGCCCCTTTGTGTTACTGATCTTTGGTGACCTTGCTTAGACCCACATCACTAAGGCAAAGAAGGCAAAAGTAAATACTCATTAATCTTATTTAATTTTTGGCTGTACCACAGAAAGTGCCCTGACTGGTTATACAACGTAAAAGATTTAGGCTATAAAGAGCAAAAATTTATGAGATCTGATCATTAATTGAAGATGTTAAATATCAGTCCTGCTCTGTATTATAGGACAAATCTAGCCACTCAGCTGTTCTTGCTTCTATAACTGGAAACTAGTATGTCAGCGTTAAATATTAATCCAATAAGTGTAGAAGAATTTTTACCAAAAAAAGTAAGCAGAACTAGCAGTTAAAACACCCTTAGTCTGATTGTTGTCTGTCAATAGCAACACTGATAAATATCATACTTTTTCATTCAAGTTGAACAATGTTGTTCGCTGTTTTACACATTCTCTATCGATTACGTTGCCTGAAGAGTTGCATCACTGTATATAATTAATTTATTTTGTTTGGCAATTACTGACAGAACAAAAGTGAATAAGAAATCCATCCCAAATAACACTTACTATAAATATCTTACTTTGAAAACAAAGGGCAACCCACTAAGCAACCAAGTTTTATTTAAACTGCCAAGCCAAATCTGGACCTCCTGAAACATCAGTCACCATCTTTGCAACAGCATCATTGTCTCTTTTCAGAGATAAGGACATCTACTCAAAGATGCATCAAGCTCAGTTGTTGTACAAAGTGATACTCTCAAATAGACAGCCTATCAAAAGGCACTTTCTTTGAATGAGTTTCAGCTATACTGTTTAATGCACTGTTTTAGGGATATTCCATCAGTCGCTTGCAACTAAATCTTGGGCAGAAAGCTGCTGTTGTTAAAATGGGCATGCCTTATTCTCCATCTTTTGCTTCTGTTAAAGGCATTTGGTCTTTGTAGAATCATACATTGCCAATGGCATTGGTTAGTTCTGTTGGTGTGGCTCACCCATCTATGGAACTACATATGTTGGGGTGGCCCTCCATCCACCATACTATAAGCACTCTCCACATTCTCTATAAACCATATATATGCAATATATGTACGGTATACTGCTAGATATATTAATGGTGGCACTAAGTACATTCTAGCTTATAGATACAGGCCATCAACTCAACCAGTTTGGAAATATAATATTGTCTCCTTCCAAACTATTTCGTAAATATTTTCTTAGGATTTTTTCTTTAAATGATCAATGTCTAGAGTAATTCTACAATGAGAAAAAAAGTTTTGTAATTTTGTGTAACTGACGTACATTACAAGTAGTTTAGGGCAAATGGGCCAAAAAGTAGAAGACCTGACTGACATTACCATGCCGTGACAAAAAAACAAGCTAAAATGGACTTGTACTACTTTTGTATGCAAAAATAGATTTAACTCTTCAAATAAGAAATAGGTTTGAAATTCTTTAATTTTTTATGCAGTTTATTTGATCATTTGGTGGATATTATATAAACCTACAACTGTTTGACATGTGAGAAGAGACTGGAGCAACTAGAGAAAACCAATAAAATAAAAAATTTTAATAATTTAATTGAAAAGTCAAAACTTTCTTCTATTGTGGCTCTCAAAAAGAATATAAGAAAGATATACATATATATCTATGCTATATATATAAAATCCTAAGCCTAAAAGTACAACAATTTTGTGCAACGAGTTTATGTGACTTTATGTCACGTTTTTTGTCACGCTTTAAATTGGGCTTATTTTAAAACCTACATACAGTATATATGTTTGGTATAATTCTTTTCAGAATTTATCAAACTTTAATGTGATGTTGTGAGATTTTCAGATTCTTATTCCGTTTTTAAATTATAAACAAAAAAATATCAAGAACTCACGTCCCGCGAGACAAGACTTTGTGCCAAGAGATTTAACCACATCCGGGGCCGGAAATAAAAGACAAAGAGTAGGACAGCTGCTGTACAGGCTTTTAAATGTTCAAAGTGCCGTGCGAGATGCAGATCACGCGGCACGGCAACAGCAAGCCAGTAGCTGAATGAGCAAAGAGAAGGTAAAAAAACAATTTGTTTCCCATTGTATCACCATTTAAGAGGGGGTTTCGGAGGAGCGATCACATCTCCTTGGGGTGCGTTCAGCCCCCCTCTTAACAATGCGAGCGAAGGCGAGCAGGGGGCGAACCCCCTAGTATGTATATATTTTTATATATATTTAAAAAACACGAACATCCAAATGAATACATCATTATTTTACCAAACCTAGAAGTAAAAATCTAAGCTCATCATATGCACTAAACTTTTTTGATTGAAGCTAAAATGTCTAGTAGTCTAGTTAATTTGAATTGGCAGCATATTCCATTCTGCAGGCCCCACTAAAAAAAAAAGGTCCTCATCATACAGTGTTGTTACATATACTCAGACACAGATTTGCAAAGATGCATATTTTAATACGCTAATGCATTGACATCTTCACATTTTCAAAACAATTTAGCAATTAACTTGGGGTGTGTAATTAGCTAAATTTTATTTGTTATACCCTGACCTCTAAAAGCAGCCATCCAAGTTCACGAAAGAACCTCTTCGTAATGTGAACTTCAGTATCAATCCATAGCACTACCCTTAATGAGTTTATTCTCAGAAATCTAGAGCCTGTTCTTCAGGAATGTAGGCAGATTGCTATACCACGAAGTGCTATTGTTGAAAAAAGTACTGCACCAAAGCAGTTATAAGAAAGAAGAGAAGAATTCTCATTAGTTTACAGATAAACCGCATTATAACTTAGCAAGACTTGTTCTGAGATGTCATTTTTAATGAAAATCCATACAGACAACAGCAACGGCACTTTAAGACAAAGTTTTCTAATTGTATTTTCAAGGTTTCCCTTGCCTACTTGCCTTATGATGGTCCCAGGTAACTTAATCATGGCATTCACAAAATAAGACAAACACAAAAGCAGCACACCTTGTAACCATCAGAGAACACATGCAAACAAAAAGTAATCAACGTAATAACAGCACATACTGTTTTTGATACATACATCATTTGTGTTTATTGAGGAAAATGAAGAACAGTACATGAACCTAAGAGAAAATGTCTAACAACAAGATTCTATGCCCAAAACAATATAATTCAATTCATTTAATTATTTTTAATAATAAATGACAATGAATGCTAATAAAATGAAATGATCTTTACCTCTGTAGCATGTATACTTTTGCCTTTTATAACTTATGAATGGTTTGTAGTTAGCCAGCAACTAGGACACAAAAATAGAAAATGTATGCATGGTTTAATGTTCAGTTGTGTTTGGGGATTTAATTAGTGAAAGCTGGTGCATATTTTAACTTTTTAAAAAATTGTACAGCAAATCTATTTTAGATATCTTCAAAAACTGAACTTTCCTGAAAATGTTTCCTTGAAGATTAAGTTTGCCAAATTTAAATAAAATTGCTCCATTGAGAGCTCAGTTGTTCCATGTGAACAGAGAGAATGACTGACATTTGGACAGAGCTGATGACAATTGTAAGAGCTTTTTCACATTACATGTGAATGCACCTAAAAACTCATATATTCTTCTGTGTAGTATGAAACTTATAACCTGGGATGTGGCATCATTACCCAAAAGAATCCTGCCATTAATATAAACAATGTCTCAAAAAAATCAGCAGTCACCAAGCAAATATTGCATCATTTTTCTTAAAGCCGTTTGTTTACATGTTTCTCCATTTTTGACACTTCTAGCCTTTTAAAACCATTTACGCAGAGGTGTTGGGCCATGATAAAGAGTTTCACCAATTGCTAATGAAATTCACAAATGTTGGAATAAAAATGTAGTGTCTACAGGCACTGCCACACAGGCACATAATCTACCACCGACATGAAAAGTATCAAAGGTTGGCAATTTCTAATTGACTTGCATAAGACAGATAACAAAGTTCTTACCATCAACCTTCATTTTCAAAGACACATTTCTGTTAGGGGACGGCACTGTGGCGTAGTGGGTAGAGCTGCTACCTCTCAGTTAGGAGACCCGGGTTTGCTTTCCGGGTCCTCCCTGTGTGTAGTTTGCATATTCTCCCCGTGTCTATGTGGGTTTCCTCCGGGTACTCTGGTTTCCTCCCACAGACCAAAGACATGCAGGTGAGGTGCATTGGCGAATCTAAATTGTCCCTAGTGTGTGCTTGGTGTGTGTGTGTGCGCCCTGCGGTGGGCTGGGATTGGCTCCAGCAGACCCCCATGACCTTGTAGTTAGGATATAGCGGGTTGGATAATGGATGGATGGATGGATGGATTTCTGATAGGAAATGATTTCTAGCATTTCCCATGGCTAATTTTGAAAGGCTCAACTTGATCAAAGCATTACAGCATGATGTAAATTAACTACTAGCAAAGTAATTCAAGGAAAGATGTGTTGTCAGGAAAATTATTTATTATTATTAAGAGAGGGCTAAATTTTGTAAACACTATGAACAGGTACTTGAGCAGAACCCTAGATCATCTTTCCATAATCAACTCACTATATAACCCTGTGTTTTCCTTATAAGTTATAAAGAAAGCCAGAGACTATTCACTGCACTTTTAAATTGTTTGTATTTTATTATTTTGATAGATAGAGATAGACAGACAGACAGACAGACAGACAGACAGACAGACAGACAGACAGACAGACAGACAGACAGACAGACAGACAGACAGATAGATAGATAGATAGATAGATAGATAGATAGATAGATAGATAGATAGATAGATAGATAGATAGATAGATACTTTATTAATCCCAAGGGGAAATTCACTTTTATACATTTAACTGAAATTCTAAGTCTTGTCATTGTCTGGCACAAGGCACAAGTCAACTTTGGACACAGTGCCCGCCCATAAAAGAGTACAGTCAAACACATGCCCACAATTACTCATGCCAGGCTAATTAGCCAATGTCATTTAACCTAACATGTATATGTTTCAAATATGGATTGAAAACACATATGAATATGTGAAGAACGGGTCTGGAAGGTAGTAGAACTAACCACTGCCATGCCCAGCATCCCTTTATGAAGGCAATGATACTCAGAAACAGTCTAGTGATTACGTTTCAGTTTTGGTTTCCATTTCAGAATGTGTATACATTTAATCAAAATACAAGAAGACTGAAAAAAAAACACAAAAAATCAAATGCTTTCATGTTTATATGCATTTCCTTATGAAAGATCTTTTAAATAAATTTACAAAGATTAAAAACAAAAAACTTTATATGATACAAATTTCCATGCATCACCAATTTAACTGAATTA
The DNA here is from genome assembly GCF_900747795.2 of Erpetoichthys calabaricus. NCBI lineage: Eukaryota > Metazoa > Chordata > Cladistia > Polypteriformes > Polypteridae > Erpetoichthys > Erpetoichthys calabaricus. The sequence continues at coordinate 74,421,245 of NC_041394.2, forward strand.
GTCATATGAAAAAGTTTAGGAACCCCACTTAATTCTTTGGATTTTTGTTTATCATTGGCTGAGCTTTCAAAGTAGCAACTTCCTTTTAATATATGACATGCCTTATGGAATCAGTAGTATTTCAGCGGTGACATTAAATTTATTGGATTAACAGAAAATATGCAATATGTATCATAACAAAATTAGACAGGTGCATAAATTTGGGCACCCCAACAGAAATATTACATCATTACTTAGTTGAGCCTCCTTTGCAAATATAACAGCCTCTAGACGCCTCCTATAGCCTTTGATGAGTGTCTGGAATCTGGATGGAGGTATTTTGACCATTCTTACATACAAAATCTCTCCAGTTCAGTTAAATTTGATGGCTGCTGAGCATGGACAACCTGCTTCAAATCATCCCATAGATTTTCGATGATATTCAAGTCACGGGACTGTGACAGTCATTCCAGAACATTGTACTTCTACCTCTGCATGAATGCCTTTGTAGATTTAGAACTGTGTTTTGGGTCACTGTCTTGTTGAAATATCCAACCCCTGCGTAACTTCAACTTTGTGACTGATGCTTGAACATTATCCTGAAGAATTTGTTGATACTGGGTTGAATTCATCCGACCCTTGACTTTAACACGGGCCCCAGTCCCTGAACTAGCCACACAGCCCCACAGCATGATGGAACCTCCACCATATTTGACAGTAGGTAGCAGGTGTTTTTCTTGGAATGTGGTGTTCTTCTTCCACCATGCAAAGCGCTTTTTGTTATGTCCAAATAACTCAATTTTTGTCTCATCAGTCCAAAGCACTTTGTTCCAAAATGAATCTGGCTTGTCTAAATGAGCATTTGCATACAACAAGCGACTTTGTTTGTGGCGTGAGTGCAGAAAGGGGTTCTTTCTCATCACCCTGCCATACAGATGTTCTTTGTGCAAATTGCGCTGAGTTGTAGAACGATGTACAGATACACAATCTGCAAGATGTTCTTGTAGGTCTTTGGAGGTGATCTGTGGGTTGTCTGTAACCATTCTCACAATCCTGTGCATATGCCGTTCCTGTATTTTTCTTGGCCTGCCAGGCCTGGGTTTAACAGCAACTGTGCTTATGGCCTTCCATTTCCTGATTACATTCCTTACAGTTGAAACTGACAGTTTAAACCTCTGAGATAGCTTTTTGTAGCCTTCCCCTAAACCATGATACTGAACAATCTTTGTTTTCAGATCTTTTGAGAGTTGCTTTGAGGATCCCATGCTGTCACTCTTCAAAGGAGAGTCAAAGGGAAGCACAACTTGCAATTGACCACCTTAAATACCTTTTCTCATGATTGGACACACCTGTCTATGAAGTTCAGGGCTTAACGAGCTAATCCAACCAATTTGGTATTGCAAGTAATCAGTATTGAGCAGGTACATGCATTCAAATCAGCAAAATTACAAGGGGACCCACATTTTTGCACAGCCAGTTTTTCACATTTGATTTAATTTCATATAACTAAATACTGCTTCACTAAAATTCTTTGTTCGGAAAACACCCTAGTACTCAGATGTTCCTAGGAAATGAAAGACATACCACAGTTATTTTTTTTTTTTGTTGAAAGTAGAGTAAATTATTATGCAGGCTGAGAGGTCTTTGGGGTTCCCAAACTTTTTCATATGACTGTACATTAACAAAAATACCATAATTGATTAGCATATTAAAAATAAAATAATGCCACACTGTTTTTATTTTCAGCTTCTGTATCCAGAATAGCTTTATTATAAAACAGATTTAAATGTATTTCAACTTTGCATAATAAATCAAGAAGATTTAAATATTCTTGGCTGCTTAAATCACTTGGGTATTGTAAAGAGCCTAGTGATGGTTAAGACGTTAAACTTAATTTGTTTCACTCACTTCTAATCTGATTTTAAAATTATGATTTGACTGCATTTATTGCAAATTTTCAGTTTTTAACATTTTCAAATAAGAAACCTTAGAAATAATATATTAATTATATCTCCGGCAATTATAAGAGATCCTCGGTGTAGAATTCATTCAGTAAAAAAAAAAGATAACTTCTACTCTTTCATATACTGTATGCTTAAATAGTAAGGCAATACAGTTATCCAGCAATTAAGAAAAATGCTTCTTATTCATAGCTGTACACAAAAAATAATTATTTTATTTTCATAATGCAAAGAGTTATAACCTTACTTCAATCAGCTTGCAGTCTTCAACCCACCCTACCATACCATCTGATGTCTAGATGTATTCATTTAAGCCAATGTCTCCAATACTTTAAGGAATAGTGTATGAAAACAAAACATAGGAATCATCCATCCCCAGTTTAATCTGCTGAGCCCACCGTAATTCACTTGAATTTCTTACACTCCTCCTCAAAAATCAGCAATTCCTAAAACTGCAGGTTCTAAGAAGTAAAGATCAAATAGTCTTTCCTGAAGCTCAGCCTAACCACTTTTGGTCATGAAAGCATATATCTTAGTTTAACAATATTTCCATCTTACATTAATTCTTGATAGATCACCAATATGTCTTGAACTGGACATTTTGATTTTTAAATTACAGAAAAGTAAAAAAAAGCAAAAAATACTGATGACATTAAATGATCAATGGAGTGAATTTTGTAACATGCTTAGATACTGTATTACAAAGTTACTTAGTAAAGAGCCACATCTTTCCAGAATTTATTTCTCCTGCAGGCATTTAACATAATACATGTAACATTCTTAAACCTGCTTAATTCAATACTAAGTCATCAGGGACTACCCTGGTAATTTATACATCTATTTATACAGTTATACATAATTTATGTATCAAACCCTTCAATGGGAACCAGTCCATTATGAGGCCCACTCACACACACTCAAGGCCAATCTGGAGCTGACAATTAGCCTAATGTGCAAAGTTTGGGGAAGTGGGAATAATAACAGAGTACCTACATACAAAAAGAATGTGCAAATTCCATACAGATAACAACCAACATTGGACTTTGAACCTAAGATACTGGATCCATGAGGCAGCAATACTAAGACATCTCCACCAGCTGATGAGTTGGACCTAGCAGTAACACAAAACAGCTAGAGCATATCTGTGCATTCAAAAGGTGATATTCAGACTGAGATGTTTATTAAAGTATTATGTTAAGACTTCAGCCCAAAGCAACAATTCACATCAGATACCTTGAAATGAAAACACATGACATCTCAAATATTTTTCAAGATCTTGATTGACTCTTTTCATTTGACCATTGTATTGAGAATAATAACTTGAAGTAAGATGAATAGATATGTCCACTCTTGAAGAAAAACCTATAAAAAAGCACGGAATGAATTACAGTCATCTGTCAAATAAGAACCTATTTAAATGAAAAATCTTCTGAGTGAACACATTCAATAAATCCCAAGCTGAAGCCAATTTCTTTAAAAGATCAAAATGTGCATTTTTAGAAAAAATGATTCACAATTGCCAGAATTTGAGTATAAAACATTAGATAAAGGGTTGCTCCATGATACTACACAATATGCTAGACTAGTCTATTTCGTATATGATGGGTGGTAAAATGCCAGGGGGTAGATTAATGGGCAGCTTAGATCTGTTACATTACATATATTTCAAGATTTAACATATTCAGTTACATTTCTTTACTTATAAGGACACCAAAAATATCATATTTTGATATCAGTTTGATACCAGACGCCCACATTTGAGTAAAAAGGTTCCCCCACAGCTGAAGAACAGAGGATAATATAGCCGGGAGTGTGTCTAAAAGATCTGAATGGGCACTAAGAGGAAGTACATAAAACTGATAAGCCTTTTTGATAGATTTTGTAAAGAAAAAGAAACTACACTAAACTATCTTCAAGGGAAATAAACAGCTCTGGAGGTTTTCCAAAAGAACTGGAATATTGTTTTAAGATAAAGCATTCACATAAACAATATTTAACCAGAAATTATTTAAATCAATTGAAAAACAATTCTTGAAATGCTTATTTGTGATTAAGTGTTTTGGTTGTTTCTAAACAGAAAGATAACAGTTATTTTAAAAATGTGTTACATTCTAATAATAGATGAATTGCACATTTCTACTAAAGTCTCCACTCTTTTCAGGATGGTATGAAACCAAATCATTCTGTATCACCAACATAATAAATTATTTTCACTACAATTAATTTCCCAGAATAAAAATTTCAGGGTTGTTCCCAATTGTGGAACTAGAATTGATCCTGCACCAATATCTTAGGCATCACCCTCAAAGCTTAATGAAATATCTGGGACTTTTAACACAGATGTATTAGTAAAAGCATTCTTTAGTTCAAAAATTCAAAACAATCACGTGCCACTGTTAACCAAACCAAGGGATGATCAAATTATTTTTCTAAAACAGACTGACATTGACCAATTGATAAGAGAATTTTTGTTGCTGTTGAAAATTTTTTAAATAATCTTTTAAATAGTGAAAGCTTCCTTTCAAAATTAAAACTGCCTTTGCATAGTAATAGGGCTGTAACTACTGACTACTTTGCTAACTGATTAGATGTTCATTTACTACTTTGATCAACCACTTAATCATAAGCTTAAAAAAAATGCATAATCTGTTCAGAAGTACAAGTATTTAAATAAAAAAAAGGTTTTACAACAATGCTCTGAAATTACATTTGCAAAAAAACATATAGCTACAAGTCTTGTTACTAACAGGCTTTTGTCGACAAAAGTTGACATCAAGAGGCAGAAAACTGAAACCATGGTTAAGCATTAACAAACCTTGCCTTGGGTGTATCATTTGATTTTATCTACTATACAGCAGCAAAAACCAAACAATTAATTAAGTCTTGGGTATTTCAAGCATTGTTTTTCTTCATCATATGGGATCAAATATTGGCCACGAGTCCATGACTAACATTTAGAGAAATACTCTGTAGAAGACGTTTTGCTTATTGTTGATGATTCTGCACTGTCAAATATGGATTTTGAGGGGCCAGAATAAACAGAAAACAGTGACATTGAAAGTCTTTCAAAGTTATCTTGAAGTGTTACGTGTCTTTTTACGTTTACCCAAAAACCTAAATTTTAAATGGTACAGTACTAGCATTTTGGGATTATCAGTACCGGAAGTCTACTTCACTTGTCCTCTCAATCTTTCAACCACCTCCACTATCTCAGCACTTGGTACTGTATACATTGAAAAACTTCCATTCTGTATGAAACAAAACCACATGCTTCAATGCAATCAGAACTTCATGGTGATCACCCCAAATTGCTTTGACACTATCAGGACTTCATGAGGACCCCCTTTCCTTATTGCTTCAACACAACCAAGAAGAGTGTGTAATTTGGCTCAATGGCATATCATTCCAGGAAGGTGTGTAATTGTGCAGCAAACCAGGGAGGCTGGAGTAAGATGGAGTGGTTTGGAGTTATCAGTTACTTGCTTCAGATCTGTTTTAAGTAATGGTACAGGTGTTATTAAGCCAGTATTGATACCGAAGTCAGAATTATAGTGCCAATCTAATACTACTGGCTACAATTATTTTTTTTTTGCAATTGGGGTACAGACACATGAAGTAAACTGTTTATGATCACACCGCATCAGTAGCAGGATTTAAACCCACAACCTCTGTGCCTGAAGTCCAGAGCCGTAACAACTTAACAATGCCTGCAAAATGTGCTTAATGATTCTCTTGGCTAACAAGACATCAATTAGTTGTTGCAGCCCTTGTAATTGTATGAAAAAGTGTACATAACCTAGCAACTTACAATTGCAAGTAATAGGACACTTGCCCAAACTCAAAACAAATGCCTTTAAACACAGTGAATTTCATTTGTTTAAAACTGGAGAATTCTGCTGAATAGATTCTTGAGGTTGCCACATAATAAATGAATGTGTATTCATAGTACTTTCACTATATATTAAATTTAGCCTCTATTGTAGCTGAAACAAGAAAGCTGTCTTCATTGTCCTTATGTACTTTCTGGACTCTCATTTGCTTGCCATGTTGTGTTTTGTTACTTTCATAAATATCGTTTTTAATTGTGACCTTTTTATTGTTATGCTTGGTGTTTTTTTAGTGTGTGCTCAACTTGTATCAGAAGAAACCAACATTTTTTTTCTTTCTTTTTTATCTTTTTATCATAATGTAGTGCTTAGGCCACCATTAACTCAAGTTGTATATTAATGTAAATATGTCTGAAACATTACACAAAAGGTGCAGACCTGTCAAATGTAGCTGATCTCATTGCCTCACACTGACCTTGTAAAATGAAGAAATTAACGCCTTATTCTATTATGAAAAACATAAAACCTCTGAACAAACGTAAAGCATACAACTAAGTGCTAAATCATCTGTTTGGACTTGTTTACATATAAGCAATTACCTTTCCAACTTTAAAATCACTTGGGCAAGAGCCTATCACAGTAGAAGCAGGTGCAAATCTGTATCTCTGGAAGGGTAGCTGTTGATCATAGATTACAGTATGACATAAACTTTGCACACTTATAGCTGGCACTTTTGCTGTTATGAGTCTACCTAATAACACATCTTTGAGGGGAAAAAACACGGAAAAACCCCACACAGACACAGGAGGAATAGGAACACAGGGCCAGGACTTGAACGAAGACCCTCCAGCTTATATAATACTAATGCTTATCCTGAAATTGTCTGTTTTCAAAAAACGAGTGTGTTTCACTTACTTTGATTTAAGCCTAATGGCCACAATCCAATTTAGAGAGAAAGGTGAAGAAAAGCATTATACAGGGTATGAGCCTTACTGAATGTCTAATTAATTATTTCAATTTGCATAGTAACATTGGCAGTGAAATTATATTCATGAGGTGTAGTGTTTGGCACAGTTACTACATGGATCTAGAGTCCTTGGTTAGGTTCCTATGCCTGATCTTTCCTGTGTGATGTTTGCACTTTTTCCAAATATCTCTGTTATTTTTCCTCTACATACCCTAGTTTGCCAGCCAATTCTCCATATACATGCTAGTTACATTAACTGGTGATTCTAAAATGGCTCCAGTGTGAAAGTGTCTGTGTGTGCCCAGAAATGGCCATGTCCCATGCTGTTTCATGTATTGTGTGTGTTGCTGCTGCGACAGGCTGTAGCCCCCCTCACAAACTTGCGCTCGATTAATAATTCACTTGCCTTCAGAATGGACTGCATTTATATATTTAATCATTTCAACCAAAAAAGAAATGAAATACATTATACTATATCTACATTACTATATAAAGAATAAATTTGGTATTATTCAAGTAAAAGTTATTTCTTCACAAACATGGTATATGTGCATTTGCCACATGAAATTGTATTCTAAAATTTGGTGTTTTCTATACATTTTGAAAAATACATAACCAGTCTTGATGTATTATAATGAAACCTTATGAGTCATAAAGCCTAAAAATGTATCTCTTCAAAATGGCAAACGTTTTGATATAAGAAAACATGTCTTCCATGTTTCTGACGTATGTTTGTGACAACAAAAGTTATCTGGAAATACTAATTTTATGGCAAATCTCTGTAGTATTTTTCTCAAGTAAGTGTACATTTCTAATTGTTTATATCAGTGCTTCCCAAACTCAATCCTGGGGACCCACTGTGGTTGTAGGTTTTTGCTCCAACCAGATTCATGATTGGTGACAAACACCTGGTAACACTAATCTCATTTAATTAGCTGGTATTTTTTTTTCTCTCTACATTCAGAAAAGCACAGCAGCATGATTTGTACATTTATAAGACATTTAGAAATATTTCTGCTTTTGCTATAGATTTAAACAAGGGGGCTCCGCCCCCTGCTCGCTTCGCTCGCCTACCCCTGGCGTTTTGAACCCGTGCCCGCTGGGCAGCCACGTGTGAAGATGACACACGTTTAATAAGGAGCATTCGCTCGTGTCACTCTGGGGCCCCCCACTGTTAATACGGAGCTCCGCCCGTACTATTATGCGGTGCATTGTGGACTACCGCGGACCCCGTATTGTTTCCCGTTTCAGTTTGTATCTCGCTCAGTCGAGCTTTTGTTTTTGAAGCTTTTGAATTCCGGTCTTCATTATCTGTAACCTGCTGTCCATGTGTTTGGCCCCCTCGTTTAACCTGTTTATGACATTTTACTTTGCTTTCTACTCTGTGTTTCATTTCTGATCTCGCTTTATTCTGCTTTTGTTTCAATGACACCTGGTCCGTGGTGAATATATTTTCCTTTGTTCGAGTAATAATTTTCATTTGTTTGCGATACTGTGATGTTTATCGTACTGTTAATAATGCATCACTGTAATGTGATTTACCTATGCTGTATAGTTTGGACGTGTGAGGATGACGTATGTTTAATACGGAGCGTTCGCCCATGTCACTCTGGGTCTCCCCACTGTTACTACGAAGCTCTTTCCGAACTATTATGCGGTGCATTGTGGAGCACTGCGGACTCTGTAGTGTTTCCCATTTCACTTCGTATCTCGTTTAGTCGAGCTCTTTCTTTTTGGAGCAGTGCCTGCCTGGTCTGCGGCATTTCAGACGCACGTTGTAGGCACCTGCGTTCATTAATTATATCCAGGCAGGCGCGTGTTTGTATCTCGGTCACTCAAGCTGTGTCATGTTGAATCCATGCCTGCTTTGCGTACGCAGTTTGAGATGCGCGTTGTAGGCGTCCACGTTCATTAGATCTGTCCATGCGGGCTCGGTGGCGAAGCTGTGTTAGTTGTTGAGCTGTTTGGTTTTGAAGCCGAGACAGTTTTGCTTCCGCGGTTTCAGACGCGTGTCCGTACCATCTCGGGTTTGATGTATGAACCTTTGTGGACTCCGTAGTGTGGTTGTACATTTAACTGTCGTTGTTTCTGCCTTTATATTCTGTATCTCGGTGTGCATGTGTTTCGTGCCTAGGTTTTTTTGAAGCTGTTGCATTCCAGTTTTCATCATCTGTAACCCACTCTCCATGTGTTCGTCCCCGTTCTTTAATCCCTTTATAAAGTTTTACTTTGTTTCCTACTCTGTGTTTTATTTCTGACCTCGCTTTATCCTGCTTGCGGCATGTCAGACGGTTCGTAGTCTTTCTCGTTTTACTCTGGGGAGGGGGGTTTTGTTCTGTAACCTGCTCTCCATGTGTTTGTCCCTGTTCTTTAACCTCTTTATGACGTTTTACTTTGTTTCCTACTCTGACGGTTCGTAGTCTCTCCCGTTTTGCTCTGTTGGGGGGGGGGGGCTTTGTGTGGCGCCTGCGCACGTGCGTAGTCTCTCCCGTTTCACTCTGGCGGGGGGGCTTTGTGTGGCACTTGCACACTCTTTTGCGTCCACGGGCAGGTCCCTGCGTCCATATCCGGTTTACCATTCTCGTTTAGTAATATAGATGCTTAACTCTCTTTTGTTGATTTCATTATATTTTGCCCTTTCTCTGTGCAGTTTTTCCTTTTCGTTGAATCTTATTAATGACAATTAAAAATAAGCAGAGCAGACACCCAGGCAAACAACACTGAATAATCAAAGGCTGCAACTACTTTACTGTCAGACCCACAAATTAGTAAATAATGGATTAATTAAATAATTAGAACACCTGGAAAAGAAGAATGAAAATCAAGATGAAAATAACGTTAAAAAGAAAAAAATACATTATTCCCATATAACTGCTTAGTAAATTTTATTTTTTATTTTTTTTACCAAACGTAAGTTTTCTAATTTCTACATTGTTCCCAAAACACAGAACTTGGGAAATAACAGTTCACTTAATTCGCCCAGGAGTCCAATTAAAAACAGAAGCTTGCTGGAACAAAAACCTGCAGCCACAGTGGGTCCCCAGGACCGAGTTTGGGAAGCACTGGCTTATATGATAGCAGTGGATTTCCTGGAAGAACTTCTAACATCCATATGACATCCGGCCATGGGCCGTGGATGCAAAAGACGTACTGCGCAGGCGCCCCACATTACCCCCCCCCCCCAAGCAACGGAAACCGGCCGGATGGAATGCACACGAAACGGGACACACACACAAAGAAGAGGATTGAGACCCACGACACCCAAAGCCCCCCTCCAGTAACTGAAATAAGAAATGAGGCCACGCGCCCCTAGAACACCAAAAACAAAGGAGTCACACGCAGGCGCCACATAGCACACGAAACGGTTCGCACACAAAAAGGACGATTCAGCCCCACGACACACAAACACCCCCTCCACTAACAGAAATAAAAACTCAGGCCCACACAAAGCCCATTGGACGCGAAACAGGACAGACTATGGACATAGCATGCGAAACGTACACAAAAAGGACGATTCAGACCCACGACTACACTAACATAAATAAGAAATAACACACAAAGCCCCATTTCTGAACGAACCGTCCGTATTAAACATACGTCATCTCAACACGTTCACACTATGCAGCATAGGTGGATCTCATTACAATGAGGCACTATTAACCGTTCAACCGCAGAAAAGGCTCCATATTAACAGTGAGATTTCCAATCATTGTCATTCACTTAACTTCCCTGAAGAAACAACTGGCAATACAAGTAATGAATTTACACGTTGTTGTCAAAAGGGTCAAATTAGACTGCCTCCTTTACATTCATATCCTGAATATCTACAGAAGCTTCTAACTAACGATGTACCTGAAAGTAAAAACTTTATGAACTGCATTAGATCCTACAATAGTTCATTTGCTTTTGCATCTACCGGAGTAAATATCAGGCCACCAAAAGGCAATGGCCCACAGTTGGTTCAAAACATGCGATGTCCAGATCCAGAATATAACATGTCCCTGCGTCCATCCGGTTTACCATTCTCAGTTAGTATATGACCACACTAACATAAATAAGAAATGAGACACAAAGCCCCATTACTGAACGAACCGTCCGTATTAAACATACGTCATCTGAACACGTTCAAATTATGCAGCATAGATCAATCTCATTACACTGATGCACTATTAACCGTTCAACCACAGAAAAGGCTCCATATTAAACATACAAAAACGGGCAAGGCTCAATACAAACAATGAACGCCGTAAACTGCAACGGGCTTCTCACACACCACAGGCAAAAAGATTACAGCTCCAGAATAGCACATCCCAAATCCTGCACATACAACGACGCGCCTCTCAAACGGCACAAGCAAAAGATACACGTCAAGGACATCAACGACAGACACCTGCTAAACGATTGCGCCAGTTAGCTGACAACGCGTTCAATAATAAGTCCACTATTCATGAAAATTCATTGGGATTAATGAATGTCATTTGCAATCATTGTCATTCACTTAACTTCCCTGAAGAAACAACTGGCAATACAAGTAATGCATTTACACGTTGTTGTCAAAAGGGTCAAATTACACTGCCTCCTTTACATTCATATCCTGCATATCTACAGAAGCTTCTAACTAACGAAGTACCTGAAAGTAAAAACTTTATGAACTACATTACATCCTACAATATTCATTTGATTTTGCATCTACCGGAGTAAATATCAGGTCACCAAAAGGCAATGGCCCATACTGCTTTCGCGTATGTGGACAAATATTACATCGCATTGGAACAGTGCACCCTGAAACAAATCAAGAACGCAAATATGCACAAATCATGTTGGCACCTACAACGCGCTTCTGAAACCGCGGAAGAAAAAATGTCTCGGCTCCAAAAACACATGTCACTCCTTATTCAAAATACCGGTCCCAATCACAGAAACATCGGTATCCACTATGAAAATGAACAGTAACAATGCACGTGACATCCGTCTTGCCACACTATTAATTATAGATGAATGTACAATGGCATCCAGTCACTTACTCAACACCATTTATAAACTTCTACAAACGTTGATGAATAATAATATTCCCTTTGCAGGAAAGGTACTTTTATTAGGAGGAGATTTTAGACAGTGCTTAACTATTGCTCCACTTGCAATACGCTCAGCTATTGTTCAGTCCACCTTAAAATACGCGGACAATTGGCATTGCGTTGATGAATAATAATATTCCCTTTGGAGGAAAGGTACTTTTATTAGGAGTAGATTTTAGACAGTGCTTAGCTATTGCTCCACATGCCATGCGCTCAGCTATTGTTCAGTCCATACGTCATACATAAACAACAAGAGACCGAACTACAATACATATACAGGCGCGAGACCTGATTGGTGATAATACGAAGAAACGAACAGTCCGCATATTAACAGTGAGTGCGATCCTCCTTATTACTTATCCATATTCCTAACGATAAAGATCAAACAAGTCATCAATTCACGATCACGGGTACAAAACTAGACGGCTCGAGTAACGGGACCACAAACACGAACCCGCATCAAAAAAAAAAATTCACGTCGGCGCCTACAACGCGCATCGAAAACCGCGGAACAAAAAATGTTACGCGGACAATTGCCATTGCTTTCAAAAGATACACTTGGTACAAAACATGCGATGTCCAGATCCCGAATATAACAATTGGTTATTACAACTAGGACATTGTACACTCACCAATACAGATGGACTTCACCCAGATATTATTACAATTCCTCAACCCTTTATCTGCGACGACTTACTTACGGAGATATTTGGAACAGCGGTCTCATTAGACCAAATACCCCTTTTAACACAACGAACTATATTATGTCCAAAAAATATTACTGTTGATCACATTAATAACCAGGTCATTTCATTAGTTCCTGGAGAGTCACACCTCTTTCTAAGCTCTGACAAAGTTGACTCTGATGACGACAATGACCATCTTAATTTCCCCTTACAATATTTGAACACTATTAACCCAGCCGGATTACCACAACACAGTCTTAGCCTTAAAAACGGAACAATAATCATGCTATTAAGAAACCTTAACACTAAACAGGGTTTATGCAATGGTACACGTTTAGTCGTCTACACCATGACACACACAGTTATTCAAACAACAGTTCTTACAGGATCACATGCTAACAATACTGTTCTAATTCCTAGAATTGACCTTACAAGTTCTGACCTGGAATTACCTTTTACACTTAAACGGAAACAATTCCCCATTAAACCTGCCTTTGCCATGACCATCAACAAATCACAAAGACAAACCATGGACAAGGTTGGCATCTACCTATCTGAGCCCGTTTTTGTACATGGACAACTTTATGTGGCCTTCTCGCAAGTTCCACGTTCATCTGACGTTAAAGTTAAGGTCATAAATGCTCCATGCCAAGGAAAACTCATTCAAGGACAAGACACCATCTTTACTACTAATGTTCTTTACAAAGAAATTTTCCAATAAACCTTTACACTGTGCCAAACACTTTATTGTTTGCTTCCTATCTGCATCATCTACACCTTCACACTATGCTATATCTCATTCATACATCATGCTCTTTGTAATTTCCCAACACCAGGGGTTGGCGAGCGAAGCGAGCAGGGGGCGGAGCCCCCTAGTAAATAAGGAAGTAAATCAACACAATGCCATGGACGTTGCAAAAACAGTTTAGTGTGATTTTGTCTTTTGAGAACAAACCACGCCCTGGGTGGGTGAAAGGTCGTTGAGGAGGAAGACACGCACTGTATCTTCACTGTTGGTCTTCTATTAAAAAGGCTGAACCTCATAATATAGGTATTTTTTTTAATAAATTAAATGTATAAGCTATGTATTAAATATACAAGCTAAGTATTAAAAGTATAAGCTAGTTTTTGTGTATCAATGCTTAATAACTTTCTTGACTTGAAAAATAAAATTTGGTAAGTTTTTAGGATTTTGTTTTCTCAGTGTCCCATGTGCTTCCATTATGAAACGCCACTCCCAGCTACGTATTTTTTAAAATTCATAAAAAACATGTGACTTTTGAACAACAATTTTGCATGGCAAATGTATACATACCATGTTTGTGTAGAAATAACTTTGACTTGAAAAATATAGAACTTACCCTTTATTCTACCAAGTCAATTGATTAACAAATTTCAACCATCGATTTTGAGAACTTAATCTTACCAGTACAAAGAACCACAATGTATTCTGACACAACTGAGTGATACTTATGAATTCATCTTGTACAGGATATTAGCCAACCACAAAAAACTTTCATAGTCACCCACGCTGGGCCAATCAAGAACTGTCAATTAACCCACCATGCATGTCATTGGCTTATGCAAGTAAATATGAACTCCAGAAAACCCACACTGCAAACAGGATGTTTCGTCTCCATAGCAAAGAGACAAAAAAAAGCAGAAAACAAAGAGAACCTGATGGACATATTGGATCCATATTCAAGCACAATCACCAACTCATACCTATAAAGGAGGCTAATTGAAACACTTTAAGGAGCTAGACCAGGTCGCCACTCTTTAAACAAGATGTCCTTGCCACAGCAAAGGGGTTACTCATATGTAAAGACATGTTTGAAGTAAATCAATATAAACCAGTTATGAAATACATTGAAGCATAAGCACCCTCAAGATTAATAATAAATCAACTTCAGGTTTTATCACCACTTTTTCTATAAAATGAAACTAATTTATGTTTTTTTCGTTCAGAATAAATTAACCGTGGTACACCATCCAATTTTTACAGGACCATCTGCTCACCATATTGCACAAGTTATTTTTGTACATAATTCATTTTATACCAAGCACCACATTGATTAAATGGTCACAATTTGGCACCTTTCTAGATAAAGTATATTTGTCTATTTTTGCACTTGTAAAACTAAAGTGCAGGAGTACTTATATTTTGTAGCACTCTTTTCATCACAGTTTTGCCCTCTGGCAGTTTTATTCCAGGTTTCTTAAATATTTTTCATTATTTGCTGCCTGATAGGAAGTTATGCACATTCAATGTTCCTGACTGTATTATGAAGAGATAGAGACAGAGGACATATATTGTGACAGGCAGCCTTAGCCATTACCTGGCTGGGACGCCAGCTGGATAGAAGGACCAGGGGAAAAAGCATCTCCGAGGCACTACTTCCCCTGGGACGATAGAGGGTAACCCTCCTGGGTGGATGTGGCACAACAGATTCCTGCAGGGCACACTGGTACTTGGAGTTTGGTACAGCCCTGTTGGGTTCCGTGGAGGTCTCCAGGGGGAGCTGCAGAGCCCAACAATGGTCTTCCACCACACCTGGCAGTGATTCCTGGTAATACTGATGAGCCACCTGGAGCACTGCCAGGATTAGAATAAAAAAAAAAAACTCACTCCATTCGAGGGGCCAGAGTTGGGAAAAAGAAGTACAAAACTTGCAAGAGAGGAGTGGAGGCGGAAGGACTGAGAATTGTGCTCTGTACTGTGCTATGCTGTGCTGTGCTGTGGGGAGTGAAGTAAAGCACTTGTGTCCCCGCCTGTCTGTGTCGGGTTGGGGCAGCTATATGCGCCCCGGGCTTCACAATATATATGGAGTTGCTCATCTGTTAAAGAAATGGTGTAGCAGAGGTGGCACCTGCTAGCTACAAAACAGGAGAAAGCCCTACATCAACAGCATGAAAAAAGATAGTAACATACCACACCAGAAAAGCAGCTGACTTCTGCTTGCCACTTAGGAGAGCCTGTGTCAACCTGAAGATTATATGTCCTGCTACTGGAAAGGGTGCATGCATATCCTGAGTGTTCCATAAAAAAAAGTGAATGGATTGCTTAGAGGAAGTATATGATATTTCCTATGAGTCTAGTAAACAGAATCCGATTAAAATATAAGGTGCCTAACTCATGGGAACAAAGAATAGAGTCATGAAGAACTGATAATAGATAAGACAGAAAGCACAAAAGCCCTTTTAAATCCTATGGTGAGCTCAAGTGTGTAAACCCACCAGGGCCCGCCAGGAAGTCTGTTAGCCTGGCATCCTTACAGATAAAGAAGCAATCTCCAGGCCAATAAGGGATTCAAGAATGGGGTTAAATGATGGCCACTATGACAGAAGTACAGTTAGAGTAGAGTCAAGAGGAGAACTGGTACAAAGACTACTAGCAGTGACAGAGAGAGAGAGAGAGAGAGAGAGAGAGAGAGTGTTTGTGAGAGAGAGTGTCAAAGAGAGGCTGAAATGAGATGTGAAGTGCTACATAGGTGGACAAGGAGGCAAGCTACCCAACTCAGCCTGTAAAGGCAGAACCAGAGGAGCGGTAGTTTTCTTCTATTTGGCTATTTTCTTTTTTTTTGAGTTGTGTTTCCATCTCTAGTCTGTTGTACAGTGATCCCTCACTATATCGCGCTTCACCTTTCGCGGCTTCACTCTATCGCGGATTTTATATGTAAGCATATTTAAATATATATCGCGGATTTTTTGCTGGTTCGCGGATTTCTGAGGACAATGGGTCTTTTAATTTCTGGTACATGCTTCCTCAGTTGGTTTACCCAGTTGATTTCATACAAGGGAAGCTATTGGCAGATGGCTGAGAAGCTACCCTTACTTTTCTTTCTCTCTCTTGCGCTAACTATCTGTGATCCTGACGTAGGGGGTGTGAGCAGGGGGGCTGTTCGCACACCTAGACGATACGACACTCGTCTAAAAATGCTGAAAGATTATCTTCACGTTGCTACCTTCTGTGTGCAGCTTTTAAGCATGCTGCACGGTGCTTCGCATACTTAAAAGCTCAAAGGGCACGTATTGATTTTTGACTTTGTTTTTATCTGTCTCTCTCTCTCTCTCTGCTCCTGATGGAGGGGGTGTGAGCTGCCGCCTTCAACAGCTTTGTACCGGCGGTGCTTCGCATACTTAAAAGCCAAACAGACATATTGATTTGTTTGCTTCACTCCTTTGAAAAGGAAGATATGTTTGCATTCTTTTAATTGTGAGACAGAACTGTCATCTCTGTCTTGTCATGGAGCACAGTTTAAACTTTTGAAAAAGAGACAAATGTTTGTTTGCAGTGTTTGAATAACGTTCCTGTCTCTCTCTACAACCTCCTGTGTTTCTGCGCAAATCTGTGACCCAAGCATGACAATATAAAAAATAACCATATAAACATATGGTTTCTACTTCGCGGATTTTCTTATTTCGCGGGGTGGCTCTGGAACGCAACCCCGCGATGGAGGAGGGATTACTGTATTCAAAATGATAAACATACCCACTTCTGTAACACACAAATAAATAAAGATTAATATAAATATTATTCAATATTATTATCATTACGCATTTTAAGTACCCACTTTGTAAAGAATTAATGTTTTACCACCTCGGTATTCTACATATGCTATTTTTAGAATTGTCCCATGATTTATAATTATTTTAGAATTAGTTTTTAGGTGCTTTTTTATTCACTAATACCACCGCTTTGTGACTTCTTTGCATGGCTGGTGCAATATTGTTTACAGTTGCAATGCTCATTTCTGATCATGTGATGCAATAAGCATGTGGTTTATTGAATCTTCACTTCCTGTCTATTTAATATGGCAGCCATGCCGCATTTGGTATACAAGCATAAACATTTTTTCTTCTGGTATAAAAATTTCCACACACATCCCATCAAATGAGGGAGCACATGAAGGTGGATGCACAAGCTTGTCCTGCTACTCATGTCCTGCAGTGAAAAAAACAGAGCTGATGTGTGCTCTTTCATTTCTGAAGATAATCAGATGTGGCACATGGGAACACCAGTAATAACCAACCAGTGTGTCACAACTGATCATTACAGAAGGTCAAGACAAGACTCACCTCTAGTAGGTGTGCTGATGAGATGGGTTAGAAAGCAATTACTTCAACTACAAATACTGAACACTCTCTTTCAATATTTCTTCACCTTAGAATTATAAGGTCCTGTTTCCACTTTTCAGTAAATGTGACACTGACTTCAAAACCGTAGGTTCTATGTCATAAAAACATGTCATGCAGAAAGACTACAGAAATCCTTCATAGTACAAGGAATTAAAATGTCTTTAACACACACACCACAAACTGTCAAGGTTCAGTGTTCACAGGAAGAGTATCCTATACGAAGATATTCTGTATCTTATTATAAAAGATACAGTAAAAAAACTGAGCCTGAAAGTTTAGTGTTGACCATATGTGTTCACACAGTACAGCAAGTCCATTAAATGGTCCAGGGATTGCAATACAAATGAAAATGTCAAGAAGAACAGCCTTTTGTTCATATTTACTAGTCTATCTCAATTTATACAATTTATTACATTTATATCCAACACTGGAGGCCAACTAGGAACCAGCTAGTTGTGCCACTTGTGTTGCTGGTAAGACACACCCACACTTACACTAGTCCTATTTAGAATGGACACTTAGCTTAACATGCATGTTTTTGGGAGGCAGAAGATGAAACTGGATGTCTCTGGTGGAAAACCCATGCAGGTTACAGGGAAAATGTTCAGCGTTCACAGGGACGCCACCTAGGCTGACATTTCATTAATGAAAATTGTACCTTGCAGATCTGCAGAAAGGACTGGATGTAATTGACTGCATCAATTACTACCATGCTTACGTTTTATACTTTTTATTGCATTATTATGAGATAATTTGTTGTGAGGCTCTATTAGCAGTGTGTGGAAGATTGTGGGTTTGCTTCCCGGTTCCTCCCTGTGTGGATAGCGCTTTGAGTACTGAGAAAAGCGCTAAATAAATGTAATGAATTATTATTATTATTATTATTAAGCCTGAATTGCCATATCAAGTTTAAACTGTCGATTCATATTTTCATTTCAGTAAAATAAATGACACTTTAACTCTTCAACAAACTGTGGTGCTATTGCAGACTCCACACTCGGCCTCAAACTGAGCAGGAGGTGTTAATTCTTATAAAAGATGTTTCCGCTATCACTGCCATGACTCTCCTCCCTTTTTATTTTAGCACTTTCATACACCAGAATGGCTGCTGAGACTTTTCCCCAAAGTAAAGAGGTGAAAAATCTGCAAAGAAAAATCTCTTTTCTGCTTTTCACTGGAAACAGAAATTAAGCTTTAAGAGCATTTTTTCTATTCCCATTGTAAATATAGTAAGCACTGACCCATCATCACTGAATGTAGGAAATGTACAGTGCATCCAGAAAGTATTCACAGTGCATCACTTTTTCCACATTTTGTTATGTTACAGCCTTATTCCAAAATGGATTAAAATTAATTTTTTTCCTCAGCATTCTACACACAACACCCCATAATGACAACGTGAAAAAAGTTTACTTGAGGTTTTTGCAAATGTATTAAAAATAAAAAAACTGAGAAATCACATGTACAGTACATAAGTATTCACAGCCTTTGCTCAATACTTTGTCGATGCACCTTTGGCAGCAATTACAGCCTCAAGACTTTTTGAATATGATGCCACAAGCTTGGCACACCTATCCTTGGCCAATTTCACCCATTCCTCTTTGCAGCACCTCTCAAGCTCCATCAGGTTGGATGGGAACATCTCTCCAGAGATGTTCAATCGGATTCAAGTCAGGGCTCTGGCTGGGCCACTCAGGGACATTCACAGAGTTGTCCTGAAGCCACTCCTTTGATATCTTGGCTGTGTGCTTAGGGTCGTTGTCCTGCTGAAAGATGAACCATCGCTCCAGTCTGAGGTCAAGAGCACTCTGGAGCAGGTTTTCATCCAGGATGTCTCTGTACATTGCTGCAGTCATCTTTCCCTTTATCCTGACTAGTCTCCCAGTCCCTGCCGCTGAAAGACATCCCCACAGCATGATGCTGCCACCACCATGCTTCACTGTAGGGATGGCATTGACCTGGTGATGAGCGGTGCCTGGTTTCCTCCAAACGTGATGCCTGGCATTCACACCAAAGAGTTCAATCTTTGTCTCATCAGACCAGAGAATTTTCTTTCTCATGGTCTGAGAGTCCTTCAGGTGCCTTTTGGCAAACTCCAGGTGGGCTGCCATGTGCCTTTTACTAAGAAGTGGCTTCCGTCTGGCCACTCTACCATACAGGCCTGATTGGTGGATTGCTGCAGAGATGGTTGTCCTTCTGGAAGATTTTCCTCTCTCCACAGAGGACCTCTGGAGCTCTGACAGAGTGACCATCGGGTTCTTGGTCACCTCCCTGACTAAGGCCCCTCTCCCCCCGATCACTCAGTTTAGATGGCCGGCCCGCTCTAGGAAGAGTCCTGGTGGTTTTGAACTTCTTCCACTTATGGATGATGGAGGCCACTGTGCTCATTGGGACCTTCAAAGCAGCAGAAATTTTTCTGTAACCTTCCCCAGATTTGTGCCTTGAGACAATCCTGTCTCGGAGGTCTACAGACAATTCCTTTGACTTTATGGTTGGTTTGTGCTCTGACATGAACTGTCAACTGTGGGACCTTATATAGACAGGTGTGTGCCTTTCCAAATCATGTCCAATCAACTGAATTTACCACAGGTGGACTGCAATTAAGCTGCAGAAACATCTCAAGGATGATCAGGGGAAACAGGATGCACCTGAGCTCAATTCCTGCCTTGTGCCCTGTGTTGGCTGGGATTGGCTCCAGCGGACCCCCGTGACCCTGTGTTCGGATTCAGCGGGTTGGAAAATGGATGGATGGATGGTATTTGGAGAAGATTTATTGCATGTGATTCTTTGTTCAAGAAACCTAGAGCAACACTAGCAGAAACTGAGGCTGGAGGTTAGTGCATAAGGTTGCTAATCACTGAGTTTCACTGCAGAGTGTTTTAAAGAACTGCAAAACTTTTTTTCATTCTAAGTGCAAAGTGAGGTGACAATTTCAGTTAACAATCCAAGCAGGTGCAGACATTTCCTACTCTGCACATGCCACGCCACTACAGGGCCCTGGTGCATCATGGTCTGTCGATTTTCTCTTTGTTTGTGTGTATTTCCTCTGGGGAATCCCAATGACTTGTGCATTAGGTTAAAATGTGACTCTACAATGTTTAAAGTGCCTTGAGTGCTATGTGAAGGGTGCTAAATAAAACAAAGACTGATTGGCCATATGAGAATGTGGCCACATAATGCCTTACAAATAAAGATGGTCATTACCATGGACCAATGATGCAGGAAAATGTAGCTGTGGTGTAGTGTAAAAAAGGAGTAATATCTAACATATAAGATGATGGATATTTTAATGCCTTTATTTGTAAAATTAGCTATATATTTGTAAAATGTTTAAAGAGCAAGAAAGCTAGACAAAACAGTTTTTTTTATCTAAACACAAGTTTTTTTTGCTCTACCTAATTGCACGATAGTGTAGACAAAGTGTTAATATGGAACATCCTTTGACACTATGGCATACCAGAGAGGATAGTGAAAAGCTTTATGACGGCTTCTCATGTTAAGTTATCCATGAAGCGACACTGTCAGAGGAGATCCAGGTAACCACTGGTGTCAGACAGGGATGTTTAATGTCACCCCTTCTCTTCCTGGTGATACTTAACTGGGTAACAAGTACAGCCTATGCCAATTTAGGGAAAGGCAGCCAGTGGACACTGACTATGAAGCTAGAGTTTGCAGATGACCTTGCCTTGCTGTCACACCGCCTGCAAAATATGCAAGGCAAAATCAACTCCCTGGGAAAGGCCGCACAATGTGTCAGCTTGAAGATCAGCCAAGAGAAAACCAAAGTACTGCGAATTAACAACAGGTAGGAAATGCCCATTCTGATCAGGGAGAAGGCAGTAATGAATGTAAATTAGTTCACCAACCTAGGCAGTAAGATCAGTCAGTCTGGATGGTCAGACGAGGATATCAAGGCTAGGATTTAGAGAGTTCAACATGCTTTTACTACCCTCCGCCCAGTCTGGAAATCTACTGCTTTCTCCACCAGGACAAACCTCAGAGTTTTCAGCTTAAACATGAAATCTTTTCTCATTTATGGGTCAGAAACAGGGTGAGTCACCAGCAATAGTTGATGCAGTTCTTTATCATCAATTGCTTCCAACAGATTCTCCACATATAGTGGTTCAATAGAATGCATAACACTGACCTGTGGACAAGGGCAAACCAGGAGCAAGTGCAAATCCAGATCAGGAGAAGAAAACAGAGATGGGTCGACACACACTGAGGAAAGAGGCACCCCATGTCACGTGGCAGTCTCTTTACTGGAACCCTCAAGGAAAACAAAGACCTAGAGACAGAGTCTAAATGAAGCAACCTGTTTTGGGAAGAAGAAAAAAAGGTCGCCAGAGACCACAGCAAGTGGAAGATAACTGTCGAGACCCTATGCTCCAGAAGGAGTAAAGAGGACTGAATGAATTGCCTGAGGTTATAGATATAAATGGGAGGGGGGAGGAAGTGCTGAATTACAGTACCTGAAAGTGTTGTAAGTGTAAGGGATTTGAATCATTCTGGTAAAGCCTACATAATATAGAGTATAAAAGGGTAAAATAGGTTCACCTAAGACTCTATCAAAACAAAACAGTACTGCAACTTGATTATCAGGTTAATTTAATGTACAATATAAAGGCAAAATTAACATTACTGCATACAAAGTTGCTCAGACATTGTTCAAACAGTGGTTTCAGCTACATTTTTAGCTGGGATCTCTGTAACTGTACTTTTCCAAGTACTCTGACACCAGGCACTCGGTAAGATCAAAATCTTCACAAAGCATTGCTGCGCTTTGTACGGGGGAAAGATAGCATCTTTCAATTTCTTCTGTAGTGGCAATTCAGTTCTGAGTACAAAAGACCATGAGTAGTCTCTTTCAGGTATAACTGTAATAGTACATAGGAAATCTCAATCTGTGGAATCACAAAATATAGAAATCAATTTTACTGCTTGTCTACAGCACATTTTGAGAAAAATAATTGTAGATTTACTAAATAATGTAAGTGGTAAGGAGAAAGTGTCTGTGTACCATTTAACATAACATAAAATTCTCAAACACTCTTAATTTAGTTCAGTGCTATACCAGCAGTGTCAGAATCTTGGCAATAACCAGTCCTAGATGGGGTGCTAATGTATTACAGCACAAAATCACACACACACAATCACACTAGCCAATTAAGATTTCCCAATAATCCAAACCTACATATCAGTGGGGATGTAAGAGGAAACCAAGAGTGCCCTGAGAAAAGAATAAAGCATACACAAGAAGAATACACAAACTACACATAGTCAAAAAGAAGGCTTGAACTGTTTGGCAGCAAGAAGAATAGATCCCACACTTTTTCCACCTCACCTGCTGCTTGGTTATTTATGGACTTGTATACACATATATATTTCACAAGTAAGCAATATAATTATCACATGTCATTCTGTTTTTAGTTGTTATGGTCTTTATGCTTTGTGAGGCTTTCCTGTTAAAAATCATAACATCACATCTATCTAAACATATTACTAGCAGAAACCAACAGACCTTTTTAAATCATAATTTATATAGCACTTTTTACTGTTGATTAAAACTCTTGGCTACCTTACAAATGCCTCGGTATAAGACCGTTGATGACCTAGAGACTGTTTTTGGGTTTGGCATCTATTCATCTTGCCATTATTTGACCAGTGAGTGAACAGAAAGTGAGTGAAATATTTAAATTGTGAACATCATGTAAAGCCACTTTAAATTAAGAGTTTGGACTGGGATATAACAGACTTTCTTTTTATTTGCTGTTAATCTTGTAGTCCATAGTCTAGCATAACAAGTGCAGGAGAAGGAAAAAGAAAACTTGCTCTGTGTTGAGCAGGGAGGCCCACACAGACAGGAATTTAGACAAAGAGACTTGTATATGTTTGTTTGACATTGCATTTGGTTATTTTTTTGTGAAGTATAAAATTTATTCTAGTAAATTCAACTGCCCATTAATGAGTCTCCCAGGGTGTTGAGAGGGCTCCTTGCTGTGCTTAGTTGCAAAGTTGTTGCAGATCTATATTCTGATGAATGCTTCCAGGGTTGTTGTTATGTTAGACAGGAGGCAGCAAACTGGTCCATGTGAGCTGTCAGAATAAACTGTCAGCTTCAAGTGAAGGTTTTCTGAGATTTCATTTTTTTTCCCCTAGACCTTCAACTGACAGCTTGAACTTATACCGGCTGCTATGTTTATGTGTTTTTTTCATTGGTCTGAATAATTATATGACTCAGATAGAAAACAATATGTGTTGTAAGAGTCAAATGTCAAAAACCCATTTTTTCCCAAGACTCATTTTTTTCTGTTAAGGTTAGGTACGATCCCACACACCTGACTGTGCTACTACTAGGCCAATTACTAAACTATCACATATGCTTTGCGATGTTGAAGGAAAACACACTAAAACAATAAGAGCATGCACACTCCAAATAAAGCAGGCCGCGCTGTGGAAACATTCTATAGCAGTCATGAGGCAGGAACAATAACAATGGTACTATCATGCCACTCTATTTTTCAAAATTGAATGCTGCAATAAAAGAAGCAATAACTAGTAATAAACAATTAATATTACTGTATTGGGGCTACAATTTTTCTTATTAAGGTATAGCATCTTCAAGCATTCTGCAATCCATATAGATAGCATCAGGGATGGCCTGATATCACAAATTAGCTGTGAACTTTTGTCCAGAATTGCCCACCACAAACATCATAATCCCTAGCATCTTTTTCCTCTTTCACTGCAAGTATAAATACCATTCTCTATCGATTTGTAAGTAAAGTAGTACAGCCTACTAACTGACATAAAAGCACAGACTATACAGATGTTGTACTGTCTCCCTGAATCTCCTGGATTAGTCATGGAATTACTTTGTCCTTCTCTTCTCACCTGTGATGCAGTGTTATAATACAGATGCTGCACTTAGTAAGTTTTTATTTATTTCCAACTAATCTTCTGTTAGCTACTTGCTGACTAATACTAACTCCACTCTGCATGTGTTTGAAAGTTGGCATCTTTGTAAGATAAACTGTGAAACAGTTTAGATAATTTTCAACATTAAACAAGAGTAAATAAAATCAAACAGAAGCCTTATAACTATGACTTTAACTTGTTTAATACTAAAAGTTACTAAGCTAAACTTTCAACGTATCCTTCAGAAATGTTAAATTATTTAAAATTTTGATTGATAAACTTTCATAGCTTGTATGCCATTCTAACTGATTGTAATATAATAGCTGATGCACGGATTACTTGACCCCACTGCAGCCATTTACTCATAAATCATTATTTTTTTTATGCATTGCTGCCTTCTTGTTGGAGTTGTTAAAATTCCATTTCACTTAGTTTCCAAGTTTTCAGCCCTGCTCCCTTTACATTTTTTTAAAGATTTTTTCTCTGTTTTTCCTCTTATTTGTGTCTAAATGCTTTGATGGACATTGAGGGACAAGCCAAGAGTTTGTATGGTCATATAATTGGGAATTGCACCAATGATGTCACTCTGTCCTTGTCTTTCAGTCTGTGGCTCAGTAGTATAGCTGACATGTAAGTGGCCCACCAGTACTTCTTCTGGGAATTCCAATTGCCAGTCCATCCCTTGATGGCATCTTCCACAGTTCCATCCATCTACCCATTACTTTATCCACTTAATCCAGTTTAAAACTAATGTGAGTACTGGATGCATAAGAAGATAAGGAATTTGACCAAAAAAGCTCATTTGTTTAGCTAATAGTTAAGCTGTCTAAATATGTTATCCAGATGTTTCTTGAAGGTTTTCAAGGCTTCTACTTCAATTGCATAGCTTGGTAGTTTACTCCAGATTCCCAGAAGTCTTTGTGTAAGGAAGTGCTTTCTGGCTACAGTCTTAAATGCACTTCCCTTTAATTTCCACTGGTTTCCTCGAGTATGTGATTCACCATTAAGTTAAAAGACGTTTACTGGATCTACTTTATCAATTCTTTTCAGAATTTAAAAAAAACTGGTTTAGTTCTCCTCTGCTTGAGATTAAGCAGGTTTAATTCTCTGTGTCTGTCTGAGTATGACATGTCCTTGATATGCACTTTGTTGCTCTCCTCTGCACAGCTTCAAGTGCTGCTGTGTCTTTCTTGTAGAGTGGTGACCAGAATTGCACACAGTACTCCAGATGACATCTCACTAATGTGATATATAGTCTGAGCATAACATCCCTTGATTTATATTCAACCGTTATTACAATACAACCTAACATGTTATTTGCCTTTTAAATCGCTTCTGCACATTGCTTAGATGATGAAAATGGTGTGTCAACATAAACCCCTAAATCCTTGTCTGTGGTTGATTCATTTAGGATAGTGTTTCCCATCTTGTAATTACAATTGATGTTAGCGAATGTTAGGAATCTGATAGCGATTAGGCAAACCGAAAATTGGATCGACTCGGTTTGTTTAGACAATTCGACTACTTCTGATTCGGCTTCAGTCTCTCCTGGTCCCACTGTAGTCAGTGCGCGGCCAAAGTCAGCAGCACCAATTCAGCTACAGGGCAAGTGAGTAACAGTAAGACAGTGGTCTAAGAATCCAAAATGTAGTCCCCCAGCACCCGGGTCACCAATTCGGACCCAGAACAGATTCTCAGCACTCCGCAGCGTGCCTGTGGAAACTGAGAATAAGAAAGTGGTTTCTTCGTAACTGGAGGGGATCTTATGTATTATCCCAAAATATGGCAGCAAAACTGCTTGGTTGACTGATTAGAGCACCATCCAGGCCGCAGTTATGTGATCTTAAATCACAGGCTGTTGTTTATCCCACCTGTTACTTTCCTGAAGCTGTTACCCATAATCCTTGTCATGGGGCAGCCAGTAAATTTAGTCTTGATACAAACCTTAAATTAATTGATAACCAAAAAATAAGGTGTATAATTAGACCAAGGGATAAAACCAGACCCTCCACCAGGGGCATCTGTAATAGAAATTTACTTCAAATTAAAACAAAAAATATATCAGCAGTTCAGAAAGAACCATGCAGTTTTAAATGCTGCTTATTGAACATTTGCTCTCTTGGCATTAAAGCTGTTTTGGTAAATGATATTATATTAAGTACAAAATCTGATCTGTGTCTTCTCACTGAAACCTGGCTTAGTAAATGTGACACTGTCCCCCTAGCTGAGGCGTCACCAGATGGCTACTCGTTCCTTCATAAGTCTAGAGATTTTGGTCGAGGAGGAGGCCTTGGAGTAATTCATTGTAACAAAATGCAAATCACTTCTAAAAATTTAGGCAACTTTACATCCTTTGAGGCATTCATTTTAAATATTAAAACAGATTCCAACACAATTATAGTGCTAGTCTACAGACCACCAGGGCCATATTCATTGTTCATGACTGAATTTAGCAACCTTCTATCTGATTTGGCTATAAATTATGATCATGTAGTACTGATGGGGAATTTTAATGTACACATTGATGTGGAAACTGACACTTTTAGCAAATGTTTTACTTATTTGTTAAATTCAGTAGGATTTTGTCAGATTGTCAAAGGTCCAACTCATAATCATAACCACACAATAGATTTAATTATAACTTACAAAGTTGAAATTCAAAATTTAAATATCACTCCATTAAATGAAGTTATTTCCGATCACTACTTAATTACATTTGATTTAGTCCTGCCCTTGTCAACACACTCCCAGATTAAAACAAAGATAGTGCGACATCTAGATTGTAATTCTGCTTCAAAATTTATAGATGCTTTGAGTAAGTCGAGTGTAACTGCGGAAAACCATTCAGATCAGTTAACATCAAATGTAAACGTGGAAAACAATTTAGATCAGCTAACATCACATTATAATGTGACCTTGAGAGATGCTCTGGACACAGTGGCTCCCCTTCAAACAAAAGTGATCAAAGCACATAGAAGCTCTCCCTGGTTTAATGAAAACACTCGAGCTTTTAAATTAGAGTGTCGAAAACTGGAGCGCAGATGGAGAACAACAAAGCTACATGTCTTTCAAATTGCATGGACAGAGAGTGTTGATAAATATAAAAAAGCCCTCTTTAAAGTTCGCTCAGAATACTATTCTACATTAATAGATAACAATAATAAAAATCCTCGGGTACTGTTTAGAACAGTGGCTAATTTTCAATGATTTCTCCTTTTGTGTCCCTGAGGGTACTTAAATAGAATTAGTACTTAAATAGATTTGTACTCAAAATATTGTTTACTTTGTTTTGGTTTCACTAATATTTGTTTTTTGTTTCTCCTTCAACATTTTGAATGCTTTTATCGATCTCTTGCCATAGTGTCCAGTATTCCTCCGAGTGAGAATTGTTTTCATTATTTTAAAATTTTTTTGTACAGTGACCTTTTTAGTTACACCTTTTTAATAATGCCCTTATTTAGCCACTTAAGTTGATTTTTCAGTGTTTTTGCTATATTGGTTTTCAGAATATACTTATTTTGAACTTGAATCAGAAGATCTCTGAAGTGACACTATTATTGACACCTATTATTAAAGTTGCTGAGTTTTTACGTTCCCATGCTGTGTTTTGATACTTCCTCGTCCCATGAAGTCTGCTTTCCACAAATTCTAAGTCTGTGTTTTGGCAACCACTTATGTGTTTTCAAAGATGATCTCAAATTGTATCATGTTGTGATCATTGTTGCTTAAAGTATCAATAACCTCTGTTGTTATTATTCTCTATTTTTTTAAATGAGATCTAGACAGGAATTACCATGTGATGTGCTTTTAACAAGGTAATCTCAGTGCAGAGTCACTCATACAGCCCTGATTTAGAGTCTCTAGCTCAACTAACATGCAGATTCTAAGGATGTGAATGGAAAACGTGGAGTACCTGGAGAAAATTCCCACACAGTGCCTTCAATTTATACCTTATGATAGGATAATTAAATGGTCCACTAGATGCTGTAGATTGAGGTATCCATGTAGATTCAGTTTAGTTCCTACCATATTTAAAATGTTTCTTTTTTATAGCATTTTTTCTTTTACAAGTAGCAGTACAGATACCTCAAAGGAGTCCTGGAGTCCTTCTCGAGAGTACAGGCAGCAGGAGTATCCTAAATCGCACTGAGATATCACTGACTAAAATTCAGTTATTGTCTATTTTTTATTTTATTGTCTATTTTATTTTCTAGTCAGTATATATAACAATATCCCGTGCTTAAACAAAACTTGTGTTATCTAAGGGCTCGTTTATACATCACGCTCAGAAAGCGTACGCACACGCATCATGGCTGCCACGCATTCCCAGCGTTCATTTGATGCATCCTCTGAGCAGGTCCTGAGAAATTAATGCAATGCGTGTGTGAGTTGCAGTACCAACAAAAAGTCGGGGGCGCAGTGTGATAAAAGTTGGAATGTGACGTTTGAGTCTCTGCTTACTATCCACATGTGACAGAAAGCCACTTTGAGGATCCTACGGGATCAATGTGTGCGCTTTGATGTTTGATGAATGGTTCAATGTGGTGAAGCAAAATGCCGACATACAGATGCATTCGTGGTGCTTTATATTTAAGCGTCGCATATTCCTGATCGTAATGACACGATACATTTTAAAAGTCTCACATACCATCTTTTGTGTCATCTTTTTTTTTTTTGCAACTTCACAACAACATAAGCAACATAATGTACAGCGCTTTATTTGAGTCATAGAGAAAAAAAAATAAGGACATGGTGAAAAGGTGTATTTTGTGATTAAAGTGGAAATTTCGGCTTTAATCTCGAAATGTCCACTTTAACCTCGTAATTTACTTTATCATTAAAGCAGACCGTCATAAATGTCATCCCAGTTTTTAATCACTACGAGCTTCTGGGGCTTCCTTCTGACCTGACAGCAGCGGTAAGCAGCAATAGATCACCACACAGAGCACATTAAATGTATGATATTCCTTCTCTGTTGCAAAATTAGAATCTTTAGATTTATACTTGATATCACTTTCATGATGAAATTCATACCATGTGGCTCCATGTGGAATGGCAAAGGTACATATTTTCACTACATACACAAAAAATGTAGAGCCACTTCTTTTTGGTATCCCTATACTTAAATTATAGCAGAATTAATTGCAACAGTAAAGATTAACGATAAGCGAAAAAAGAAAAAGTTGTGACTATTGAGGATGACAACAAGAGTCCTGGCTCTATCATTTCTTACATTTAAATATCTGAATGACACTTCTACCCATGTGTACTAAGTGACTCACAGGATGAACCAGTAGGGAAGAGTGAACCCATACACTTGTGGATTACAGTTCAGTGCCTAAGCTAATATGCCATAGTGCTATTCAAAAACAAGAAAAGTCCTTTAGTGCATCTACAATATTGATTGAAATCAATATGAGGGGAATTAGATACTTGATATATTGGAACTAGTCCTGTCAAATTCAGGGAAAGTTCATATTGATCCAACACTTAGCTCCTGGGTTGGTGATACTTGTACTGAAGATTTTTTTTTAAATTAAACATCATCAACACACCACCACATACACTGTAATAATAACTTGCCAGTAAAGGTAAGATGTGCAGACTAGTTTGTCAAATTACAAGGTCTTAATCTCTATTAATTCTCCTTACACAAGATAACGTGTGCTTAATTAAAATTACACATTGCCCCCAAAGCAGCAGACCTCATAATGGGATAGTAATGAGTTAAACTGGCCATCCAGATAATTAGTATTAATTATTCCAGCCTCCTCTTGCATATAGAATCAGATAAGATGCATTCCATCTTAAAGTGACAAAGCTCATCACAGACGTGAAGCATGAATTAATCTTCCACATGGGATTATAGGATCTGTGTTCGACACTGCTCATGTTAAAATGCAACAATATTATGAGGCGCTTTTTGAACCAGAGCAAGGCGCATCCTCCCTGGAATAATTATTATTATTTTCTTCTTTCCTTTCCTGTGTTTGCAACGGTTAATCTGTATTCTGCTGTCGTCTCTGGCAGGCAGCAGCAATTTTTCACAAAATGGCAGTCCTAATCCTTTTAGCCACGGTACAGTCTTCTGCACAGCGATTGCCACCTGTTTCAGCACTGCACAGCCTTTTCAAATATTAGATGCAACTTAGGAAAAGATTAGCAACAGTGACTGAATGAGGACAGATAGGCAGACACTTCAGATTGATGCTTTTGACTGATTATTCCTTTAACCAGACCCTGAAATCAATAATCCATACATCCTCAACACTTGCAGAACTTTTCAAATAACTGGCACGCTTGATAGGTTAAAGTGTTTTAATATCTGCCAGTATTTTTTTCAATTTCTTGAAGAGAAGAAAGCAAACAATGCCTATAGGATAACATGATATTGTTGTCCTACTACACAACCAGCCATTCTTGCATGCGTGTCTTCACCCAGCAAAACAGCTGATGTCACATTGACTTTTATAGAAGTAAAGTGACCCTTAAAAATGTATGTATGCAAAGAGTGTTCCAATACATACATTTTAAATGCTATTTTAGCACTGACAATTTTGTTGTATACATATAGCATGTTTAACTGTACACCAAAAGAAACACTGCAACTCATAAAGCGAAGTAAACTGTAGTAAGACTTAAAAAGATTGAAGATTACTACAGGAAGCTGCAGCAAACAGCAAAGCCTTTCAGACAATCTTCATTAACCATAGGTAAATGAGAAGGCAAATCACAATCCAAAAGCTAGGTTTTAAAAAACTGAACATCAGCATTCCGAGCCCACTTACTCCAATACTGAGAAACTGTAAGTTTGAGCCTATCACACTAACACCGCCTTTAAGGTATAAACATACTCTGTTGGAATATGGCACTTTCTCATGCACCGTATGAACTTTCAAAATGACAGTGTTGCTTTGTCGATTGCAATGTGTAAATAAAACTTTCTTTTACATAAAAAAAATAGAAAATACAGTGTTGCCAATCAGTCAAGGAAGACGATCTCTGAGATGTCACAGGAAACCAAAGAAAAAAATATAAAATATAGTACAAGGTCTTGTTAAATAGCATTAAGGCAAATGAGGCGAAATGCACCGAAGAAACGTGAACTCACGTCTGAAGCATCCTGTTGCATAAGAACCAGGACATGGCTACCGATGTAATCCTCATCTTCAACACAGTTTGTGATACCCTAAGCAACTCGGGGTGTTCCCAAATGTAAAAAAAATGCACCAGCATTCTCTGGGTTGGAAAATAAACTAAACTTTGCACCCCTGTGCCATTTATTAATTTTTTATATTTATTTAATTGTATGACTATTTGGCTAATCAGTTTAGAGGGTTATTTAACAGTAGTAGTAGTAAACAGCAAGATGCAGCATTTAATTAAAGTTTTATTAAAGTTTTAATAGAAAAAATTACATGGTCTTCCCTTATGAAATGTTTTAAATGCTTTTTCATAAAACACACATTAGCAATATAAGATAAAATGTTAAATGCATGTGAGGTATTCATTTTTAATTTAACATAAAATGTATGTCAAGTTATTTATTTTTCTGCTATAGGAAGATCTTGATTTTATACTTGGGTAGTATCCTGTTTACGTACCCAGTCAGATAATCAATAAACTATAGAACACTGGGTGTGTCTATAAGTGGGTATCTGAGGAAAGAAGTAAGTCTCAGTCTTATTACGGTAAAATCTATTCTACTCAACAGAGAGAATGTCACAGTGCCTCAGGGTATAGATAACAAATCTTCACCATTGTAATGGAGAGGCACATAAGACGAAATGTACTTGTTGAGTAACAGCTCAAATTCCTTTACTCAAGATCCCATTGGGAAACCACAAATACCCAAAAGTCATTTCATCATTTACATTTAAATACATTGAGGCTTTATATATTTGATAGATCACACAGATTGGGGTTTTCATGCCTGCCGATTTCCACTTTTTATCATTAGCCAGGCAAAGCAAAGAAACAATTAAAACGGAAAATAACATGTTACAATATATTGTAAAATCTGTTAAATATAAATCAAGGAATGTATGCTTACACTACAAAGTACAGTGGTACCTCTGGTCACGACCGTAATTCGTTCCAAAACTCTGGACACGAACCGATTTGGTCGCGACCTGAACGTAATTTCCCCATAAGATTGTATGCAAATACAATTAATCCGTTCCAGACCATACGAACTGTATGTAAATATATATATATATATATATATATATATATATATATATATATATTTAACCCTTTAACCGCCAACTCCCTAAATATTCCCCACGCCAGGCGAAATCTGAACAATTTTCGTTTTTTTACTTTTTTACATTTTTTTTACATTTTTTACATTTATTCAAGCAGTATTGACCACTAAATGTTGTGCAAGTTCTAGAAATGGGCAAGCACATAATAAAACACAAAATGTACCTTTTCTCAGGCTTCTGGATTTATTGTCTACCACAAAACGGAACAGTCAAAAGTAATTCAAAAGTCAAAAGTAGTTCAGTCAATCATAGTTTCATTCCCATTATTTGAGTTTGCTGTGCCACAGGCCAATGCAGGGAACTGCACAAAGTCCTGGATTGCTGGGACACTTTGAGCAGAAGGTCTTGACGTCTCTACGCTGACCCTTCTTTGAACAGACACGACAGCGTTTTTCTGAAAGTCCAAAGTCCTTACATTCATCTGGCAACACTGCTGAAATACTACTGATAGGATCCTCTTTGCCAGTGTATACACGAAATCTATAAATGTAACCTGAATTCTCAGCTAAGCAAAACATCTTGATACCAAACTGTGCCCTTTTCAAAGGTAGATACTGTCGAAACTGTAAGCGGCCCTTCCACAACAATAAACTTTCATCAACTGCAACTGACGGTCCTGGCATGTAGGGCAACTGAAATGCTTCAAATAAATGATCAATCAAAGGACGTAGCTTGAACAAGCGGTCACGGTTTGGATCTTTCTTATCTGGCTCATTTCTGTTGTCATTCAAATGAAAGAATTTCAGCAGCAAAGAGAATCGGTTACGTGTCATGACAGCTGCAAAAATAGGTGTTGCATACATAGGATCTGTAGACCAGTACATCTCAATATCTGGTTTTCTGATTATTCCCATCAACATCAAAATCCCAATGAATTTTTTCATTTCGCTTTCATCAGTGTCAAACCAAGCACGAACACGGGAATGTGGAGGTAAATTGGGATTTTTCTCAATAAACTGTGCTGCATACAGATTTGTCTGATGAACAAAATGTCTGATCAAATCAGGTGACACAAACAGCTCATAAAACTGCTCAGCAGTGTAATTGTTTACATCAACAATAAAGCCACACGTTGCCTCAAACGGATGCAGAAAAGGTAGTTCACCTCGGGCAGCAGTCCAGTTGAGATGCTGGGGATACACCCACTCATCGCCGTCATCTGATGCGTCTTCATTCACAGTATCATGCAGCGCACGTTGCTGCTCATCATTGTCGCTAAAATCTTCTTCAGAACTGCTACAATCATGATCAGAACTGTCCAAAATCGCCTGCAAAGCCTCACTTGAAGTCAGTTTACGTTTCGCCATATTCACAGCTTTCACTTTCGAATCACATCACGTGATCGGCCAATACAAGCGCAGAGTTGTTGAAATACAACGTAGTAATAATACCCACGCCAAACTGTCAGTTGTACTACGTGCCAGGCATTCACATAACCACAGGCAAATGTGCCGGATAATTCCGGCGGTATGGCGTTAGCAATAAAACAACGGTGCCGGATATATCCGGCAGAGGGCAGTTAAGGGGTTAAGCACGAAAATAGTTAATTATACCATAGAATGTACAGTGTAATAGTAAACTAAATGTAAAAACATTGAATAACACTGAGAAAACCTTGAACAACAGAGAAAACTAACATTGTAAGAGTTTGCGCTAGACCCTTACAAACTGCTCGCTGTAAACACTTTTTTTATGAGTTTTATGCAAAGGGAAAAAAAATTAAATGCCACTTCTCTTGCGAAACTTTTCAAACCATCCTCTACTGGCTTTAAATTACTCACCTTCGTCACTCGAAGAAGGATTTTTTTCAGGAAGTCGCCATGAAACTTCTTGACTTTCTTGCATATGATCGCCTTGCTTATGCTATCCCCTGCAAGTTGCTTCTCAATTAACCACACTAGCAACAATTTTTCCACCTCTTCCAGCACTTGAGGCCTCTGCTTGGTTAACATTATAACTCCTTTTGCAACATCAGCTGCTTTTTTAGGCCCTGTATACGCAAACAAAAAAAAATGGGAAACGGAGAATGGGAAATCATTGGCGCATACGAACACGCATAGGGAAACTGACCACCAGTGTTTTTGTTTGCCACCAGAACGTGTGGTCATGAACAGATGCAAAATTTTGGCATACTTTTTGATCGTATCCCGATTTGTACATGTTCGGAAACGTTCGTGACCAGAGGTTCTCCTGTACTGTGAGTTGCTCTGGTCACCATAGTACAAAACTGACAAAAGTGGGGCAGAAAAGATCAACTAAGGATATGTCCTCCACTGAAACACTAAGTAAATTAAACCTCTTTCACCTTGAACGGACAAGGCAGCATGTGGAAGTAATTCAAGTCTTCAAAAATTGTTAACGGTATTGATAAACTCAATCCAGAGAACTGTTTTAGTTAAATAGTGGATGAAGTACTCAAGGATAAAAGTGGAAATTAAGCAAAAGTAGGTTTAAGGACTAAATCAAATTAGCACATATTTATGCTATAGAAACTTGGAGCAAAATACTATGTCACATAGTTGAAACAGACACCTTGACAACTTTTAAAAAGTATAAGGATGATACACTGGGATAACTAGGCTATTAGCTAATTAAGTGAGCATGATGGCCTGAATCATCTCCACTTATTAATAATTTTTTATTTCATCTCAACCAATTTATTAATTTACCTAGTGTCACACATGTGCGATTAGGAGGTAATCAAAGAGCCTAAAGGTGAGTGAGATATCATGAGATATGGGTGTCACATGGTGCTTACCTAAATCTCTTCTCTTTACAGAAAACCAGAGGAAAAATAATTGCCCTGCTTCCGGGTTCAAGATGGCCACCGATTACGTCACTTTCGACCATCTCTAATAACCTCACTTCCAGCTCTGCAATATCACATCACTTTCGGCTCCTCCAGATGATGTTATTTCCAGTTCCTGTTTTGATGCCAACCATTTCCTTTTCCCATAATCTTTTCTGTATTTAAACAATCATGTTTCAAAAGTAAAAGCGTCATTTGTTCTGAATTTAAAAGCCTTGTGATCATATCTTCATTTTGATATTGTCTTAGGGCAATATACGGGGACGGTCCCCAAACCTTTTTATTGTGTCTTTTTGGACTTATTTTGAAAAAAACTTTACAATTGGCGTAGTCGGCAGGATTGTTCTTTTTTTTTTCAAGAAAATGACAGAAGAACAGGACCTAAATACCGTGCTAACCTCCATTATGGGCAAACTTTGTACTTTAAAAGTACAGATGGGGGAGACCAGGTCCCAGCTAGCGGAAGCTGAAGCCCGTGCCGCCGCATCAATTCGAACAGAGGCTGCTCGGTCATTACCAACTCAAATAACGACCCTAACTGAGGAGGACGATACAGAAACGTATTTTTTGATTTTTGAACATACCGCTAAGCGGAACGCATGGCCGAGGTCAGAATGGCCGTAACTACTGACTCCCTACCTGAACGGTGCGGCGCAGAGAGCCTATTATGATTTAACTGAGGAGCAGGCTGCCGATTATGACACTCTAAAACTTGAGGTGTTTAAATGCTACGGCATATCAGCGGAGCAGCAGGCGAGCGAATGGGGGGAGTGGCAATTTGACCCCGAGAGGCCTCTGAGAACCCAGGCTTTTGAGGCTTAGGGTAAAGTGTGTTGCTGGTTAAGGCCAGATATCAACAACTCACACAAAATGGCCAAGCTACTGGCCTGTGAAACGTTTGTCCATGCCCTCCCTGAACAGATCGCACAGCAGGTCCGTAAGCATAACTTTGAGGATATGGATACACTGATCAAGATTGCGGAGCGTCACTGGGAGGCTTGCAAATCAGGGCGATCAGAACGGTTTTCTCGTCGCACCCAACAGACACGTGGGGCAGCTCCTGAGCCCACCCAACAACCTCCCGTACCTACCGTTCGCAAAAGAGACAAACCCTACAACCCCCCACGCTGTTTCAAGTGTGGGGAACTGGGTCATTTGTCCCCCAATTGCACCACGGAGCCCATGGATTGTTCTTTGGTGAAGGGAGAAAGGTATTGTGCCATGGTGACTAACCCGTTATCTCTCCCATATACAGGTGCAGTTATTATAAATGGTAGGAAAGTAAGGGCGATGTTTGATTCCGGGAGTAACATCTCTATTGTTGCTGCCCATTTCGTTTTACCGCAACAATGGACTAAAATCAAAACTAGTCTGAAATGTATTCATGGGGACATACGGTTTTATAAAACAGCCCGATGTGTAGTCTCGGTAAATCACAATGTAGTGGAAATGGCCATGGCTGTATTACCGGATCCCCCTTTTCCAGTCATACTGGGTACAGATTTGAATAAAATTAACAGCAGTAATAACATAACTGTACCAGAAAAGAATTTAGGCTTAGTCATGGAGAATGATACTCCGACTGCCTCCACGCCGTGTCCCTCAGTAGCACGGACCCATACGGGTACCCAATGTGAAGAAATCGATGTCCCATCATCCTCTGCGGGAGTTAGTACAGCTAATGGGGGGAACATGGTGACAGATACTCCGCCCATTGAGGTCGATAGAGACCCAATACAAGATTTACCTTCCCAAAGTATATTAACCTCTTCCTCGTTTAAACGAGAACAATGGAATGATGATTCCCTAAAGTTTGCAAGGAATGCAATTGTATCTGCCAAGGGTGATAATACCCTAGATCCCATACCACCGATGCCGTACTTTGTATTAAAAAATGAATTATTATATGGAGTGGCAGAACACGGGGGCGAAGTGCGAACATTGCTGCTAGTCCCACGCACTTTTTGGCGACAAGTGTGTGAGTTAGCGCATGCTCACCTTCTAGGAGCCCATTTAGGCTCCGAAAAAACATTGGAGAGAATAAAGCTCCGATTTTATTGGCCAGAAATTAATGAGGAGGTCAGACGATTTTGCGCTTCTTGTCTGGAGTGTCAACTTCGCCAGATTCCCAGACGGACTAAAGCTCCTCTCGTTCCTCTTCCCCTTATTGATATCCCATTTGAAAGAGTCAGAATTGATCTCGTGGGAGCTTTAGAACCCTCGATAAAGGGCTTTAAATATATATTAGTCCTAGTAGATTATGCCACTCGATTCCCCGAAGCTATTCCGTTGCGCTCAGCTAATACAAAAAATATCACATGGGAACTAGTAGGGATATTCGCTCGTGTTGGGATCCCCAAAGAGATTCTCACAGATCAAGGAACTCCCTTCACTTCGGAGACGTTCATGGAGGTGGCTAAATTACTCCATATCAAACATCTGAAAACGTCAGTCTATAACCCGCAAACTGACGGATTGGTGGAACGTTTTAATCAGACGTTAAAGCAGATGCTACGCAAGGTGGTTAATGAGGATGGGAGAAACTGGGATCAGTTACTCCCTCTCGTTTTGTTTGCATACCAGGAAGTCCCACAGTCCTCTACAGGTTTTTCTCCTTTTGAATTATTATATGGAAGACAACCCAGAGGTCTATTGGATATGCTAAAAGAAGGTTGGGAAGAGGAGGTCCTTCCTACTTCAAATATTCTCGAATACATCGCGCAATTACGCGATAGATTGGAGAAAATCAGACCAATTCTAAAAGAAAATTTGGAAAGAGCCCAAGCAGCGCAGTCGCGTTATTATAACCGTAACTCCACCCTCTGGGAATTTGTCCCGGGTGTTAAGGTACTTGTCTCAACTTCTCATTTAGCCCTTTGAGTACTGAGAAAAGCGTTATATAAATGTAATGAATGAATTATTATTCCAAATTATCAGCCCACTGGCAAGGTCCCTATGAAATTAAGGAAAGGAAAGGTCTTGTCGATTATTTGGATAAACAACCCAATCGTCGACCAACCGAACGTGTATATCATATTAACTTGCTGAAGCCGTGGAAGGATAGTGAACTAGATCCCTCCTCCGGCCAGCCTCATTCTCTGTTTATGTCTCAACCCCACCTTAATTTCAGCCCCGACTTGATGCCAGAACAATGACAAGATCTCAAAAATGCTATCTTGTCTGTCCCCAAAGTTGTGGATGAAATTCCTGGGCGTACTGCGTTGATTGTGCATGACATCATTACTGACCCTGGAGTAATTGTCAGAGAAAAACCCTATAGGCTCCCGGAGGCAAAGAAAGCAGAAGTAGAGTTGGAAATTAGGCGAATGCTAGAGTTAGGGGTTATTGAAGAAAGCTATAGCCCTTGGTCTAGTCCAATTGTCCTAATTCCTAAGCCTGACAGGTCATGGAGGTTTTGCAACGACTTTCGTCGACTCAGGTCTTTAAGTTTGATGTGTATCCCATGCCGCGAGTCGATGATTTACTCGATCGACTAGGGAACGCACACTTCCTAACTACTCTTGATATGATGAAAGGGTATTGGCAAATTCCCTTAACGGCCTCCGCTAAAGAAAAAAACGCATTTAGTACACCAAGTGGACATTGGCAGTACAGGGTTCTTCCTTTTGGTTTGCACGGGGCGCCAGCTACCTTCCAACGTCTGGTAGACACACTGCTACGGCCCCACAATTAATTTAGTGCCGCCTACCTGGATGATGTAATCATTTATTCCGGCACATGGAAGGATCATGTACTGCAGGTTAAAACGGTTCTCTCCACACTAGCTTTAGCTGGGCTTCGTATTAATCCGAAAAAATGTTTTTTTGGATTTTCTGAAGCCAAATATTTAGGCTACCTGGTGGGTGGGGGTACTGTTAAACCACAATGTAATAAAATAGATGCCATCATTAAGTGGCCCCGTCCGATATCTAAGAGGCAAGTGCAAGCTTTTTTGGGGTTGGCAGGCTACTATCGCAGTTTTGTACCTCATTTCTCCGAAATTGCTGCGCCCTTATCTAGTCTCACAAGGAAACGAGCACCTTTAAAAGTGGTATGGGATAGCTCGGCTGATAAAGCATTCAGTGACTTAAAATTGGCCCTTACGTCAGCACCTGTTTTGAGATCTCCTAACTTTTCTCTTCCTTTTATCCTCCAGACCGACGCATCGATGGTCGACGATGGTCGATGGTGCTGAACACCCCGTTATGTACCTTAGCCGGAAACTGCTGGACCGGGAGACCAAGTATGCTGCAGTGGAGAGGGAAGCCTTGGAGATTAAGTGGGCTATAACATCTTTAAAGTACTATCTATTGGGACGTGAGTTTACTCTCGTGACGGATCATGCCGCTTTACAGTGGATGTCCCTTCATAGGGAGTCGAATCCACGTGTCACTAGGTGGTTTTTGGATCTGCAACCTTACCGTTTTAGTGTCATTTATCGTAGGGGTTCCTTGCAGGCCAATGCGGATGCTCTCTCCCGGGTCCACACCCTCTCGGTGCAGGTCGCCCGACCCGATGGGTCTGGGCTAAGGGGGGGGTCATGTCACACATGTGCGATTAGGAGGCAGTCAAAGAGCCTAAAGGTGAGTGAGATATCGCGAGATATGGGTGTCACATGGTGCTTACCTAAATCTCTTCTCTTTACAGAAAACCAGAGGAAAAATAATTGCCCCGCTTCCGGGTTCAAGATGGCCGCCGATTACGTCACTTTCGGCCATCTCTAATAACCTCACTTCTGGCTCTGCAATATCACATCACTTCTGGCTCCTCCAGATGATGTTATTTCCAGTTCCTGTTTTGATGCCAACCATTTCCTTTTCCCATAATCCTTTCTGTATTTAAACAATCATGTTTCAAAAGTAAAAGCGTCATTTGTTCTGAATTTAAAAGCCTTGTGATCATATCTTCATTTTGATATTGTCTTAGGGCAATATACAGGGACGGTCCCCAAACCTTTTTATTGTGTCTTTTTGGACTTATTTTGAAAAAACTTTACCCTAGATAACAAGTTTAAATGAACATGGTAGTTAGTCTGTTCCACATAAACAAAAAACAATTAAAAGAACGATTCATTTAAAAAGTTGTAATATACTTTATAATGTACTAACTGATAAAATGATAAGAAGATCTCTGGTTGTCAGGTAAAGAATTCCACAGCCTAGCGCTATAATTGTGTCAGGCTGACTCCTCACAATCTCACCTGGTCCTAGGTTTAACCAGCAGGATGGTATTTGACAATCTACACAACTTAGTGGAAATATACATAAGAATCACATCACTGAGATAGGGAGAAGCAAGGCCATTCTAAAAAAAGTAAGCTAATGGAATAAAGTAGTTCCTAGTACTAGTGTGGATAAGGATTCAAGCAGCAGCATTCTGTATCTTCTGCAACCATGCAATGGTACATTTTGGATGGCCAGTAAGAAAGGCACTGCAATAATCCAGCCTACAACACAAAAAGACAAAACTATGTTTCTTGAAGTCAGCCCAAGTAGTGAAGTAGTGTAGAAATAATATTTACAGTAAATTACAATGCAGTTATACAGATGTAAAAACTTCCTTTTCTCATTCCTAAATTCTTAACCACGGTGGGCCAAGGTTTACTGCAGAGGATTAGGAAACATTGTCCATGATAGTCAAGCCAGCCTTCACTATTAACGTATTAATTGGTGTCTCCATTTCTTATGCCAATGTTCTATATATACACCACTGCACAGAAGGGCACACTTGCAACCAAGGCACGACAAAATAAATGCAGCAAAGCTTTAGTTTAGTTTAAAAATATCTAATTTCACCTAATTTTCTAAATTCTAAATATTTATTTATGTACTTATTCCCAGATTTGCATTTGTTGTTTGTCTAATAAAGTTAGTAGCCACTTAATGATAAGCACACAAATACTGTATATAGTAAATAGAACATTGTTATTTGCAAAGGTGTCCTCTGTTTGTTAATTGTAGTTTTCCAAGGAAAGCATTTCAAAGTAATTTATGGGAAAACGTATTAAGAAAGTTATTTCATAAAATGAAAAAGATGACTAAAGAGCATGAAAGGAATTATGTGCACTCAAGTCCATAAGAGTAGGATACCTATTGATCCATTCATCTTAATCTGATATGAGTGGCATGGCTAAAACACTTAGTGCCATTGTATATTTCTTACAATATCACATTCTGTGAAATGAGAAAATAATCAAATTCAAATAATATTTTCCCATCATTTTAAATGCTTAACTCTCTTTAGTTCTTTTCGTATTAGTTAACTTTTCGATTGTAGACTTTGCCCCTTAATTGTCACCTAATATAATGACAATTAACAAGGAGAAGATTAGACACAGGAGCTAAAAACACTTGATTGTTGAAAGGTTGCAGTCACTTCAATGTCTGACCAATTAGTGAAGTCATTAGTAAATAATGGCTTAAACGAGAAGAACACTTGGAAAGAAAAGTGGAATGAAATCATGACAATGGTGATGATAAAAATCTTCAAATCCTCTCTAAATTATCCCATTGTAACATATGGTACAAAATGTTTGTCATAACACAAAAATATACAAATTAGGAAATAACAGATTGCTTAAGTTCAATTAAAAGCAGAACTGGTTGGAACAAAAACCTGCAGCCACAGGGATCCCCCACAACTGAACTTGAGAACCACTGACATACCGTGTCATACCTACTACACACATATAGTAGTGACACAGAATGTAGCCCAAGGAACAGTACAGGAAAAGGATGGATTGGGAGATGAAACATGTATCATTAAACAAAGCAGTAATTAAAACCAAAATGGAAAACGATTGTGCATCAAATCCAAAATGGGTATCAAAGGTCAAAGTCAAAAAAGAAGCCAAAGAATTTGTAACCAAGAATTAGGATACTAAATACTAAATGTTTTCGAGAGTTAAAAACAAACTCCAACAAAATGTGACATGCAGCACCAGCTTAAATAATACCAAGCAGAAAATGTCACACAAGCAAATTTATGGGATGCAATCCACAACAACTGACAACAAAATGGCAGCACCCATTAAAAAATGCCATTGCTATAAAATACAAAACAAAACAAATCTGACTAAGCTCAAACATGCATTTAATCAGAAAATGAAAGCATATTTAAGCCCCCAGAATCTTAAATATAAATTTAAAAAATCTGCAATACTCAAAAAAATTGCAAATCCCAGGAATAATTTTCTAAGACTTGGAATCATAATAACACCAATCACACAATGACATCATTCAGATTATCAATATCATGATTTTGGGTTCTACATATTATTTTTTGTCATTGTCATGCCAGGAGCACAAAAGCAAAATGAATCAAAAGATCTGAAGCTTGAATGGCTATCATCCATTCAGCTCTATGCGTTAGAGAGCACTGCCCGGATGTTAAAAGCAGTTAACTAGGAAATGTGTGTTTTCTTGAAAACTAGGAATAAAATCAAAATCAGAATTAAAAAATTTTTGATCGCCTGTTTTTTTGAGATCTGTTTTTTTAAACCAGGGACTTAACCATAAAATTCACCCAAATTCTATAATACAGCTAGAGCCAAAATGCCATCATAAGGACCAAATCAAAAACCAAAAAAGGAAGTGCCAATACCAGAACACTGAAAACAAAACTTTCTACAGTGCTGAAAACAACACTTGTTTACTAATATAATTCAATCCAAATCTGCTCAACACCTTGGCACTGCAATTTATCAGCTTGTATGAAGACAGTGGATCCTCACCCTCCTG
Organism: Erpetoichthys calabaricus; assembly: GCF_900747795.2. NCBI lineage: Eukaryota > Metazoa > Chordata > Cladistia > Polypteriformes > Polypteridae > Erpetoichthys > Erpetoichthys calabaricus. The sequence goes on from NC_041394.2 coordinate 74,464,612, forward strand.
GTAAGATGTCCTACACCAACCATTATCAACCTGTACAAGTAGTGATGTGATTCAGTTAAAGTTTAACAGAAAAAAAATCTTTATTAAATTCAAATTTGCATATGAAAATAAAGCTCCAAAATCACATGTTCAAAATATAAAATTATTAAAGGCCCAAAAGTGTGCTTTCCAAATCTCAATATCCACTAATTGTTTTAAGACCTGAAGATCTATTTTTAATATTATTTTTTAATTCATTTTTAGACCATTTCATTTCTTGACTCAATACCACATTGGTTTTGAAAAGGCACCAACATTTTCTTAGTTTAAGTGCACCACTGCTGGCTTTGTTGCTAGCATATGACAGCCATGAGGTCATAATAAATGACATCAGAATTATGGCTGTAAAAGATTCAACATCACATACTTCCTGGTTATCCAATATTCTGGATTAATGACATTAAAAACTTTCACAGTGTTTGTAATGTGTTACTTTAAAGACTATTTTAGTATATTCTTTGAACTTCATTGTGGATAAGGTTTTGAGCTTTGTTCTCAAGTATTATGTTAACTTCAGTAACAATCCCTCTAAATTTTTTATTTTTACTCTCATTTTTTAGATAGTATACCTCCTGGCATGTTTAACAAATCTGACTACCTGGCAGAACAATCAGTCTGGGTATGAACAGTTTCTGTTTTAACAAAAATGTATTATACTCTTAGATGAATCTGAGTTTGATGGAGATGAAAACATTTAGGGCTAATAATGCACTCTTTAATTCCTGCTAATCTTTTCTAAAGAAATACCATTTACAGACAAAAATAATGGTCAGTTATGAGAGTTTAACTTTCCCTGCTTGTGACATGAAGGAATGTACTTTGTTGATTCAGTTATTAGCTTGGCCACTAAAGGATTTCAAGGAGATAATCTACTATAGGAGAGCCCACTCTTCTAAATCTGCTTGAAAAACAACAATGCTTAGAACTGGACAGACTTTATGCTAAATGCTTGACTAACTGCCACTGACGAGACTGATTTGGCCATTACAAAATCTGTTTGGCTACATTACCTGTTCTCTGATGCTGCATGTTTGTTCTGAATCACATATGAATTAGCAAAGCAATAGTGAGCTAAAATGATTACAGTCAGTTTCTTTCAAATTAATCCTTAGGTAATAACAGGGTTCTGTTCCCTTTTGCATTGCATGCTGCTGAATAAAATAAAGCATTTACTCGTTGCTGCTGGGGTAGGCTTTGGCGTCCCATGACCCATAACCGTATTAAGCAGTTTTGATATTATTTTATATTATAAACTAGCTGTCCCCCATGGCTCCACCCACATAGTGAAACAGGACAGTGAGGAGGGCCCTGATGTCATGCTTTACCCTCGCCTTGGCCCGCAGTCTCTGCCTCCAATTAGGAACATATCGCTCCTGCAGGCGAACCATGATTCTTAGCGTGATGAGAGAAGTCACAAAATCAACCAGAATGTTCAAGCAAATTATAGAAAAAAACCTAAATCTATAAAGTAGTTCTCTTGTGAAAAGAGGACATTATTAGATTATTATTTGATATTATTTTATATTGGTTGATGAAAATGGATGCAACAATCTGTCCTGAATTTCAAGAAACACTGAGATGAGAGCACAAGGAAGATTGTGATAGTTTACATTTAAGTTAAAGCAGTATGGCATAATGGCTAAAGGTGCCCACATATTTCAACGGACATGAAGTTGCATGCCCACACATACAGAGTATGTGGAAGGTTCTCTTTACATTTTTTTAGTCTGTGATTACAACATAGTTTTCAGATTTGTGTTTCTGTTTTTGGCATGTGTTGCATCCGCTATTTGTAGCAAATGTGCAGACAAGGCAAAAAATTACACATGGACAGAAAAATATGGAGGTGCACAGAGTGCTCAGTGGATGAGTTAGGTAGTCAGGATCGATGTAAAATTAATGTAATTTTGCCTGTGCATATGAACATGGAATTACAACTTTCCTATGTTCTAACTATAAACACACACACACACAAACACACACTATATACTAGCTGTGTAAGCCTGTGCTGTAAAAAGCCTAGGGTCCTAGAAACTATTGAAATCGTCATAAAAAAATTGAAATGTACAGACATCAGGTAATTGAAAGGAACTACTCTGGACATCTCTCTCCTTGGAGGGTTAGTTTTGCTGACGTGCTCGCTTCGCTTGTGCATTAGCGGCAGGAGAAAAAGTAAAAAGGCTTCCGTTTTGCCCATGTGCTCGCCTCACTTCTGTATTAGCGGCTATTCGAGTGACTTTCTTCGTAGGTTTCATTTTGCCAATGTGCTGGCCTCACTTGCGTATCCTGTATACACACTTCCACGCATAGACATATATATATATATATATATATATATATATATATATATATATATATATATATATATATATATATATATATATATATACATACATACATATATATACAGGTAGTCCCCAGGTTACGGACACCTGACATACAACTTACGAACGAGAACGTAGCTGCGACGCATGCACCTCAGTAACTGCCGCTCCGTCATCTTCGGCCTGGGGATGCTGCAAGCGGTGACTGGAGGGGGGCGATTTCGCTGCTCGCATAGTGTAGCGTCCCTCGGGCAGATCCCGGCAGCAAGAGGTGACCCGTGGTCCATAGTCACCGGGGCCACAGCTATCGCTCGTGTGCAAGACGATGGTTCGCTGCCCACCCACTACGCCACTGCAGCTGCTGCTCCTGACTGGACGCAGGCTGGATGGAGCAGAGGGGGGCGTTTCACTGCTATCCCAGCACACACGGCTGGTAATGCTGCAAGTGGTGACCCGGTTGTGGCTGAACGGGGCGAAGGGGGTAGCATTGTAGTGTGCCTCGGATGGCTGTCTGTTGAATTGGTGTTGGGCGATTCACTACTCACCTTTGGCAGCACCGTGTTCGTTCTACAGCATACTGTAGTGGAGGTGACTGTGAGGTGGGCTGGTGATGAACCAAACCTCACCGCCCCCATTCATTCTCAATAGCAAGCCTGCTTGTACTGTTACACACATAGCAGGAAGTTGTCTCTTGTCAGTACATCAGACGTGTTGATGACTGGTGCCTTCCTGCTGTGACAACATGTACAGTGCTGTGCAGAAAAGCTCATCTTAACCTTTTGTCTTTACCCTTCAAGAATGTCTCTGAAACACAAATCTGATGCAAGTGCTGGTGATACAGTAAAGAAGAGAAAAACCATCACCATTGAAAATAAAGCAGAAATAATAAAAAGGTTAGAGAGAGGTGAAACTCCATCATTCATTGGCAGAGCACTTGGTTACAGTCGGTCAAAAATAGCATTTATTAAAATAATGTACCTGTTCTGACTTACATACAAATTCAACTTAAGTACAAACTTACAGTCCATATCTCGTACGTAACCCGGGGACTGCCTGCATATATATATATATATATATATATATATATATATATATATATATATATATATATATATATATATATATATATATATATATATAAGTATATATATATATATATAAAAGTCAATGTGTGTATGTATGTACGTTCCAGCATCACTTCCAAACGGCTGGACCGATTTTCATGAAATTTGGTACACATGTTCCTCATTGGTCGACTTAAAATTTGTAGGGTGGGGAGTGATCTTGCAGTCATGTATGCATGTTATCATCCAGTTGACACTCGGAATGACCACCAGAGGGCGAACTGGAAGTGACTGCCAGCATTCTTTATGTTTGAGCACCACCGCGCTCCTGTTGCTTTTGAAATTAAATAGAGTTGGCTGGTTCCGAGCGTCAACTAGATGATAACATACATACAAGACTGCAAGACAAACACATTAGTGAGTCTTCATTGTTAATTTATTTTTATTTTTAAATTTGTGTTTTCTGTTAATTATATTTTTCTCAAACAATTCAAAAAAAGAAAAACTTTATTTTGCTCCTGGGCAACACCTGGTATTTCAGCTATGTATATACAGTATATATATATATATATATATATATATATATATATATATATATATATATATATATATATATATATATATATATATATATATATATATAGTATGCAGTATATAAAGTTGTACTACATTTCTGCCTTGGGATGGAGCTCAATGTAGACATATACTGCCCAAGACATCAAACTACAAGATTACCAGTTCAGTTCCACTGTGTCACTCTTCCTCTAATCAAACTGTAAACAACTATAGGGTTTTCTTATTTTGTAAACTAAGTTGAATACATTTGTGTGTTAAATACACAATAACAATAATAGTCAAGTGGTAAGTTTATTAAGGAGAGTGCAGTGGTCAGGACAGGAGCCTTACAGATCAAGCATATTGGGTTTAAATTCTATACCTGGATGTTATCTGTGTGAAGTCTGCATGTTGTTTTTGTGCCAGTGTGGGGTTTCTTCCCATATCCCCAAAAAAGTGCCTTAGGTAAACTGGTGATTCTAAATAAACCTGACCTGTAGTTAAATGTGTAAGTTGACCCTGTAACAGGCTTGCACTCTGTCCAGGGCTGTTTTCTTCCTTGCCCTCAGTGCTGTTAGTTTTAAGAATAATCGTATGTTAAGTAGGTTTATTAAGAAGTTTTTCTGAACATTTTCCTGATGTTTATCTTTGTGATCTGGTATAATGTAAGATGCAATACACAACTTTTACCACAATGCCAATTTCTACTTCTGCTAAAGACTTGTCACACTTCACTGAACCATTACCTCACTGTCAGCTGTTTAAGAAATAATTAAAAGCAAATTAAAAGTCTTAATCAAGCAAATTAATGTTTTAATTAAAAGTATTATTTTATGAACAAGTGCTAGGTCCCACAGGAAATCAAAAGCAAGTACTGCCTGCCACTGCCTGAATTCCTTTGCCCTGGCATATGATACAAAAAACTACAAATTAAATTTAAAAAGCTAGTTCACTTACCATACAGTAATTGCCATTTTTACTGTAAAAATGTTCCTGCTTTGTTATTTAGGTATTACATTTACTTACACAACTTTTGTTACTTTAAAAAAGTTAAGGAAGTTCCTGAAGTTTATTTGAAATTTGTTGCAAAATACATGTTCCTCATTTTAACAGCATCAGTGATGACCTTGACTTCATGTTAATATGACTTCAGTAATATCTCCCTTTGAAAAAGACAGCACTGTTAATAACTAACTAAACTAGTTAACTAACTAAAGTCATATTGCTTGAATGCCAATTTAGTAAGAAAAATAAACGTAGCAGGGGAACAGCTTGCAAAAAATAGAGGACAGGTCATTTTAATGAAATAGACATGGAAGTTTGATGATGTTGTATATATTAAACCAGCCGCTACTCAAATCACAATGACATTTAAATATAATTAAAGAAATTATATTTTAAATTGAGAAGAACTGGCCCCCATTCAAGGCTGCTTCATGTTAGCTAGTGTTCCACCACAAACCATGAACTAGATTAGGTAGCTCAGAGAATGTTACATTATTTTAAAAAGAAGCAGGTTTGGTGGATTCACCAGTCTATATTTGCTGGTCTGGGCCCCTTCCAGAATTGGTTCTCGTCCCTTGTTCCAGTGTTGCCAGTTCAGAATCTGGTTCCATACTGCTTTGCACTGAATAAGCTGATTAGAAAATGGACGAGTGGATATTTTAAATGAGTTTGAAACTCTTTCACTGTTAGAAAATTTCCTAAAAAGATAGCTGAAGTATGACAGATGTTTTCTAAATAGGTGTTCCTCCACAAAACATATATCACACTAACAATTCAATCTTTTCTGTTGCTGTGAGCAGGCATAATCCAATGCACTTTGTCACAGACTGGAAGCCATAGTGAAAAACCAAAACAATTGCTGTCTTTTTTGTAAACACATGCTCCAAATAGAGTCTAGCTAGCACATTATTGAGTATGGGCATTACGATTCTTGATCTTCATTCAGCTGGTTTCTGTTCCTATAATGAATTAATGCAAGGGCATCCTTTTCTCTGCTTTTTTTATAGGTTGTGGCACGCGGCTGGGAGTGGCACCCAGCCAGGATGCCCAGGAGGACAGGAGGAGGGCTCATGCCTCCTCCAGACCACGAGGGGGCGACCTCCCTGGTTCCTTTGGGGGCCACGGGTGCAGGGCTTGGAAGCCCAACCCTGTAGGGGCCCGTGGTCTCCGCCAGGGGGCACCCCCATGCCTGAAGGACCCGGAACCCCAACACTTCCGCCACACCAGGAAGTGCTGGGGGGAAGAAGACTGGGAACACCCGGAGGGCTTCCGGGAGCATAGCCAGCACTTCCGCCACACAGGGGAGTGTCTAAGGAGTGTCGGGAATCACCTGGAGCCCATCCGGGTAATTATAAAAGGGGCCGCCTCCTTGCAGATGAGGACTGGAGTCGGGTGAGGAGTGGACAAAGTTTGGAGGCAGGAGAGAGGAGGCGGCCTGAAGAGCAGGCAGAAAGTGAGAGAGGCCTGGACTTTGGGGGAGTTTGGCGCTTGAGGCACTGGGTTGTGCACTTATGGACATTGTGTAAATATGGTGAATAAACGTGTGGTGGACTATACAATGGTGTCCGTCTGTCTGTGTCCGGGCAGCCTATCACAAGGTCTAAAATAAAACTGCTTGTTCTGGTTATTCTGAAGTGGGCATTTTCCTGAGTATATTTAGAGATACCACAGCTCTGTACCAAGGTACTGAATTCAGTATTATAGAGATAAGTGCATAGCAAGCTGAACCTTTTACAAGCACTGACTTGCCAAGAAGGAAGACTTTTTCTTTTTCTGTAATTTCCAATAAGTCTAACTATTAATAGAGTTAGGCTCCAAATAGATGGCTTTTCAATTTTTTAAATAAAAGATTCACCATCTGTTTGTCTAAATCTGGTCTTATTATTTTCATCTTTGGTTCACTCATCTGCTCTTTTTCTCTTCCTCAACTTCCCTAGGATGAAGCTGAAAACAGAATCAAAACTTGCTCATCCCACATGCTTGGTAAATGCTATTCTTATTCAAAGTGACGTGTGTATAAAGAGGAAGAACCCTTACTTCATGTCCTTAATAAATTGTCTTCTAAGTGGGATACACTGGCATCAAAGTAGCCCTTTGCTCTCTAAATTTATTACATTTTAAAGTAAGTAATAAAATTATGCCTCATAATTCTTTCATTTTACCTCAAATGTTTCTTTTCTTCAAAGCACAGGAATTGTAACAATGCTGTGTAAGGCCTAGGGCCCCCAGGGCAAGACCCTGAAGCCAGGTGTTCCAAGGGAGGAAGCAAGTACAAAAATAAGCCTTGCAGACAGTAATTCAAGCAGCAGCATATCATGTATTGCTTTAATGCTCTCTGTACGAAAGGCCAATCAAAATCTGGTCTTTTATACCAAACACAATTCTGAGGGTGGGTTTTTGTTAGTGTAAATCTCAAACATACATGTGTTATACTAACGGGTGACTCTAAATTGGCCCAGTATAAAACTGTACAAATGTGGGTGTTATCTGTGCTGTGGGGCAGGCTCTGACTTACTCCACCAACTGAATTAAGCAAAGTTTGCAAGCCTGTATGATTAATCGTTACCTGACTAAGCAACTTTGTTCACTAAAGTTCAATAACAATGCTTTAACATTACAAAAACATATAACTGTTGAACTAAATATAATACTGCACGTGTAGGCATCAAAGCAGGTTCATGTGTTTATTCATAATGCAAAAGTGATCAGGCCACATCACATAAAATCATTCAAAAATCACAGTAGTAACACTCCAATTGGAGAAGGAAGCAGGCTATCTGTTAACACATGATCTGTCTTTGTATGGAATCCGGGCAGCCTGGGTCAATTTCAAATCACTAATTAACCTAACACACAAATTTTTGGAGATGTGAGCGAAAATCTACTCAAACGTGAGGAGAACATGCAAACTGCATAAAGGCAGTGACTAAGCATAGAGATTTGAGCCCAGAACACTGGATCCATGTAGCAGCAGAATCAAACACTGTCCACCAGTGTGACATTAGATCATTCTTATCATATCCTTATTGTAAGAATAATTTCATCTATATCCCATGCCGCTTACATTCAGATCTCATTCACATAAAGCAGCATGCTCTACTATCATTCTGTCTCCATTTGACATCTAAGCAAAAATCACTACTCCTATATAATACTGCAGAGTTTAAAACTTCAAGTATACTTCTGCCATTATTGAGAATACTAACAGTAGTGCACTATAGAAATCAATGGGAATGCTAACTTCAGTGCTAGTCGTACAGCTGACTCCAGTTAGAAAACAAATTGAGGAAATGCTAGTACAGGAAACATCTGTTCACATTAGATTGTAGGATATTTTAAATTTGAAGACTTTGGTATATTGTACAAGCAAAATCTTAAAACTTTTTTGTTTAACTAAAAGCAAGAATGGTAAGTCAATTGCATCTGTCTACTGAAGCGCAAAACCAGCATTGTTTTGAAGCTGGACAGTTATGTCCAGTTTTTGTTGGATTTTGATGAAGATCTGAACAAGTACTACCATAAAAATATTTTATTGACTTTAAAGAAGCATCTGCTGATTATATATTTGATTCACTTATTGGTAATAGGCAACATTCAGAACTATCTTTGAATACTTCTGTCTTTCTAAAGTTGCTCCAATTGCTTGCTGTTTAATTCTGCCACAGCACATCACCTTTAATTCTTTGCCAAAGGGCAGACTCCTGAATCATATCTTCACACACCACTTCACACACAATGAAAATCTGGTGTAGTAATATGGTGAGCAAGTTAGAGAGAACTTACATGAACAAGAAGGGGGCACTTACTTTGTGGTCTGAATATGGATCCCAATGTCCCAGTGCAGTTACGGGGAATCTGTGCTGTAAAAATGATGCCTGGCCTGACTCTCTGTGGTCATCCCTGGGGATCCTTCATAAAGAGTAGGGTATATCCTGATGTACTGACTAAATTGCCTTCCACAGCCTGGTCATTCTGGCCCCAGAGTAATTCCCCTGTGTTTAATTGGCTAACTATCTCTCACCCCTTCACCACCTAACAGCTAATGTGTAGTGAGTGTACTGGTGCAAAAATAGCTGCTAATTCGTCATCCAGGTGGACAATAGTGGTGGTTGAAGTGGCTCCCCAATTACTATGTAAAGCACTTTGAGTAGTGAGAAAAGTGCTATATAAATATAAAGAATTACTATTAATATTATTTGTCTAATTTGTTCTCCTTGTACATAGGCCTCACTACTACTGATGCAAAGCTGTTTAGTAATTACTAATACAAGTGTACTTTCACAGTTATTTAAGTTGTTTAGCAGAAGGGTATCAGAAGAGGTAAGGGGTGAGAATGGACCATGAGTACATTTCATAATATCTTGCTAATTCCTAGGCTCTGGTTCAAAATCAACCACAGTTTCTTTCTTCTTATAAATAAATCAGAACATCAGAAAGATGGTGATAAGAATGGGCCCATCAGCACACCAAACATGTCAACCCTATTCACCTTTATTGGCTACAATAACATCAAGTTGAGATTTGGAGATTCTTAATGTCCTACTCTCCACTTCACTGCATGAAAATGGTTCTTTGTGTGAAGAAAATATTTCCAACCATTTCCCTCTGTTCTTGTTGCAGGATTTATTTTAAAGTACCAACTGGGATCCACCACACTAATTATTTTCATAATATAAACAAACTTCAATCATGTCACTTCTTAATCTCTGTTTGCTTAAACTGAAAATGTTCAGTTCTTTCAATTTCTCCTCATAACTCGTACCTTTTAGTTCCAAATTCAGCCTAGTCATACTTCTCTGGGCTGCTAGGTCTTTTTGTGACCAAAACTGTACACAGTACTTCATTTGAAGCCTCACTAGTGTATTATATAGACTTACTTGCTTTGTACACAACACATGCACCCAAAGACACACACACATATTATACAGTTTATATACCATGCATTATATATTTGGTCATAGAAGACACAGTTTGACTGGCATCCCGACCACAGTGACCAGAAAGACATGGTAAAAGGAAGGACATGGCTGGACAGGCATCCCGACCGGGTTTGGTTAGTGGCAACTTTAACGGTCAGGAGGCCATTATGAGGAAATCACAGAGGGCTTCTAATAAGGTGAGCATCAAACAAAACTATCTGAAAATTACATTTTTTAGCATATCCTGATCTCAAATTCTGTGACTCAGAACAATAAAACAGATGACCATAATTAATACATTTGGAATTAAAAAAGATAAATTGAACAATAGAAATGGGTCTACTAGAATCTAAGGGTATTTGATGGAGCTGTGTAGCTCATGATGATCATGAATAAAGCTGGATTTCCATCTAGGTATGGTTCCTACCTTGCATCTAATGTCACCTGTGGGACCCTGACTTGCATTAAGTGGTGAGGTAACTAATGAATCATCCACATACAGGTTGGTGATTTTCAGTCTCAATGAGGCCTCGTGTGTCCTACAATGCATTGTAGTCCTATTCAAGGAAAGTTTCTGAATTACTGCTAAAGCTGCAAGGGTAAGCTTTGGTTTTTGGCAACTATGAAATGGAAATTGCAGGTTCTAAAAATAGATAAATGAATGATCTGCTACAAAATGTTTAAAATCCTCTTTACCTTGGTCAGTGAGTTAGAGACCATTATCCTTGATTGTTTGGGACAATAGTAGAGCAGGACTAAGAAGCTGGACTTATTTAAAAAGTTTCTTTGTCAAAATTTGAACATTCCATAAAGCACATACCACTCAGAACTAAATGACTGGTAGCTGATTTTGTTTGGTCTCAGATGGAAAGAATCTAAAAGTACAGACGTAATTATATTTATTTTAAATTCTCTGCTTTCATCCATACTTACATAAAAGGTTGCATAAATGTCACATGAATGCAGCCTCTTAAGTAGAATTTATTTTAATCATCTGTAATAAATAATAATCTACACTCATTTGCCTTCATCTCTGTATATGTGAATATTATCATAAAATCAAAGGAACCATGGTACCATTTGAGTTTTTTTCTGAAAACAGTATAGCCACCTGAAACCCTGATTTTTACTTAGCAGGTTTGAAAATGTTACTTTATTTTCAGGTTACCCAACAATAAAAAGTAGGGGTGGTCAGCATCAGTCCCGGAGGGTCACAGTGACTGCAAATTTTTGTTCCAACCCTGTTACTTAAAAACAAGTCAATTATTGCTGATGAAGTACTTATTGCTCAAGTGACGTTTTGATGCTTTGTTTTAGTGGTCCCGCTTCTTAAGATTCCACACCCTTAATTGCTTATTTCATTCTTAAAAGGCTTACTAGCAATAAGATGCAAATTTCAAAGGAGCCAGCAGTTCTCCATATAACTTGTTTCCATTTACACCTGTGTGAATTCATCATGCACTATTTGGTTTAATAAAACACTTAGGTTTAAAAAATGTAACAGACTGAAAATTATCTGTTTTAAATCATTTGGATGATATCCTTGGAAAGCAAAAAAATCTACGATATAAGAACCTAACATTGCAGACTAACAAGCCATAAAATTAAATGAGGTCTGAGATGGGCAATTGGGCTGGAACAAAAACCTGCAGCCACTGCGGCCCTCCAGAACTGACTTTGCCCTCCCCTGAAAAGCATAAGCTAGAAGGAATTCTGTAAAATCAAAATATAAAGAGGAGAAATGGTGGCAATAGAAAGGTGTCTACCTGAAAAACATGCCAGTCATCTACAATAACAACAATAATTCTTTACATTTATATTGCACTTTTCTCACTACTCAAAGAGCTCTCCACCCAGGGAGGACCCGGGAAGCAAACCCACAATCTCCTTACTGCAAGGCAGCAGTGCTACATGCCTCAGATACAACTGTTGAACAACATGCTTTGTTCAAAACCAGTTCCTCCAAAAATAAAAAAAAATATTTCATATTTAATTTGACTGCAACTCAAAACCTTTGCAGAAATTCAGTGTTTAAGGAGCAAATCTGCACCTGTAAACACATGGCCATATTGCTAAAAACCAAACATGTTATACTCTTCAAAAGTGTATATTACTATAAAAATGAACTAAACACAAAAAATCAACAAATGATTGACAAAACAGTATTTGCAATCAAAGCTGTGGTACCTTTTGACAGTTTGTTAAGATTGCACCCTTTTAACTGTACATTTATTTCTACTAAGTGGTGTGGTGAATATTTCACTCCCTACCCGTGACTGCACTGAGATATTCTTGCCATAATGTAATACCTAACTACAACACCTAAAAGCATTGAAAGAAAAGACCTACTATTACAAGAACAATTGCAGTTACTATGGAAGCCAGGTTTCATCTTTTAAGCTTCAACAAATCTCTCTCCATGGGAAAAAAGGCTACAGTATAAGGAAGGTAATGTTACTGCCAGTAAGGGGCTCTTCGTTCCCTCAATCAGGTGAGAATTGGTAATTCAGCACTTGACACTTCAGGCAGAACCATTTTCTCACTATGATTTTAATCAGGGATGCACAAAAGCTCAGAATCTTGCAGATTTTGTTATAATCTCAAATGCCATTAACAGCCATAAATTGGCCATAATGTGGAAAGGCAAAAAATTACACATTTCTTTTCATTTTCAGCATTCTGCCATATTCTTTTGCCTAAATCTTGTAGTCATGTGCTGTTATGTTAGGCTTTAAAAATACACAAATAAACAACTAGATATACAAGCACACATATATCCCTTTTCATAAACTACTTGTTGTTACTGTTACTTACTGTTACACTGTTGTGGGGTGCAAAAATCTATCCTCATAGTACTCGGTATAAGGCAGGTTTCTAATACATCATAGGGCACACTTACAACCACATACACACTTGGCAGTTAACCATGTGGAAGTGAAATGAATCAGATGCATCAGGATAACACCCAAAGTAACCAGGGTCTATCAATATGTTTTACTGACAATTAGGAATCCTAGATACCTAATCAAAAAGAGAGAAAGAGAGAAGAAAGGACCCACAAATGCCCAGTGTCACTTCTTTAACATGGTTTACTTGCACCAAAAGCATAATACAGAAGGATCTGGTGGCATTTCTAACATGTGAAATTTCACCTTGCTGGATAAAATACATTCTGTAAATTGTTTGCTGTCAAAACAACCACATAAAAAACTCACTGACTAATATCTTCACCTCTCTGTGCTCTCTGTACATTTGGTGTTTTTGTACCTTTTAAACATGTAGACCTAAACAACTTTCCTATCCGCTTGTTGAATTATTTTCAGACATAAGCATTACAATTTTCCTAAAGAACTAAATCTCTGACTTCTGTCACACCAGTGGATTCATAACGCTTGACCCCAGAAAGTGATTCATTCCACAAATGTCTTAATTTTATTTTTCTCCCTTCTTGCTGTGATCTCTATATACAACATGTCAGGCTCCTTTTAAACCAGTCTTGCTCATATGTATGCATGCTTGCCTATGGTACTGACTTTCCCTCCCAAATGATGGCAAAAAACCCTTAAGGTATTTTCATTATTTGTATTCTTGTGCTGACTGCTGAAAACATGTTACAATTTATGAAGGTTCAACAATTATAATGTTATCAGTGATAGCCATTCTTGAAGAAAAATAACTTCCATTTTGTAAATGTCAATTTTTAAAATAATACCAAGTGAATTTATTAGTCAGCCAAACAGTTGAATAGTAACAATCCACATGTCTGACACCAATAAACTGTTCTCCACATTGTGCAAAAATAACATGACAAAGGGGTAATGTGAAATAAATCAAATTTTGACTCTAATTAGATGAGCAAGGTGTCTGGCATGTTCATGACAAAACATGAAAATCAACACAGGTTTGATATGCAATCAGATCTCTTGTCTATGTTGACTCAAGGCCTTCTTTTTTTAGAAGAGTCACAAGCAGTACTATTTCTGGGAATAATTTCTTTCAAGCAAACATTAGGAAGAGATGGAGCATGATAGATCATTCAGGTTCACGCCATACTGGGTCACAAATATCAGCTTTATTTTTCATGCATGTTACAAGAACAATACATATAAATATGTCTGCAAAGATGAGGAATCATTAGCTACAAATTTGGAAAATGACTCAGATTTTATTGGTATGATGTTAGCAGGCATTCCAGAAATAAGATAAAATAATATTAGACGATTTTGTAAATACAAAGTGCATCAAATTAAGCGATGCCCTATTAAACTCATGTTGTGCAGTTCCCATCACCAAAGAAAAGCACAACTACTTAGACACCGTACAGAAGACAGTTTCTATAAGTAGATACTCCCTGGATCTGAAATGCCACACTGGTTTCTGACAGGCATAGGGAATTCAACTTCTGCAATCACTGAAATGCCTTCATGGAGAAGGAAAAAAGTGCCTTTCTTGTCATGCACAGAGTGCAATATGAGGCTAGACCACAATGTATTATGGATGTCTATAACCATCTGTATTTTGAGCATCAACTAAATGTGAAAACTAATCTAATTAGTAACTAAATAGTCAATTAGACTAGCTGAACGTTTCTTTTTATCCTATACACATGTATGTATACCTGCTGTAGGCACACAGAGGGTACAGTTGCCATTTTAAATCATTTCATATGCATCTTAATAATGAGATTGGAGGCCATCTGTGAGTTTTGTCGTTGTGCTCACATTGAGAGAATGACTGCTGTTTTCAGGCTTTTTTTGGTCCATTACTTCACAAGAAATTAAGAGCCTCAGGAATATTTTACCCTAAACAAGTACTGCGCAGCATGTTTCAAAATACATATTTCAGCTATTTATAGAGCTTAGTAAAGCACTAATTAAATTAATTCATCCTTATGTATATTTACACAACACAACATTACATTCTCAGTCCCACTTAATTCAATTCAGTGTCACAGGAAGCCAGAGCCCATTCTGGCAGCATTGGGTATAATGTGCGGTCCATCCCTGCATGAGGCCAGTGCATCACAGGGCATGTTCACAAATATTTATATGGCCTGGGCCAATTTAGATTCACCAGTTAATCTAGCTTACATATCACTGAAAGAAGAATGTGCAAACTCAAAAATTGTAATGCAGGTTTCTAGAGCTAAGACATCTGTGCTGAATACTGTATCACTAGTCTACCTCAAATACAATTCAGTTTGGTTTAGTTTATTATATATTTGTCTAGTGTCGGTCTTTGAGTACACATATTTCAGTGACAAAGCAATAAAAGTAAACTGCTGAAAGATATGTCACTTAAATACATACCGTAAACACACAAACTGAGAAAAAACACAGTAAAACAGAAATAAAACCACTTTTGTAAATTACCCTATTTCCAGGTTTTCAGATTTGTATTGCTAGTAAAAGATACATGCACCCATTTAAACAGTTTTTTCAATGAAGTAACATTTAAAAAAAAAATAAAGTGTAATTAATACTGTCTATCTTCTATCTTTACGTGCTCCCATATATTCTTAATATATCAGACAAGTTAACTGTGAAATGATGCCACTATCCCAGCGGTCAAAAACAATGAAAAACTCTCAGGATACAAGGCTACCCATTTATTACAGGGTCTTGTTGCTCTATTTAAGGCCCATGTAAGTGCTAGAAAAATGGACATCACTGACCAATGCGATGCTGAACTGTTATTTAATCACAACGAGAAAACCAAACGTAATTTTCTATCATCTCAATATGCTCATCACAAAAGCATATTTCCATTAGGGATTATAGGAGGAACAAATCTAGAATGCAATGCCCTTCTAAATAATGCTTTTCACTTCCTGTGCCAATTCACCAATTGTAAGGATTTTCCTTTAGGTACTCCCTTTTCCCTCCCACATACCCACAAAGGAGCATGTTATGTTGATACTGCAGGCGATTGCAAATTGGCCCCAGTCTGAGTTGTGTGCATGAGCAGGTCCTGTGATGGACTGACGCCATGTATGGGGCTGATTACTACCTTATGTCCCAATGCTGCCAGGAACCTGAAACTTCCACCTTCCCTGCTACTCTAAATTGTATGAAGTGGGTCTGAGAATGTTATGTTGTGAAAATTAACTTCCATTATTGAAGGAGAAAATAAATAAGAAAGGTGGGCTTTAAATGATGAATTTGCTAGTTCAGCTTTGAATTTATGTTTGGTAAAATTCAGTGTCACATGGAATGACAATATTCCTAAGCTCAAATACATTGGGACATATTCATCATTATCAATAAATATGCATATAGGAATTTACCTACCTACACTACACAGTAAATAAAACTTCAAGCTTGTTTTCAAAAACTAATCTGCTGTGCTGCTAAGCGGGAAATGGCTGGTGAAAAGAAAATGTTGATGGTCTACCATAAAAATGTGTATTTCTAGGTAAAACTGCAGCAGAGAAAAAACTGTAAAAAATTACTGTTTAAGCCTTAATAGCTGAGGTCTATATCATATGCAACATATGCAAAATACAAACAGCATGCTTGAGAAATCTCTACACAGCAAAATGATTCCATGTTGTCTACCATGTTATGACAGAGATGACAAAAGCTCCCTGATCATGTAATAACTGCAATGGATTATCAATAGTTTTTAAATGCTAAAAACAGGAGTAGTAATTGTAACACTGCTTTCATGCAACTAGGCTGTAAGCACACATAAAACCCATTACCATATTCTCCTTTCTCCTCAAACTCTGTACCATTATTGCTCAGCTTTTTACAAGACATATTTAACTAAGGTGAATTAAGGTGTTTTCACACTCGTAGTCCATTTGCTTTGTTCAAATCAGCGGTTGATTCATTACTTTGTTTCAATTTGTATTGTTCAGTTGTGTTTCTTTGGTTGTGTTTCACACTGCAAAATTTCAAGCAAACTAAACATATCAATAAAGACCCTGCAGGCATGTAGTGAACTTGTTCATTGGGTGGAAACTCCCAGAAAAATATGTCCTTCAGGGTTGTCAACATTATGTTTTCGCACCGTTCAATTTCAATAATTGTTTTATTTATTAAACACAGATATATGACAAAAACATCTATTATCAGACAACTGGAAAACTACTTGAATGCTATGGGCTTCTATGCATGGTATAAAAAAAGACATGTTTCGAATAGGAGAGTGTACAAAAGATGACAAGCTCTGCCTAGGGCATACACTGATGTGCTTCAGTTTTATGACAGTATACTGCATGATGTTGTGTATTTGCTCTCCAGTAGCCACCACATGAACATAGCCTCAATTTAGCTTATATCAAATCACGTCTAAGGCCTTAACTCTTGTAAATATTTATTAATAGTATTCATTTTGGATTAACATTTACTACATACTGTATGGCAAAGTTTTCCTTTCAATGCTCTGCATTAACCCTTAAGTCATTATGCTGTGAATGAGATTCCCTAATTACCATCAGCAGGTGCTAAGTGTGACTACAACAGCATGAACAACTTCATACAAAACATACTATATTTCATGTAGTTAGATTGGTCCCCTGTCAGATTACATTCATACCTCATGCAAACCGCTCTAAGGTTCACTTAGTACCTCCCTTTCCAAGCAGTTTCAGTTTGGTTGTTCCAGAGTAATATAGTTGTGTTCACATCTACCTAGAAGAACTGGAGTTTCGGGGAAATCACATCAGAGTTCAAAAAATTTACACCAAACAAACTCTGCATACAAAAATGAAAACAAAGGGTTGTGAAAAGTGAAAATGAAGCAAAGCACCTCCACCCCTACACCTCAGTTGACAGTCAGTTCTCTCATTATTCCTTTTTTCATTAAGTAATAAAAAAAACTAATTTGGAAGTAAATTAGTTCTTTATTTCCATTTGTGCTGCATTCCGCCTGTGCCTCAACTGTACATAAATGATCAAATTGATCTCACCTCTCTTCTCATCTTCTCACATACTGTATTTTTCTGAATATTACCATTACTGAACATTGTATAAAGTGATCAGCAGATTTTAGATGTATATGATACTGTCAACGTGTTTAACAATAATACATAGAGGAGGGGTTCAAGAAAGGTTAAACCTCTAATAGTTAGACAAGGAGAAGCTCCCATCCCTTTCATCCAATGACGCTTCTTAAAATAGACGGCTGTAAAGACCGTGACTAGCAAAGAGTAATAACAAGTTGAGATAGCAGGTCATCACAATGAATATTTATGACACTCATTAATACACATAAGGGGTGGGGCTAAGATTTGTCAGTTAACTTTACATGCCTACACCTGAGATAAAGGTAGAGCAGTAGAGGAAAATCCATGCTAACATTCACAGTGGAGAATGTGTAAACTCCACAATGACAGTAACCAGGCTTGGAGTCTAATCCAATTTGGCACTTTGTAGCAGCATTCCCATTGGCTGTAATAACCACAAAATAATTAATTTATGTACTAAGTATTAAGTACATCTATTTTCTGATTTTTATTACTCTTACCACAATCTCCCAAATTCTTAAGATGTGATAGGTTAACTGGCCATTTTAAATTGGCCAAATATAATTGAGTGAGTGTACATGTGTACATATGAATCCTAATGCCTTGTCCAAGTTTCATTCCTGCCTTGCACTCAGTGCTACCAGTTCAGGCTTTCATACCCTTGACCCTGAACTAAATTAAATTGATTCAGCAATAAATATACAGTATGTACTAACTTCCAAAGAGCTGGCAGCATTAGGTATGGCAAGAATGAATATCAGTCCTTTACTGAAAACTCTTAACATCCCCTTACTGGATCAACATACTGTCAAAAATTAACACATGAGGAAATCTACTCCAACATGAATAAAATGTGCCAACTGCACTAAGGCAGTAACTGAGCCCAGGTCCATAAAGCTGTCAAGAATCCTAGATATCCTGTATGCAGAAATAACAAGAAACATTCAAGAACCAAGCAAAGCTATCTATTAATCCATTTCCCAAACTGATTTAATCCTATTTCATAGCCACCAGGGCTAGAAGCTACTGCAGCAGCTCTGAACAAATGAACACCCACACTCATTTACATCTGCATGTCTTTCAGATGCCAAAACACTCAGAGAAAAGCCCATACAGATACATTGTGGATGTGCAAACTCCTGGACCGGGAATTGTAAGACAGCAGCTATAACCAAATATTGTGCAACCTTCATCACCCTCTGTAGCACTTGGCAGACCTGGGCAAAGCATATGTCATACGAAAATGCTATGAAACCCATAAGAATGAAATCTACACTTCACCCGTATAAGTTGGAGAGTATGGATTGTAACATTCAGACCTTCCTATGTAGTAAAGGCATGGTGAACCTTCTTGACAACAGCCAAGATACCGTATTAAGAACCAATTTTTGGTTACTAGTGATGATGAATCCATGAAATATAAAGCTGCTGGCCCTCTCCACAGCAATCCTGCCAATACAGATTAGAGTGTGGTCTGCCCCCCATTTAAGTCTATGAAGGGAGAAATTGTAGTCCTGATACCAATGTGTAAGGAAGTAAGTAAATCTTAGTGAGCTGTCTCATTGCTGGTCAAGTTTATGCTGGTGGTGTCATCAGCAAATGTAATGGCAAATGACTGAGTTGGAACGGTGATTATACACTTAATCATAGATGAATAAAGCACACTATCATGCTGGCTGGCTGTACTGAGGATCAGCTAAAGATGATCCAGTTCTTTTCTTTCTTAACATGAGATACACTATTAATACCAACATAACATACTTAAGACTACTGAATTGTAAAGTGTCCTTGAGTGTATGAAAGGCGCTACATAAATAAAACTCAGAAGTGTAGATTCAAGACAGGAGCCTACCATGGTCCTGGTGACAGTGGATCACAAGGCCCCAGTGGAATCAGGATAACTCAGAATTACAAATTAACTACACATTTCTAGGATGTGGGAAGTAAACTGAACTACAATTTACTATTAGGATACATGAAGCAGCAACATTAACCAGCATTCAACCATACTGTCCACCACTAAACACTGTTAATAAATACTACCCTGCTTCTCAAACTTTGTTTAATCAGCTTCACAAACAGTTCTTGTAGCATTAAAAAATGGATCATTCAGAAAAATAAAGGTTTGATGGTTACCACTCTAAAATAGTATGGAAAGGTCATGACACCTTAAACTGTGCATTTCAAAACATGATACAATCTGACTTTCAAATATGATCAAGTTACAAGGGAGGAGAGTTCTATGGCACCCATTGCAGTGTAATATGCCAACTTCAGAAAGACAGAAAATTCCATCATTTATTCACAGATGTCCAATGTCACTCCATCTGTGACTTAAGCCTCTGAGGCTCAAAAGTCTGCAGTAGCATCATCTCCAATTTACAGATCTCTATGGTCACAGCATTGCTGATACCAAAATGTGACTCAGAGTTTGCTTGTTCCACCATCTTTGGCTTTCATGTAAGTCAGTCATCACCCTGGAGCCAAGCCATCTTCATGTTTTATGTGTGATTCATAGGCCTGCTAAAGCACCATTCATTAGTCTGATCTGTAACATTTGCAGTTACCTATTGAAAATGCTGGTGTCAGGAGAGCTGTGGGTACACCTTGGGGACAACTGGACATCAGCTTTCAGTTTTTTTTTGGCAATACTTTCAGAAGTAAATCATGACTCTTGATTTCACTTATATTTATTAAGAATGATCTAAGGGATATTTAAGTAACTAAACTGTCCTGGGTCACATCAATGTCTTTTAACATCATGGTTGAGCTTTTAGACCCCTCCAAAGACTTCCACCATTTCTGCTTCTAACCCACTACTCCATAAATTGGTTAATATCCTGATTAGCCTCAGGCCTTGATTATAACTTATAACAAAGTATCACATCAAACTTCTTCAGCTGCACTTTGTATTGACTGTTCTCATTGTTTGTCCCCTTAATAAACACACATCCCCACCCTCTTTTAGCTGTATTGGTTGTCTTGTAGGAACCAGCAGGTGTTTTTACTTTCTCCTAAATAACCCCAGCAACTAACAGATGAAACACATATTCAGAAGCCTGCAGTCCACAATGTCATCAGTCTAATATAATTTACTCCTGGGACGAAGTAACCTTATCCCCAAGCTGAATGATCTCTCAGAGGCATGTCTATTCTGTGTGTGTCACCTTCCAGCCACCAACCCATTTGATATGCAGGCTGATCTCAATTTTGACCTAAGCAAGCAAATGTGTCATGTTCACATGCCTGCATATTGATTTTATCAGATATGCCTAGTTAGACCCCTCACCCCACACTATCAATGTTCTGCCAGAAGCAACCCAACTTGAAGAGAATTTAATGCTGCAGTATGAACGGTATTTCATTTGAAGCAATCATTTTCATCAAATGGTGCCCAACACTTAACCCAGATGGGAAAAATCCCCTATGGTACCACATAATTCATGAGGCTGAATTTCATTTTGAGACCAACCATCTCTCTCAAGAGGAAGACAAGACAGTAATGGAAGGAGAAGGAGGGGTAAGCTCCTTCACAAACTGAACCTCCTGCCCACCCACAACAGTCCCAAGATCTGTGGCTTAAGAACAGGAGTCCTCAGTCATCAGATGTCAAAAATATAACCTTGACACTGTCATTCTCATTTTCAATGACTGCTGAGAGAGACCCAACATCTACAGTACAACACTCTCCTCTGGAGGCAAACTAAGATCTGTGAATATAAAACAGCCTTTGGGAAGGAGAATGAATGTCAGCAGTGGAGAGGACAGTTTTAAAGGTGTTTCTTTCTAGGATCATGATATTTTAATATTATATTATAATCATAAATGCTCAATGACAGTTATTAGAAGATTGGTGAGGACTGCAACATCTTGCAGCTACACTTCTGTAAAGGGCTAGGGTCAAAACCTGATTGGCTACCAATCAATAAACCTTTACAAATTTAATATTGTGCTGCTATTTTGACACTCAAAATGTTCTTTGTTTTTTTTTCAATAATACATAATAGCAGACTGTGATATGAATGATCCCACTGTTTTAATGCCTCTATCTGTTTGTCTTTGATTTACACAATTACTCTCCACAATGCTAAACCAGCTCTGTTACATGGTTTTCCATTGAAAATTTCATATGACAATGAGAGTCATTTATAGTGTCGTTGGTTAATCAGTAAATCACAAGTACTAGGTAACTAGTGTAAAATGATGCCAGAATAGCAATATTTCTGAATGTGATAGATAGATAGATAGATAGATAGATAGATAGATAGATAGATAGATAGATAGATAGATAGATAGATAGATAGATAGATAGATATTGATTTATTTTACATTTAGTGGCTCATCACCATGTTTGTTTTCCTTTCTGGCTTCAGCACATTGTGGTATATCTTGCGTGCAAAAACTACTGCACAACAGCAAAAGGTCTGTACATTATTTAAAGGGCAGCAGCTGTGAGATAATGTAAAAGCCTGGGGGCACCCTTCTCATTTGTATTTCCAAAGTACTGCCAAGCACTTTTGACACAAAGGATTGAACAACAAGAAATGTCACACCCCACACCATGCCAAATGACCCTGATGCAACTGTCCTTTTCTTTCTCCTTTTGACTCTGACCCCTCAACCTGTGTTCTTTTCTAATTTTCCTGCACTGCCTTTGGTGATTACTCATTTGCCACTGTGTGTTTTAGATAGATAGATAGATAGATAGATAGATAGATAGATAGATAGATAGATAGATAGATAGATAGATAGATAGATAGATAGATAGATAGATAGATAGATAGATAGATAGATAGATAGATACTTTATTAATTCCAAGGGGAAATTCACATACTCTAGCAGCAGCATTCTGATACAAAAAAAAATAATAATAATAATAATACCCTAATATGACTGGCAGATGTAAAATATCAGTGGAAAGGCACCATTTTAATCTATTGTTAACAACAACCTCATTTACAGCTTACTTTTGCAAAAAAGGACAGGCTGCCAGAGTGGCTTGCTTGCTCTTTTAATTATATTAACTTAACAAAAAGGGTACTTATTTAATCCCCTACAGTCCTCTTACAATTTTAACAAAGATTTCTGATTACTCTATCTAGACCTTGTGTATTTCTACTTTCTGTTCTTTCAGCAAGAAAGTCTCTGTAAAGTATCTGAGAATGATCAGTTCTCTAAGGAATTCGACTTTACACCAAGGATGCCAGCCTACTCTCACTTATAGCCCTGAGGAAATACCTGGACCTGCCTGGGCTTTCCCTATACACAAGTAAAATACTGTACATGGAAGCAACATCTCTGTGTTTGGAAAGTGTCAACTATGGAAAGGTGCTATATTAGCTACAGAAAGGTACTATATTAAATAAAGTTTGCTAGTTTTCACTTGGATGACAAGTGTTAACTAAGACCACCATGTTATCCTTAATTTAATTTGGTATTTGGCTACAATGACCAATCACTGTCAGTTTTTACAGACAGTTTACTACTACAAGAACCTCAGCATTATATAGGACTTTACAGGCCATTCTTCTTCTTCTTTCGGCTGCTCCCGTTAGGGGTTGCCACAGCAGATCATCTTCTTCCATACCTTTCTGTCCTCTGCATCTTGTTCTGTTACACCCATCACCTGCATGTCCTCTCTCACCACATCCATAAACCTTCGCTTAGGCCTTCCTCTTTTCCTCTTCCCTGGCAGCTCTATCCTTAGCATCCTTCTCCCAATATACCCAGCATCTCTCCTCTGTACGTGTCCAAACCAACGCAATCTCGCCTCTCTGACTTTGTCTCCCAACTGTCCAACTTGAGCTGACCCTTTAATGTATTCATTTCTAATCCTATCCAATCTCGTCACACCCAATGCAAATCTTAGCATCTTTAACTCTGCCACCTCCAGCTCTGTCTCCTGCTTTCTGGTCAGTGCCACCATCTCCAACCCATATAACACAGCTGGTCTCTCTACCGTCCTGTAGACCTTCCCTTTCACTCTTGCTGATACAAATTACTCCTGACACTCTTTTCCACCCATTCCACCCTGCCTGCACTCTCTTCTTCACCTCTCTTCTACAATTCCCATTACTCTGTACTGTTGATCCCAAGTATTTAAACTCATCTACCTTCGCCAACTGTACTCCCTGCATCCTCACCATTCCACTGACCTCCCTCTCATTTACACACATGTATTCTGTCTTTTTCCTACTGACCTTCATTCCTCTCCTCTCTAGAGCATATCTCCACCTCTCCAGGGTCTCTTCAACCTGCTCCCTACTATCGCTACAGATCACAATGTCATCAGCAAACATCATAGTCCATGGGGACTCCTGTCTAATCTCGTCTGTCAACCTGTCCATCACCACTGCAAATAAGAAAGGGCTTAGAGCTGAACCCTGATGTAATCCCACCTCCAACTTGAATGCATCCATCGCTCCTACCGCAGACTTCACCACTGATACACTTCCCTCGTACATATCCTGTACAACTCTTACGTATTTCTCTGCCACTCCCGACTTCCTCATACAATACCACAGCTCCTCTCGAGGCACCCTGTCATATGCTTTCTCCAGGTCCACAAAGACACAATGCAACTCTTTCTGGCCTTCTCTAAACTTCTCCATCAACATCCTCAGAGCAAACATTGCATCTGTGGTGCTCTTTCTTGGCATGAAACCATACTGCTGCTCACTAATCATCACCTCACTTCTTAACCTAGCTTCCACTACTCTTTCCCATAACTTCATGCTGTGACTCATCAATTTTATTCCCCTGTAGTTACTGCAGTCCTGCACATCCCCCTTATTCTTAAATATCTGCACCAGTACACTTCTTTTCCACTCCTCAGGCATCCTCTCACTTTCCAAGATTCCATTAAACAATCTGGTTAAAAACACCACTGCCATCTCTCCTAAACACCTCCATGCTTCCATAGGTATGTCATCTGGACCAACGGCCTTTCCATTTTTCATCCTCATCACAGCTGTCCTTACTTCCTCTTTGCTAATCCGTTGCACTTCCTGATTCACTATCTCCACATCATCCAACTTCTTCTCTCTCTTGTTCTCTTCATTCATCAGCCTCTCAAAATACTCTTTCCATCTACTCAACACACTCTCCTCGCTTGTGAGTATGTTTTGCATCTTTATCCTTTATCACCCTAACCTGCTGCACATCTTTCCCAGCTTGGTCCCTCTGTCTAGCCAAAATGTACAGGTCCTTTTCTCCCTCCTTAGTGTGCAACCTGTCATACAACTCATCATACGCCTTTTCTTTAGCCTTCGCCACCTCTCTCTTCACCTTGCGCCTTATCTCTTTGTACTCTTGTCTACTTTCTGCATCTCTCTGACTATCCCACTTCTTCTTTGCCATCCTCTTCCTCTGTATACTCTCCTGTATTTCCTCATTCCACCACCAGGCCATTGATCTGTTTAAATAAAACAAATACAACATTATGAATTTGTCTGATTTTAATGTATTATGCAAAGATTAGTCAAAATAATTATTTAATGAATTATTCAAATGAGACACACTTAAATAACCATGTAAGAAACTGTATTGAGTCAACTGCCCACTATCAAGAGTAAAAGGTCAAAAGGAAGGTTGCTCCTGTGTCCAGGGCACAAGTGTCCAATCCAAACGTAACACTCGCTTTCCTTTGCTTTATATGAGGGAATCTACTGTGATATTCAAGTCATAGTTCAGGAATTGTCAATAATGAATGTGGACTATTAACTCTGCATGCCCAAAAATCAGACTATTATTTTTAAATGTTTTAACCATGCTAAACAGTTCATCCCAATAGTTCTCCATCATTTATTTCACATCTGGTAAGTCAAATCCAAAGGCCAATGTTTAACAGATTCCACATAAACGTAACCTTTAATGCACACAACGCAATTCTGTCCATAGCACTTTGGATGTCACAACATTCTCAAATCTACTTAATTCGTTTCCGAGCTGGGGCCAAGCCTGTCTAACTACACTTTTCCAAGTGCCACTAGATATTTTTCAATCATTTCATTATTGACACCATTCTGATGCTAACTGTAAAATTAAAGAATTAACTCCAAAGTGTCAGCCTGCTGTTAATTTTTATAAACAGGTGTAGTTAAAGACAGAAAGGGTCTAGAAGTTGAGATATTTGTCCCCTGCACTGACAGTACCGAAGACAGATTTATATGTTATATTCAAAATTTATGCCTGAATCACATCCAAAATTACTAGAAGATAGTAACAGAATTCTAAATAAAACAAAATTGTCAAAATGCTTAAGAAGCAGGGGACCAGGTTGTCATGAGTACAAACATCAAAAAAGAGAACACCCTTTGAGCTTTGTTCAATCAGTACTTGATAAATGGAGAAGAAAGCCCAGTTTCAAGTCAAAATCACAAGAAATATTTCCGCCAGACTCCTGACTTGGATAAAACAAAATAAATTGCAGAATTGAACAAAACATCTAAGAGTGTGTGTGATGAATCTATAAACATAAACTTACAGTGCACTGCAGGGTCATTCAAGCAGAGGGGTGCACAAACTGTCTGTGGAGATGGGGGTGCAAAATACCTACAGGCTTCTGCTGCTGCCATCATGGTTTATAGACAGGGAGACTGGCTTAAACTGCATAGTCCAAGATAAGAGGAGCAGAAGATACAAAATCAGCCAATTCTAGATTTTTTTAGGAAATCTGTCTCAAAATGTGTTAAATAATGTGAGGATATGGTGACCCTCATTCCGTGACTAGAGGGTCAACAAGTCAGAATCTACAAAACAGCTAAAACTAGATGAATACTGAATGGCTACTGACCCCATACAACCTTTTTATAGCACTTTTCAATTGTAAACTACATGCTACTGCACTTTTGCAAGTATAAAGCAATGAAACAATGGTGTTTGCTTAAATATTTATTTGTTTATTTAACAATTACAGCTTAGGCAGCCTAAATGACGTACTCTGTATTACACTGCTACTTTTCTTGGGTTGGGTGGGATGGTTAAGTTGTTTTGTGGGGTGTTTAGTGGGTGAGGTGACTGAAAAGAGCACCCCTGTAATGCCTATGCCACTAGACCACAGTACTAGCTTCATAGGTAATAATAATAATTCATTACATTTACATAGCGCTTTTCTCAGTACTCAAAGCGCTATCCACACAGGGAGGAACCGAACCCACAATCTTCCACAGTCTCCTTACTGCAAAGCAGCAGCACTACCACTGCACCACCTGTGAGGACATGTATGATACATTTATGATACTGTGAGGAGATTTATGATACAAACACATTGTACATGACTACAGAACATCTATCTATCTATCTATCTATCTATCTATCTATCTATCTATCTATCTATCTATCTATCTATCTATCTATATCACCTTAATATCTACTTGCCTGTTTATTATATAGTGCACCTCACATGACTTTATTTAACTTTAAATAAATGCTTATCCAAGCTCAAAGATTATTTATTTGTGGTCATTTAAATTATTACCATGTTACATTGCCTGTCTGGCACATGACAAATACCTACAGAGATAGGCATCTCTGTCAATGATCTCATGCATCTAATTAATTAATGGTAGCGAAATAATAATTAAGTAAAATTACGACTGTGTCAGTCTCATAGTTTCAAACAGATGTTTCATCAACCCTCTTTAGTAACAAAGAGTTGGCATACAAACTGCAACACACTGCCTAACCCCATTGTAGATCCTCAATAGTAACTAAAACAAAAAATATAGTTGCATCTAATTTGCTTTGTTTCTCATTATA
Source organism: Erpetoichthys calabaricus (assembly GCF_900747795.2). NCBI lineage: Eukaryota > Metazoa > Chordata > Cladistia > Polypteriformes > Polypteridae > Erpetoichthys > Erpetoichthys calabaricus. Next base: position 74,492,249 of record NC_041394.2, read on the forward strand.
TTTTCTAATAGGCAGACACTGTGGTGCAAATCACTTATGCTGACTGCTCTTCAATTGCAACCTGTCTATATGTAACAAATAGTTCCAAATCCAGATCTTAATAGGCCTCTCTACTAGACATATATTACAGTGGTACTGTGTTTTGTAAAGGCATAATATGCAAACTAAAAAGGACATATTGATTACTGACTGTGCAGCATTACACCAAAGTGGTTTGCCCCACAGCTCATGGGGTCAGCTTCCAGTGTAGTCACTCTCTCCATTGAGTTTTTACCTTTTTTTTAGCCTACCATACAGTAGGCTATCTTTCTCTCCCTCTAGGTACTTCAGTTTCCTCCCACATCGCTATGTTGTGCATTTCTGATTAACTCTCATCTCAAGAACTGTCCCAGTGTCAAAGAGTGCAGGTGTTAATTGCTTCCTTGCACCCATCACAGCAGAAATGGGTTTCAGGTCCCCAATGCTCCCTAAACATAACAAATGGATGGAGAATTTACTGAACCTTTACTATGGTGAGTGGTCAAACATGCAATTAAATGAACAAATTCAGCTTTTCTTTGCACAAAGGTAATGGCAATAGGAAAAGGCTGCTCCTTCTGATTGTCACAAAATATACCACTCTCATCATTTAGGAAAACAGTGGGGACATCTTTGAATTACAGTAAGTCAGATCCATTCTAGCAAAACTGAACTGAAAGAATGTTTATGACTGAAATTTCTGCCAAACGTACCCTAACAACTACCTTTCTCTTCTAAGTCAACTTCTGACGTCCTTGAGCCACAGTAACCAATATAAAATGGGCAACTGCATCCTTACTCATGACTTTAAGCATGATGGAGAGGTAATTACTTAATGAACATACCTGCTTTCAGTTTTATTTGCAGCCCTCAATTACATTTGCATTTCCTGTTTTTTGTCATTTATGAAAACAGCATTTTGCATGGAGTTTTCTTCTATTTATATATTATTATTATTACCATTTTAGATTTGTAAATGTGTGCAATGCTTTGACTCTATCCACTGGGAAGATGTCATTATATGAATACTTTGAATTCCGCTGAACACTTAAGATGAACTTAAAATGCACTCTGCAGTATATTCAGCATACATCTTCCTAACGTTTCATATAAAGGAGCTGAGATTTCAAGGTTGTTCAGACATGCAACTCCCACTTTCATTTCTACTACTGTGAAGGCTGTCAGAAAGTCTGCTTTGACTGCAGTTTCATTGAATTCCAGGACTGATACTGTAATTTGAATGCCAAACAGGAGACCTGCAATACATAAGAAAAGGATTTTAGGGGTACATATTGGCTAAGACACTGGGACTGAAATGACAAGATCAGAGGTTCAAACCTAGTTCTTAGTTCACCTCATCTCATCAAACTTTGGGCTTTCAATCAATCTGCAAGGTGTTACAGTTATAGAACATCCTGTTTAACAGTAATGCTTAAAGTCCAGAAGAATTATTAGAGCTAACGCCACACAGATTAAATGCCCTAGCCTAGTTACAATTTGCATGTTCTCCAAGTTGTCTAGTTTATGACTACATTACAAAAAAGGTTCATAGTATAGACAGGCCACTCCTAAAGAATTCAATGTTACTGTCTGTAGATGTGTCAATGAGTGACACATTGGCACCCATTCAAGGTTTGGTTACTGTTTCGTATCTAATGCTGCTACTTAGATTTTATCTGTTTGTATAGTGCTGGAAACTGGTTTGGAGAGTGGGGAAGTTTAGGGTTTGGTTCTGAGAAAATATTGGTTCTGGCCAGAAGCACTGAATCTCCTATATTATTTCTGCTGCTAACATGATTTAATGTGAAAAAGTGTACACCTATAACTTCCTTGGTTGCCATGATATTGTCATTTTGGTATTACAGAAGAGGACATTGCCACACACAATTATCAAACAGAGATAAGAACTAATGGAGAATGCAACAACATATTTCAGTACACTGAGCATTTAGATCGTAGTCCATGCAAATCGAAAGGCCTGATTTCACTGTGCAAACAGTCCATCAAGAGATAACCATCATGAAGAATGAGCAGCAAAACGAATGGATACTGCTTCTTTCTTTTGAAGGAGCATGTTGATTCAAACCTTTTACAAGACAGATGGCCAAACTGCTTTTACATTAAAAGGTATTTATTGCACAAATATAAAAACAGTATGAGAAACACTATTAAATTTAATCAGACAAGCCATATGTAGTTGCCATGGCATCAGGAACCTAGAAATACCTCTGTTGTTTGTTTTCAAACACATGGTCCCTTGAGAAAAGTCTGTTAATCACAGCAAAATTGTCATTGACTAGTTCTCCAGAGCAAAAAAATAATAATAATAATAAGATGCAATAGATTTTAATATCATGCAGCCATATGATGCAGAAATGAATGCCAAAGGACAGAATTTTGGCCTGAGATGATGCCATTATTTTAGTCAGTATATACAAATTAATATCAATGTGAATAAATCTTTAAAAACAGACAAAGAAGCTGAAAAAGAACATACTAAGATGTGACAACCCAGAGCCAAAAACATCTCAAAACTAAGCCGGGTTGACAATTTCTATTTCCAAGATATTCTTGAGTTACGCATGCATGCTTCATTCTTGTTAATATTCTTGGATTTGTGACTTTTCTAAAATTTTACTTCTTCTACCAAACAAATCAGGCTATGTGGATCGGGGGCTCTTTATCCAAGAGGGCATAATCAGTTAGTGTCAACCCCCAGGTAATATCAATCATCTGTCCAACCATCCTTTTCATGAGCAACTTTTTCCATTATGGGGTATAATGAGATATAATAAATCCATCCATCTTCTAACACACTTCTCCACCTCAGGATCTCTGGAAACCAAAGCCTATCCTAGAAGTGATGGGAACAAATGCTGAGTACCAATTCCTCAAAGGGCACACTCACATAAACATGCATACTCATCCGCAAGCAGCCAGAAAAAGTCAATTAACATAAGAGACACACTTGGGATGTAGAAGAAAAATTCAAGCGAACACTGGGAGAACATGCAACTCTAAAAAGACAGTGTTTATGCTAAGATCTGAATCCACCTAATATCTAATCTAATCTGTCTTCTGTAAATATGAATTGATGATTGATGTCTGTCACACCAAAATGCACAAACCCTAGGCCTTGAACTTTCATCTTGGTTTTAATCAAGAGCTCATAACGTGATATGCAAAACATGACACACAAATGGAGGGTGCAGGCTATCTCTGTCACACAATTGAGCATCAGATTATTCTCACGAAAAAAGGCCACTTAGTGTGGCTGACGGGAAAAAAACAGTAGTGCATGAACACGTAATGGCTGACAGAAAAAGAACTGAGGCAACATCTGCTGACAGTGAAGTACACTGCACAGGCTGGCTAATCGTTTTTATCGCAAATGCAAGTCATACGTACAGATCACAAAAAAAGTCATACATGACCAAAGAACTGGAGGTGCAGGCTATCTCTGCCACATAATTGGGCTCTGGGTCCTTCTCATGGCAAGAGACGGCATGGCCACACAGCACAGCTAACATGCAAATAATAGTTATGCATTCCGTTCACATGGCATGGCTGACAGGAAATGAACCAAAGAGACATATACTGAAATTAAAGCACAGTGCACGGGCCACGTGATCGTTTTCATCACAAGCACAAGTCATACACTCCAAGCACAAAAGACAGTCATACACACTGTTAGGGCACAAAAGAGGCTGGTGAGCTGGGGTGCTGTGTTTCATAAGAAGAATATGAACAACATTTCTTCTACGACTGGAGATCCAGGTGTTTCCTAGTATGATATAATACAATATAAAAATAGTAGGGGTGCAGTGTTAGTGCTTCTGTCTCATGAATTTACAATTTTGGGTTCAAATTCTGAGCCTGGATATTTCCTGTATGACATTTGAATTTCCTTCCTAAGTCTGCTTGGGTTTTCATGTGAATACTCCAGTTTTCCTACCACTTCCCCAAAGATGAGAAGGATAGGTTCCCTGATGTTTACAAAATGAATAAGTGCAAGTGGGCCTTCCAGTGGACTCACCCAGTGTCCCAGACTATATCCTGCTTTGTACCCAGTGTTGCTGGGATAAGGTCCGGCACCTTCACAACCATGAAATGGATGAAGAGGGTTTGAGAATGACATAGTTTTATGTAATACAATAGAGAATGGTAATGTGGTGTAGTAGTTAGGGTTGCTGCGTTAAGGGCACTGGAACCTGAGTTCACAAGCACCATTCAGTCATTGTCTGTGTGGAGTGTGTACATACTCCCAACAGCCTCATGGGTTCCCTCCCACATTCCCAAAGACATGAAATTTAAATTATCTAGTGACTCTTTTGTCTGTGTGTGCATAAGTGATCCAAGTTTAGAGTTCCCAGCTAACCTTACCTAACATTCATATGTTTCAGAGAAAAAGGAAAAATAAAACACATATGTGAACACAATAAGTAATCTACATTTAATGACTGATTATTGAAGCCAAAAGCTTGGAGCTTTGAGGTAGCTGCACTAACTACTGCACCATCACAATACACTCATGTTAACTAATCCATCTTTAGTTTTTGCAGCTGAAAAGGAACACAATAGTTGCAGCTGCAAGAAAAGTCAACACGAAAGATCAATAATGAACTGCTACAGAGAAAAGGAACTGCATATTCAGTCTTTATTTGCCTCTAGGATTTTCTCATAATAAAACGGAAATCTTGTTTTTAACATAATCACATTGTCTGTCGCTTCTGAGCACATGTGTACTTGTACCTTTCACTCCTAATGTAGTCTTTACATGATTCTAATTAAACTCTTATTTATTTGACCCCTTCATTTTCCTTTTGTCTTTTCTCCACTTTCTCCCAAATGCAAAAATGCTTATGAATTTAGCACAGAACCAATTCTTCTTCATGTGATCACACAATTCTTCCTGCCTCTTTACCAGACTCATACAGAGCCAAACAGAGCTGGCTCCATCACAGACATTGGATGCTACTTCAGACAACACTACATTGTAAAACTGGAAATGATTTCTTGGCATTTGTCCATCGATGCTCCAAAACCACTACAAATACAGTAGATACATCCTAGGAATGCCACTTCTCTGCTATACCACTGGTTACTGTTCTTGTTAAACACCTATTTGCTTTAGTAATGTAATAGTACATTTTAGAATGATTAACTGTCAACAAATTCATTTTTCCACTTTTGAAGTGACTCAGTCTAGCATGGTTGGAGTGGTGGCTAAGAGGCTAGGGATCTGCGCTAGCAATCAGAAGGTTGCCAGCTTGAATCCCAGAAACGCCAGAAGTGACTCTACTCTGTTTGGCCCTTGAGCAAGGCCCTTAACCTGCAATTGCTCTGTCCTGGGTATGATGTTAACCTGCATCAACCGCTGCAAGAAGGCCCTCCAACTTACAGGGAAAATTCAGGGGTTGGTGTGGGGATTGGTACTCTAGCCACTGTAAAAAAAAAAAAACTCAGTTCCAGTGTGGTGCTGAGGTGTCACCCATTGCACAGCTGTACCTGGGTCCCAATCCGAGTGGTTTGTCGTGAGGTGGGTGTAGCAACATGCTATATCAGTGTATGCTCCCAATCATATTAGTCTAGTATATGATCATGGAGACTGGGCAAATCTCAGTTAACTGTGACCTGTTTGGAATAACTCGATCAAGTGAATGAACCCCTGATTATTGTTGGACAATTTTTATGTATGTGTACAGTATGATTTCATTCACTTTGCATGTGCAGTCTACCTATTTAAGGTGTAGGTATTAAAGTTTTCACTTTACTAATATTTTGTAGTCTTCTCAGAAGAGTTTCCCACTCATTCCTGTGGACAAGTTTTCTATCTTAAAAACCACAATGAATCAAATATCACAACAACACAATGCCTCATAGACTCTCAATGAATTTTTATTTTTCTGTTTACATCTTTTTTTAACATTGCTTCTCCCACAATTCATATTGTTGATGATACTGAACCTGTGATGCAATGATTCATCCTGTGGGCTGTTTAACCTTCTTATTCCTGTATAATTTCTAAGGTTATTACAAGTAAAGGAATTACTAGTGGATGAAACTGCAGGCAATCCAAGCAGCCATTCAACAATAACTGACTCTAAATAGGACTAGTGTGAAAGAGTGTGGGTGTGTGCATGAGTGTGATCTGCAATGAACTGGCTCTTTGTCCATAGATTGTTTACAGTAAGTGATACTGGGGATAGCAATTGGTTCCTCACAATCCTGAACTGGACATGCAGGTTAGGAACTGAATGAATTGATGAATGGACAGATCGATAAGAATTTGAAAAGGACAAAAAGACTGGTCAGAGAGGAACCAATAATTCAAATATTGTGTCACCTGCATCACTATCATCTCAGCAATCATTTGAGCACTCCCACTTCGAAAGACTCAGCTGCTGAAATGCTAAATGGTTTTTGTGTAATACACGAAGATCCCTGCAAGGACCATCCACAAAATAAGGATAATTTTCTGCCTGGTGCCCACTGCTAGCCTTTCTAAATTCCAACTGGGATTTGGATTAGGCATGTTTCTGAATGAATGAATAAATATTTAAATTAGACACACACAAACAATAGTTAGAGCTGGTGCATCCCAATGCAGAGAGGGCAGGGTTCAAACCTTGAGTGTCTTATTAAATTTGCTTTTTCAAAAGTGTTGTCATCCTGAAGCAAACAAAGGCCATCAGTCTCACAGAGAAGTGCTACAGCTTCCGCTCTTTCGCCTGTCTCCAGGCAGGCTTGTCGTCTCTCTCTCACTGGTTACAGATGATGTGAGCAGCTGCAGTTCCCTCCTTCCTGCTCTTTTTTTCACCAGGATTAAACTCTAAGAAGCCGGCTAATCTTCTACAGTAGACACTATCCTTGCGCTGGACTCCTAGACGTGTGCTTTATTAATTGACTATTATCTCTAGTGAGGTAATCTGCAGACTGTCACAGGAAGAGATGCAAATAAGGCAGGAAGAACAGGAAGAACAGAGATTCCTTTCATTTGGTCAGTTTTAAAGGAACAGTTAGTTCATTTTCATATGCATTCTCTACATTTTCTTCCTATTATGACAGCATTGGTTATAGCATATTATTTTGCTGGTTGTATTGTCTTAATACATTATTTTATTTCTATCAGAATAAAGAATTTGTCATCAAGTAAAGATGTACACATTGCATTGTAAAGTACATGTATGATGAAAAATATATCCTTTGAAGAGTCCAGTGGTAATCTTTATGAATGTAGTGAAATGAATGTGCTGAGATGTCAAGGTTAAGCTATTTTGCTCCCTCACGATTCTTTTCTATTTTCTACCAATTGCTTTAAACAGAACTGCAATATGATGAAAACTGAAAATTTACATTGTATTTTCACCAAATCTGAGAGAATATTATGCATATATTGTGCACCACAGAATGATATTTTTGTAGCTTGTGCCACACACTTGGACCATATTCATGAATGACTAAAAGACTCTCCATAGGCAGCAGTGTCTAGATTTGTTTTTGGCAGAGCATGCAAAGGACCTTCTCGGACACCAAATATAGTCCTCTCAGTATTGTTCAGAGACCATTTCCTTATAGGCCAAACATCTGAGAAATGCTAGGCAAAAACATCATTTGACATTTGTATAACTCAATGATAGATTACATGGCCGATAGATTACATGGCTAACACATATGCAATGGCCCCAACCTGTAGCACCCTAAACGGTATGCTCAGATTGTGACATTTTTTTTCTTGCAAGCAGACTGTTGTTTAAGCTAATATTCAAGAAAACTGGAGTAGTACTATATCTGCTCACCAATTCTGCATGCTTAGATAACAACATGTTGCTACGTCACAATCCCTGCATCAGCTCATGGAAAATAATGACCTTCCACCTGCTGATAAATCTCCATCCTACAATCATATAAGCCTAAATTTTACAAAAATACATCACTCATGACATCATTCACTGCTGTTCATTCTTTACTCAGGTTTGCCTTTGTTCCGCCGCATAGTGCGGTAAGCAAGACTGGGATTTCATTCACGCTTTAATAAGCACTAAGTGATTGTGTATTCTTTATTTAATAAGGTCTTCTGAATTTTAATAAATTGTACAATACACAAACTACTGAAAATATACATCACTCTGCAAGCCGTGGTGATAGAAAGTAACAATCTGACACCTTCTTTAAACATTAAGGAAGATCCCTTTGCTCAGTTTATCAATTATCCAAGCAATGGACAACAAACTTTACTAATCAAACATCATTATAGAAAGGAAATAATGATGAAGGAATATAATATGAAACTAACATAAGAGTCAGATATAACATTCATAAGAGCATGAATTCAAAGCCAGGTGATGCTCTTTCCAAATTTATATTCTGTGAACATTCTAGTAGGCATCTCCTTTTTCTTTTGTACAACGGTAAAGAGCACAATTTAAAAGCAACTGGATGATAATAAATAGTTTCTGCTAACAATTACAATGCTTCATAATAACTGCATTGTTGTCAATTACAAAGTTAAAGAAAACATTTCACCCTTTTGCTACTTTACATAATCCACTAGAAAGGAACATAAACAAGTTATAATTACACCATCAAAGCAGAGTGAGCTGTTTATATAGTTATTTGCAAAATGTTGTTTATTTTATTTGAACCCAATCAGCACACCAGAGAATTAGTTCACTTAACTGTGTCACAGAGGACACCGTTTTGTGCCGGGGTAGCCAAGAGCAAGCTGAATAGTGACGTATATGGGTCAGCTACCTACATGAAAAATACACTGTAACTTAGGGAGTATTCTCAGAAAGCCCAGTTAAAAGGACTAAACAATAATAACCTGTTAGTTTGCATATGCCTAAAGGGTTCAAACAGTGGAAGATAGATAAAGCGGGCAAGAAAAGCTGAAAAGTTATTTTGTCTTTCTGTGCATATTTTTGGTTCATTTATAACTTGTACATAAAATAACAGATTTTGCACAATTTTGAAAACATACATGCAACTCTTTTAATATTTAAATAGTGATTCCATCATCTGTAGTATGCAAAACCACAATGATATCCTTTAAGGCATGCAAGTTAGGTTAAACTGGTGATTCTGAACTGTGTTGGTGTGTGCATGTGTGTCATGCAATTTATTGGCATCTTATGTCGTGTTTCCCACAGAGAACCCAGTGCCGCTGGCTTAGGCTTCAGCCTAGAGAAATTTTATTTCAATAAAGTGGGTTTGTGAGTGTTGTGTCAAGGTATAATAGAATATAATGTCTTCCAGTTACACAGTGGTTAATATTGCTAAGTCCTGGGGTCAGAATCCTGGTCCAGGTACTGCTTGTGTGAAGTTTGCACATTTCCAGTGTCTGTATGACCTTTTCTCTAGAAGCAACAATTTCTCCTCACATCTAAAAGATGTGTATGCTAGAGTGATAGTGACACTAATTTAGTCAATTAAGAGTGATCACGAATGTGTTTTTAAGTTTGCTCCATCCGGAGTAGGTTCCTGCCTTCTATCTGATAAAGCTTAAAAAACGCATTCTAGCTTCAAACATACTGAATAACCTAATTTTGATTGACTCAGACTCTGAAACACAGTTGACTTAGCCTTTGGTCCTAAAACAGAATTCCAGTAGCCTGCAAAGCTATAGTGGTAATGTCATTGATGCACTCACTGTAACAAGTTTACCCTCAACTCTATTACAATTTACATGTGCAGTGTATAATATGTCCTGAAATCAATTGACCAGGTTTGAGAATTTATTTATGAATGTATAATATAACACTGTTAAACCTGCTAAATCCACATTAGGGTTACAGGAGTCTGGGGCCTCTCCTGGCAGCATCAGGTTAAAGAAAGACAATACTGAATCACAGAGCTTACTACATGGGCCAATTCAGAATTGCCAATTAATCTAATACATACATCTTTAGGGATCTGGGATAAAAACTGGGATACCTTGGGGAAAAATGCAAACTCTAGAAGGACTGAGTGCAGGATTTGGACCTAGGGCACTGGATCTGTGAGGCAGCAGCATTCATCACTGCAGCACCATAATATAACAATATAACACAGTATAATATGTTGGCACAGTGGTGTATTGCTTTGTGCTGCTACACCATGGCTCTACAGGGCTGACACTTGTGGTCTGGTCATTTCACATCCCAGTAATCTGTATGTTACATTAACTGGTGACACATAATTAACTGAGCATGATATGAGCCTATCCTGTGATTAATTGCATCCATTTAGGGACTGTTTTCTGTCTTGTGCATGCCTCTGCTCCCCTATTCTGAAAATAACTGGCTCAAAAAAATCTTTTCTGGAGTAGGTAATACAATTGACATGAGCTTGCATTTTATTCAGTCATTGATGGTTAACCCCCCTCATGTGATACACCAAAATAAATGTTCAAGCAAGTGTTAATAAATTTCAATTTCTCCCTGTCCTTTCATAAATTCTAGTCTAGCACAATCTCGAATTTCATTTCAGGGCTTTTATGAATGATAAAGACAGGTCACACATTCTGAAAAGTATGTTCTTGCCAGATTTTTTTTCCAAAGAATGTAACATAAACTTGCGGCCAATTGACAGATGAGAGAAAGTCGATATTTTTAGATCTTGTATGGAAAACATAAAGGATGCTAGGAGAAAAGTGCCATAAAGTAGGAGGTTTCAAGGTCTACCCAATCTTGTGACCTTGAGGAAATCACATAAAGGAAATCCTTCAGATTCTAATATGCTGTGGATTCATACACTGTTTAAATGAGAAAAATATTTACATAAAAATGGTATTTACTTGAAATATATACATAATAACTAAACACAAAATGTTACAGTTTATGAAATTCAAAGCCAGTCTCAAAGGCATCATTCATAAATATGTTCACAGTTCCATAATACCCAAGGTCAGCCATCCCATCCATCCATCCATCCATTTTCCAACCCGATGAATCCAAACACAGGGTCACGGGGGTCTGCTGGAGCCAATCCCAGCCAACACAGGGCAAAAGGCAGGAATCAATCCCGGGCAGGGTGCCAACCCACCACAGGACACACACAAAAAAACAAACCAGAGCCAATTTAGAATTGCCAATCCACCTAACCTGCATGTCTTTGGGAGGAAATCCACACAGACACGGGAAGAACATGCAAACTCCATGCAGGGAGGACCCGGGAAGCGAACCCAGGTCTTCTAACTGCAAGGCAACAGCACTACCACTGCACCACCGTGCCACCCAGGTTAGCTAGCCCTGCAGACAATATTCCTACTCCTGTCTTATTCTTCTATCTAAATCATTAAATGTTTACCTTTGCAAAATTAGCAATTTACTGTTTCAGGCTTTTTACAAATTAATAATATATATGTCAATATAAATTTTAAAAAGTTTTTTTCCTAAATATCAGCATTATCTATTGAGTCCAGGGTACCTCATCTTTCCGATGTTTGACTACACAGAATACCATATCTAACTAGTATATTGTTTGTAGCACACACTTCCACAGTCAACATAAAGTGGGGGTAACTACTTTTTAAAACTCTATATATTTTATATTTCTATTTGGGTAAGGCATGCACCATAAATTGGATTAAATCCAACAGAAACTGTCTCTTTACAGTAATGTTATCGATGAAAGTGTTAAAACCAAAAGATTGGATGTGCCCATTTTTGTTAGAGTTTTTGCTAAGCCTTACTACCAAAATGGGACACAGAATGTCCCACCTAATGTTACTCTTGTTTGAGACACCAAGTACCTGAAAAAGTGCACAGCCTCATAGATAGATAGATAGATAGATAGATAGATAGATAGATAGATAGATAGATAGATAGATAGATAGATAGATAGATAGAAAATGGATGGATGGATGGATGAATGGAAGGATCATTTAAAATTTTAACTAAAAATTATTCATGAGCTTACTTTAACACTTGATTTCTTTTTCACACTGGTAAAATATTCACATACTCAGTAAAGTACAGAAATATGAAGAAAGCAGAAAAAATGGTCACTGCCCCAAGGCTCTCAATCCTCTAATGACTTGAGAAAGCCTTCTTAAAAACCTCGAGCTGTGGCTGATACAAAAATCCTTTTTTCTGTTTTAGCAGTTTCTTGTTTTGTCATGATGGAACACTTTGATCTTTGAACAAACCCTCTCGGTCACTAGCATGGCATGGCACTACACATTGACCAATCTAAGACAAAGCCAAATAATAAAAGGTGTAGCATATACTTGCTAAATGTATATTAAGCATAAAGTAAGCATAAAAATGACCATATCTAAAGTCCTCACCCAGGTACATATTTACATCATTTTCAACCATAAGAATTGAACCAATTGCACTAGATAGCTGACAAAGAAGGCAGACAGCATGTAATAAGCAATAAGGGTTACATGCATCCATCTTTAGGAAAAACGTTAGCAGTGCTTTGACTTTTACATTCATTACATCGCTGACATCATCATTTTTTTAAACGGCGATTTGTTCTTTTTTCAGCTCTCTTAACATTTTCCACATACTTGTGAAGGTGCTACGTTTCTTGTCAATAATAGTGATACTTTTGACCTTGATAACTGAGCCAAACAGCCAGATTCAGAGACAATGGATAACTAACTCCCTGGGAATAAAGCAAGAAAGGAACAGCTTGTCTTCATGGCTCCAACTAAGTGACTTGTGAATCAGCTACAATGCTCCAGAAACAAGAGACCAAAATCACTACAAAAAGCTGTCACATGTAAAAGGGCCAAAAGGAGCAGGTGACCCCTCTAAAACATGAGAAAATGAGCAGGCTGCTTTAAAATTCATCCTAGATATTCATCATAAGTTTCAAATAATACAGTCATCTCAGGCTTAGAGTCTTGCCCATTTGTATTTTTATCACTGTCTGACCTTCAGCACTATGAAGAAGAAAGGACCTCGTAAAACACAGTAAATGCAAGTTCTTACACATATGCATAGAGTCATCCGTCCATATTGTGCCAATCCATGCAGCACACTACCACATCTTAAAATTGTTAACTGCAGCCCCCAACCCTTTATTTTTCACCTAGCAAGTAGCATCTAATACAGCACACACACGCGCACAAACACACACACACTCAGCCATCAACCCGGATTCTCAACCCCTCCCCGTACGCGACTCTTTTTAGTTTAATCTGCTATCCGATGACACACTCAGAAAGATGCCAAACGGCGATGTACAATGCGCGTTACAAACCGCGCGTGCACAAGGGAAATGCGCTCACGCGCATTTACACGTGCACAGCGGTCTAATACTTCGTAGCTGCCCCGACAAATGTCGTCTGCAAATACTGACAAGCTTTATATGAAGGAAGACAGACGGCATCGTGCACTTATTACTAAATAAAGCAATTTTAATAACTACTGTTTGAAACGTCATTTATCATGATGATCGTTTCTAATTGCTTGTATGTATTAAAAAGGGGCGCCGCACACCGGCGCATTTCACTTAATGAGCCGCACTGCCGCTCTACCGACACTTTCCGTTTAAAAGCTTCTGTTCGAATTGCCGGGTCTGCGCACCCGAAGCAACTGGCCAGTGACTCAAAAGCCGCGTCACCCCGGCAGCGTCCGTGAAGAAGCGCGACCGCATCCTCCGAAGCTGTCCGCATCGCGTGTACCGTATGTTACTCACACGTTGAGAAATGAGAATACATACTTTGCATTCTCTCTCAATGCTTATGGCATTTATGGACTTTCTGCTTCGTTCTCTTTCTTTTTTTTACATATTTGATTTTAAACGTATTTTACTTCTGCTTTTTAAGCCGCTGTGAACTCACTGGTTACAAAAGCTACTCTGCTCTCGCAATTCAAATCGCGCACTGAACCGATTTCCTAACCAACACCCCCACCAGCCCCGCAAAATATCTCCATCACCTCATTTATTTTCTTTCTACATTTAAGATAGCACTCAACAGTAACACTCGAAATTAAAATAAAAAAGCCAAATCTTTCTGTTTCAAAGCGAGTCGGGACAACATGCACAAGCCCTTTCTGTGCGAATAGTACCGGGGCAGCTCACCTTCGCCGTCTTCACCCTGTACAGTAGTCTCTCACATCCTGTATCACCCGAGGAAGGCAGTGCAGCCGCGCTGTCAATGTCAAAAAACAACATACGAAAAAAAACAGAAGCTCAGTGCGGACTGATTTCCTCTTTGTAGCGTGCGCTTCCCCACATTGTCATTGTTGCACTGAATAGAAAAGCCAGATAAATCCCTCCTCGGCCGGCCTTTATGCATGCACGTACAGCGAACTGGAAAGAGGCATGACTTATCGGTAAAAAATCCCCAAAAAGAGCCGAAGTAGGGTCATTCCTTTGGCTTACCTTTATAATTTGTTTAACATTATCACTATTCAGATTTGTTTCTGCTTTTGCTCCTCATTTTTTTTCTGTTCGTGTAGGGATTACGAGAAAAATATCCGCTAGGCTAGATTGTTCGTCGCCGGGGCTGCTGTACAAGCAGGTTAGCCCTTCTCCCACTCCGGCTCAGCTTTTCTCACTTTTTTTTATTCCATACACATCCCATTTACAGCCTTTTGCCTCTCTCTCTCTCTCCCCCCCCCCCCTCTCTCTCTCTCTCTCTCTCTCTCTCTCTCTCTCTCTCTCTCAAGTCTCTAAATCAATGAACAGGATGCCCTCTCTCTCTCTCCCCCCCCCCCCCTCTCAATCTCTCGCTGTTGTGTGTTTTGTAGCTAATCTGGCCGCAAAATTGAAATGCTGATAACCAGATTAACCCTCAAGGCTAGACGTCTACATGGATAAATATCTAATTCTCACTCATTTATTATTATTATTATTATTATTATTATTATTATTATTATTATTATTATTATTTTTGTTATTATTATTATGTTCACACAGTCACACAATAATTAACACTGCTGCATCACAACTCAACAACCCTAACCCTAGCAGGGGCACTGTGTTGGGTTTGTACATTCTCCCTGTGTATTTTTTAAAGTTCTTTGGTTTCTTCACAAATGTTAAGCTGATTGATAACTATAAATAGGCTATTTTTAGTAAGGAAGTATGTATAAATATGCTTTGCAATGGACTGACATTGTACGCTGTGCCCACTACTGCCACCATAGGCTCATGGTTCAAATGACCTTGTCAAGGAAGCAGAAGCATAAAAGAGTTATAAAATAGTTTAATGAATTATCAGTATGTTATTACCCATTAGCTGTACCTGCCTTTTCAATCACAGAACCCAAGGATATTGGAGTCTATTTAAGCACAATAAACTGAAGCAAAGAACAAACCCGGGATGTAACGTTTATTATTATAAATGATATCCATCCATTTACTGAAACTTCATAATCCAAACCTTTTAGGCTTAAAATCAACCAATGCAATCCTTATTATTATTGTATTCATAAGAAATAATTATGATCTCTTTGAAACCACTTCAGATTTTTATTTTCCTGGCACCTCCTGACTCACATGTACCAGAAAACCCCTATATATTACAGTATATTCCGTTCAGATCATCTTGATATTTAGTTATGCAAGACAAGCTTTTTTGGGTTCCCTACTATTTCTGTCCTTCTAGATCGAAACACCCCAAATTTGTAGGCCTTTTTGGAACCATATTTTGTGCAGGAAATTACACCCATATGATAAAGAGTTAATGATAAGAAGTACTGGTATGTAAGATGTGCATTTCACGTCAGCTGACCCCAGGGGATCCTGAGAGGTCAAAGTTATTTCTTTTTGCAAAATTTTGATATAATGCCGATTGGTAATATAGACATGTGGAGTGTGGCTTTATGCTATTTCGAGATTTCTGATCACAAATATGATAATATTTTTGATATTTTGTTTATTAGCGGAGATTCGAGCCTCTCTCAGAAAGTTAAATAAGACAAATTTCAAACAGTTCAAACTTTCAAACATAATTCAGTCTATAAACAAACATATTACAATTGAGAAAATTTAGACTTTAAACATTTCAAGTTGAAGCACACCTTTTAATATTTCAAATATTTGACATAGCTATTATTATTATGTAGTTCTACTACATGAAGTAAATCATTACATTTCTTATGAACAACCTGAATTAAGGCTGTCTGCCATATTATTATTATTATTATTTTTAGTTATCTTGAGTTGTATATTGTATAACAGAAGAACCTTGCAAGTTACAGTATAGGCAGATATTACACATCAAGTCTGAAATGAACTGAGCAAACCCAGGACAAGAATGGCATTTAGTTACAAAATACAGTAATAACATTATTTATAGACTATATAATGGCTAGGGAAGTGAGGTAAAGAAAAATACCAGCTGGCACGTACACAAAGAAAATAAACCCTTTGGGGTTCCAAGAGCAAAAGACCACCCAGCCCCAGTGGCAAAGGTTAATATCTAGATATGATGCAACATCCTTGAATAATGATGCAGAATGTAACATACTAGCTGTACTATTACTGAAGGTAACTACAATTATCTTCAGCCAGGTGGGCATAGAAAAAAATACTGGAAAAAGGAAAAGACAAAAGTATTGATTAGTAAGTCAGTCAGTCATTATCCAACCTGCTATATCCTAACACAGGGTCACGGGGGTCTGCTGGAGCCAATCCCAGCCAACACAGGGCGCAAGGCAGGAACAAATCCTGGGCAGGGCACCAGCCCACCACAGGACACACACACACACACACACCAAGAGCAATTTAGGATCGCCAATGCACCTAACTTGCATGTCTTTGGACTGTGGGAGGAAGCTGGAGCACCTGGAGGAAACCCACGCAGATACAGGGAGAACATGCAAACTCCACCCAGTGAGGACCTGGGAAGCAAACCCAGGTCTCCTCACTTTGAGGCAGCAGCGCTATCACTGCACCACCATGCCACCCTGATTAGTAAGCGGAAAAATTAAATATGAGTAATTAGAACAGTATAATAGTTCTATACAGGCACTGTTAAGTAGGAGTTAAATTAAAAATATTTAATGATTATATCTAATTTAATTTTCTTTTCATCTTTTTCAATGTAATGTGTGCATCATTTAAGATTGCACTGTCATTCAAAGATTAACTTTTACGTAATAATGTTTGGACAATTGCCCAATCTCAGCATGGTATGCAATTATAACTACAGTATGTCCCACATGCAGTGCAATATCTATTCATAACATTTTTCACGATGTGTCCATATTCTTCATATTCTCTTTCACTACCCAGCCTTTCACAGACTCACCAGTAAATGTGCAGTAGTTGGTTCAGATATGAAGACTGGTGTACTGTGTTTGCATAAACAATTTGACTCATTATGTTTTGCATTGTCTTTGGTTTTGGTAATTCTTGTATGCTTCTGTCAACCTGCTGACTCAAGATCCCATTTTTCTCATACAAGATATTTCACATTTGTTCTTATGGTACACAGTGATACATTCTGTGTCTTGTTTTCTCCAGGACATTATAATCGATTCTTGCTCTTAAAGACAGACAGATAGATAGATAGATAGATAGATAGATAGATAGATAGATAGATAGATAGCTAGATAGATAGATAGATAGATAGATAGATAGATAGATAGATAGATAGATAGATAGATAGATAGATAGATAGATAGATAGATAGATAGATAGATAGATAGATAGATAGATAGATAGATAGATAGATAGATAGATAGATACTTTATTAATCCCCAAGTGGAAAATCACATACTCCAGCAGCAAAACAATATTAAATTAAAGAGTGATAAAAATGCAGGTATAACAAACAGTAACTTTGTATAATGTTAGCGTTTACTCCCCAAGGTGGAATTGAAGAGTCGCATAGTGTGGGAGAGGAACGATCTCCTCAGTCTGTCAGTGGAGCAGGACAGTGACAGCAGTCTGTCGCTGAAGCTGCTCCTCTGTCTGGAGATGATCCTGTTCAGTGGATGCAGTGGATTCTCCATGATTGACAGGAGCCTGCTCAGCGCCCGTCATTCTGCCACGGATGTCAAACTGTCCAGCTCCGTGCCTACAATAGAGCCTGCCTTGCTCACCAGTTTGTCCAGGCATGAGGCATCCCTCTTCTTTATGCTGCCTCCCCAGCACACCACCGCGTAGAAGAGGGCGCTCGACACAACCATCTGATAGAACATCTGCAGCAACTAATTGCAGATGTTGAAGGATGATGGCCTTCTAAGAAAGTATATTCAACTCTGTCCTTTCTTGCACAGAGCATCAGTATTGGCAGTCCAGTCCAATTTATCATCCAGGTGCATTACCAGGTATTTATAGGACTGCACCCTCTGCACACAGTCACCTCTGATGATCACAAAGTCCATGAGCGGCCTGGGCCTCCTAAAATCCACCACCAGCTCCTTGGTTTAGCTGGTGTTCAGTTGTAGGTGGTTTGAGTCGCACCATTTAACAAAGTCCTTGATTAGGTTCCTATACTCCTCCTCCTGCCCACTCCTGATGCAGCCCACGATAGCAGTGTCGTCAGTGAACATTTGCACATGGCAGGACTCCGAGTTGTATTGGAAGTCCGATGTGTATAGGCTGAACAGGACCGGAGAAAGCACAGTCCCCTGCGGCACTCCTGTGCTGCTGACCACAATGTCAGACCTGCAGTTCCCGAGACACACATACTGAGGCCTGTCTGTAAGATAGTCCACGATCCATGCCACCAGGTATGAATCTACTCCCATCTCTGTCAGCTTGTCCCTGAGGAGCAGAGGTTGGATGGTGTTGAAGGCACTAGAGAAGTCCAGAAACATAATTCTTACTGCACCACTGCCTCTGTCCAAGTGGGAGAAGGATCGGTGTAGCATATAGATGATGGCATCTTCCGCTTCCACCTTCTCCTGGTATGCAAACTGCAGAGGGTCGAGGGCGTGGTGGACCTGTGGCCTCAGGTGGTGAAGCAGCAGCCGCTCCATGTTCTACATCACATGTGACACAGGCCTGAAGTCATTCAGCTCACCAGGACGTGATACCTTTGGGACTGAAGTGATGCAAGATGTTTTCCAAAGCCTCGGGACTCTCCCCTGTTCCAGGCTCAGGTTGAAGATACACTCTAGAGGACCCCCCAGCTCCAACGCACAGGCCTTCAGCAGTCGTGGCGATACTCCATCTGGATCCACTGCTTTTCTGGCACGAAGTCTCCTCAGCTCTCTGCTTACCTGGGCTGCTGTAATTGTGGGTGGGGGGGAAACTCTCTCCTATGCTGGTATCAGCAGAAGGATGGGTGGAGGGTGCAGTACTCTGAGGTGAGAGTGGGTTAGGGTGGTCAAACCTGTTAAAGAAGTTGTTCATCAGGTTTGCTCTCTCCACGTCTTTCTCGATGGTGGCACCCCGCTTCAGGTTACAGCCAGTGATGATCTTCATCCCATCCCACACTTCCTTCATGCTGTTACCCTGCAACTTCTGCTCCAGCTTTCTCCTGTACTGCTCCTTCGCCGCCCTGAGCTGGACTTGGAGTTCCTTCTGCACACACTTAAGCTCATGCTGATCACCACTTTTAAAAGCCCTTTTTTTCTGGTTCAAAAGGCCCTTGATGTCATTTGTAATCCATGGCTTGTTGTTAGCAAAGCAGCATACTGTTCTTACTGGAACTACAATGCCCATACAGAATTTGATGTAATCAGTAGTGCTGTCAACAACCTGTTCAATGTTCTCACTATGTGACCCCTGCAGAATATCCCAGTCCGTAGTTCCAAAGCAGTCTCTCAGAGCCTGCTCTGCCAAAGGGGACCACTTCTTGAATGAGCGTGTGATTGTAGGTAGCTCCCTCACTCTTGGTTTGTAGTGAGGCTGAAGCAGAATCAGGTTATGATCTGCTTTCCCAAGCCCAGGCAGCGGAGTGGCGTTGTATAATGTTTGCATACAGTAGGTCAATAGTCCTATTTCCCCTAAATGAGGAATGTTTGGTCATTTACTTATTATTACTAATGGTAGCAACAGTAGTTGTTAGCATTGCTGCCTAGTGACTCCAGAGATCACTATTCAAATCCTGGCCCATTTACTGTGTATGTGTAACTTGTCTGTTCTTCCTATATTTTATTCTCATTGTAGTTCCGTTTTTATCCTCTGCTTCCCACAGATGTGCATATTAAGTTATTGGCCGTGTTAGTTTTGTGTCAGTTTGTGTGGGAGTGCCTTGCAATAGATTGTGCCATGTCCACAGATGGTTCCTGCCATGCTAACAGGATATACATTTTCATCTTCTTCTTCTTCTTCTTCTTCTTCTTCTTCTTCTTCTTCTTCTTATTATTATTATTATTATTATTATTATTATTATTATTATTATTATTATTATTATCCTTTTTCCCTTTTTCTTCTTGCTTACTATTTGAGGTTGGCAATTGGTGTATCCAGATTTCAAGCAGAACTCATAGTGATTTATTCATGACACTTTCATAAAATGCATGCAGAAACCATTAGTGTGATCTTTTGTGCTTCACTGTCTGATGGATAGTTTGGGAGCAGCTGATTCTTGATTGTTCCTAAACTCCAGTTATGACTCGGACAATTTTTGTTTTCACATTCCACAGCCTTCTGATCTCAGTTTCCAAGCTTCCTATCTCTTCTTTTAGACAGGTAATGTGTAACCATACCATAGACATTTCTTTATCAACTGATAGTCTGTCAAGATCTTGGAAGAATTGTTCATGTAATTGTTTCTTGCCTCAGATACTTACCTTTGATTAATTTAAATTCCTTCTGGAGAAAGTATTTGCTTTGCTAGCATCATGATCCGTCACTACTCAGGTGAACTTGCCCTTCCCTACATTTATATAGTGAATTTGACCAACAATGGCTGAATTGTAAGCAGACTCTATCTCGACTAACACACTTTCACTATTTAATCTCTTTGTATAAAGACTTTTCACATCTGCCATTGGTTAATGGAGGCCTCTGAAAGTAAGGAGCTATCTTATTTTACCATTCATTTTCTCAATGTCTTTCCTTAACCTGTCGTCTATCCGAAAATTGTAAGCTACAGTACAACAATACAGATATGATATTGCTGTCTGTTGTTTTATTCTTTGAATTTAGCTGTGTCTTAAGTATACTGTATGTCATACTCTTTGATAGTACTCCCTCACAACATTGTCATTCATCTGGGTATTATCAATACCATCACTCCCTTCTGCATCCAGATACCTGTAGTTTTCATCAGTCTCCAAGACTCTCATCACAATCCAGACGTTAAGATGAATGTTTTGGCTTTTGGCTATCTTACCATGTTTGAATATTCTTGTGGCACATTTGTCTAAACCAAACTCCTTTTAGATGTTCTCACTGAATATTTTCACAGTGGTAAGGGCTTACTTCAACTTTTTCATGTTTTGAAAATAGTTTCAAGTCATCCATATATATATATATATATATTAGGAGGCTGAATTTGTCATTATCACTTCAAATTCAATGCTTTCTCTGTTCAAGATGTTGGCTAGTGGTATAAGTGCAATGGCAGAACAGGAAGGGCAATAACAAATCACTTTAGAAAATTCTTCATTGTATAGGGATGTTCCAAAAGTGGTCATATTTTGGTCTTCAACTACATCAATGACAGCTCACAAAATACAGCTACGGTGGAAATTTGATAGACATCTATGACTGCCAATATCTAGGCATGTCTTCTTGTAATGTATCTATGTCATGCGTAAATTTTTTAGATGATGCTTCAACTGAGCAGTTGATCTTTACTTCTCTAGACACTCTGCTACAACCTTTCTGTTAGTTTGAGAAGGTGCTATTTCTCAAGTAACTGTCTACATATCTATCCATATATGATAGATGCTAGGCAACTAATCGGATGATAGCTCCTTGGGTCCTTAGTGTTCATGTCTTATTACAACTATATTTGGAAGGTGGTTCCAGATGTTAACCACTCAGGAGTACTTCTGTGATCTTTGATGATTTAATTGGTGGTCTTAGTAAGGTCTTCTTGCAGTGCAGTTAGTTGTTTAAGTCAAAAGTCTGGCAACTCATCTGGCCAAGGGGAAATTCTTCAACTGTAAAGTCTGAACATGTATCTGTCGTTATTTGTTCATGCCCTTGTTTCTCTTGGCTGATCCAAGCTGCCTTTTCATTATGGACAACTTTATCTTGAAGGATTCTACCCTAGAAGCTCTTTACTTGTTCTTGAGGAGGTGGTTCTTTCACGTCATTATTTTGACCCTTCATCTGATGATAAAACCTTTTGACAGCTACATTGAGGAGTTTGTTTTATGGTAGTAGTTACTGTAGTTAATATATAATCTTGGCCCTGAGTTTTGCATGGAGTTTCATTGAATACTAAGCTTCAGTTCTTCAATGCTGTTGTCTGCGTCATTCTTTTTGTGTATGTTGTTGACTCTCAAGCAGATGTGGCATATTGGACCTTCTAGAACCTTATAGAAATATGACTGAATTGGTCTTTAAAATTTTCTTTGTCCTCTCTAAGATGTCCAGTGGAGTGAAGCTGTGTTTGTGCTTACTCTCCCATAGACTAGCATCCCATTACCATTTGGTTTTCTTCTTATGCCCAGTGCTGCTTAAACTGGCACCAACCTTTAAATTTTAAAAGTGTAGCAGGTTTGTAACATTGATTTACCTGTTTATAGGTAAATATGTCAGATTGTATATGATTGTCTTTATTTTTAAGCAGCATAAAGTGCAACCATTCAAAGCATGGTCAGTGCTAGTGGTTCAGAATTTCACTTCTCAGGTTATTCATGAGCTTAATTATTTTATTTCTCAAAAACAATAACCGCACCAGGAACTAAACTGCTTTATAGGGTTTATATAGTTCCATTTAGAAAATTTTAAAATTATTAATCACAAATAATTGTGAAAGCCATTTAAATATTTTCATCTAAATAAGTAAGAGAATCAGCCAAATTCATTCTTAGAGTAATGAAGAAATAAACTGAAGGTATTTCACTCACGAAGGTCAAAGTTGAAAAAAAAACATACTTGGTGTCCTTTATAAATGCATTTTCATTATGATAAATGTAGAATAATACTTATTGTTACATTGCACTGAGACCAATTCAGCTTTATCCAAGGCTGTGTTCCTTAGTTAGCCACTGGTATATGAAGCATGCAGGCAGATGGGAACCTTCGGCCATTTGTACATGCTACTGTATTTATTACATCCCTACATCATCGTTTACATACAAGTTTCTTCTTCCTGCACTGGATGTCATATTTATAGCCATATTGAAGCTCAGGTGTCACTTTAACATACATACATCCATCCATCCATCCATTTTCCAACCCGCTGAATCCGAACACAGGGTCACAGGGGTCTGCCGGAGCCAATCCCAGCCAACACAGGGCACAAGGCAGGAACAATCCCGGGCAGGGTGCCAACCCACCGCAGGACACACACAAACACACCCACACACCAAGCACACACTAGGGACAATTTAGAATCTCCAAACCACCTAACCTGCACGTCTTTGGACTGTGGGAGGAAACCGGAGCGCCCGGAGGAAACTCATGCAGACACGGGGAGAACATGCAAACTCCACGCAGGGAGGACCCAGGAAGCGAACCCAGGTCCCCAGATCACCCAACTATTACATAAAAATGTGTTATAGATGGAATAACTGTAGTTAGTGAAAAGTCAGTGGCACAGTACTGTTGCCTCCTGGATTTAGTGTCCTGGGTTTGAATTCCAAGCCCCTCTCTGTTTGTGTGGAGTGTACACTGTGGATCTAGGTTTTCCACACATAACCCAGTGATATGTTTGTTACGTTAATTAGCTATTCTACAGTATATTGGTTCCTTGTGGAGGTGTGGGCAGTGGACTGGTGCTTTATCTAGGGTTAATTTCTTACTTAAAACCGATGTTGTCCAGGACAGGATTCAGCCAACAGCAACCATGATTTGTTTGAGAATGTTCAATTGCGTTTGATTAAATTTTGATCTGTTTTATTTTGTTATGTAACATGTCATGTTGTCAGTATGATCAAACTTAGCAAAAGTGGTTGGCTACTAACTACTGCACAGGCAAGTAATTAGACCTAGCTAGAAATATTGTCCAAAATATAACAATTTTAAAAAGTGTATGGTACAGCCTTGTTACTTTAAATTGTTTTTAAATAAAGTAGGTCAAATGGAAAAAAAATTAATGTTGAGGACTTAGATACAAAACTGCACTACACAAAGCCAGATACCTTTTTGGCAAAGGTTTTGAATCATACAGGGAGCGATGCAAGGATGGTAAATAAAGTACACATCCTTGGTGTAACTGAGGCATTTTTATTCCAGTGCCACACCTATTGCAATCCAGCTGTGGCTTTCATTTATTGACGTTTGTGCTGAACTGACAGTATGATTCCTTAGATTTTTAAACCTAATGTGAGTGTGAGTGTAGCCATGCTGCCTTTTTTGTGGTTATTTCATTCTGTTTTTAAAGTATGAGGGACATAGTAGCTGCATATATATAGCAAGGAATGATTACGTATGAATGTAAAAGGCATGTCTGATTTGCTTCAAATTAGGTTGCATTATATACCTGCAAGTTTGATTAAACCACATCACCATTAAGTTCAAGCATGCCATCCAAATCCACCACCTTTTCAAAGCTAATTGAGCCGAACATCACACTCTTTCTTTGAGATTCCAATGCACTGGATCAGTAGGTTTTTTGAATATCAAGTATGATATAAAGAGTGGGACAACAGAATACTAAACGTGGGGATACTGTTAGGTGAAGAAAGTGAGAAAGAGATAAGTACTTTAGGAGACATGACAACTTTTTCTGTGAAGGAATTGTTGGCTAAAACCATAGAGAAAGTACAAGAACAAAGATGATTCAAGACCAAACATAAGGCTGTAAAACTTTAGAATTGTTTGTATGGAACTTTGTCTGATTTACTGGACATTGCTTTTCACCATAAGATAAAATGTTAAGAATAAAGGCTCCTTGAATATGAGAATAGTTATCAAAATACTTACATTAGCAATTCATACAATGAAATGCCTTCCCTATTTGGAAAATTGTTTGACTTTTTTATTTTTGGTAAGGTATAATCATAAACACAAAAAAATGAACTATTGAGAATGTTCACTTTTATTCTTCCAATTTAAGTTTCTTTAACTTAAAATGTACTTACCCTTTTCTGGTTACATTGACTTAAATTTGTTTAATGTCACAGTAAAACAATTAATTTATGTTGAAACAAAGCAATCAGACTATTTCCTTTTAATAGAAGCATTCATCTCAGGAACTGTTGTCTGTCATCACTTATTTTGTGTTAATTTGAATTAAAATGAATACTTTTCTAATCCTCTAATCATGGTATTCCTGTTTTCCCTATACATGGTTAAATTAAGTTGATTTAACCTAAAATAATCAAGTTTTATGCTTATGACACTCTGAATTTTGCATAAAGTATGATAATTGGCAAATTTTGTCGACAACACATTTCGAAGAATTCCCCACATTTTTGTATACAGTACTGGGAAAAAATGTTAAAAGGTTCTAATAAATTTATTATTTTCCAAATGCTATGGGTTTTGTGGGGTGGTGGAACCCAATTTATGATACTTATTTTGATAAACATCACCTACATTACATAAGAAAATAATCTTTTTCTTTGCTGTCAGTACAGCAATGTAATTAATGGTAAAATTACATGAAAAATGCAAACAGTCAAAATATTACTTTTTTGCCTTATTCAGTAATAAGTGAACCACTACAAACTTAACGGATAAACAAATAAATAAAATAATACTGATATAGTTTGAATATTAATTACACCCAATGAATGTATGTTCATGATTAACTAGCAAATTAAAGTTATATGAATACGATTATTTTACAGGAGTTGAGCATAAAAGAATAAGTTAATTGAAAGTGTGTCGAATGAGCGGTTGCTCATGGAGTCCTGAATGAGGCACATTACCTGCATTGTGAGGGAGCATCAGTTACGGCACTACGACCATGTGGTGTGTTTCCCAGAGGGTGATCCAGCTCTTAAGATCCTCATTGTTGGGGACCCAAGTGGCTGGACGAGGCCAAGGGGTCACCCACGTAACACCTGGCTGTGGCAGATAGAGGGTCACTTCCGGAAGGTGGGACTGGACCGCATGTCTGCCTGGGGGGTTGCCAACCGGGATCCCAAATTGTTTCGTTGTGTAGTGGTATGGCAACTCCCCAACTTGACTTGACTTTCGAGGAACAAGTTGAAGAAATAACTTGAGGTTAGTTTAACAAACTATTTTTTGTGTACAGTGACTCCAAATGAGCACCAGGAGTCTTTTAAGCCTATTTTTGGTTTTACAACTGCTAATTACAATGAATCCTGAGATTAAATGCAAAGTGTTGCCACTGATACTGTTTTGTTTGCTGTGTTTATTAAGGGTGTGTAGATAGTCTATATTACATAATGTTGGAATGGAGGGGCACATGGTGATGTGTGTCTGTGAAGTGTGAGTTAAAAAATGTAAAAAGTTTAATTCCATTTGAGATTTGGAAGTGCATTTAACTTTGGTGTGAAATAGATTTTTAAAAAAGTATTTTAACGAACAAGTAAATAATTTACACTTGCCTGTCACCACTGAGGGCTGTGAGTGCTGCTTGTACTCTAAGAGTGTCGTTTAATCTATGTTCCACCTTTATAGTGAATGAGTTGAGATCCAAAGAGAAAGACACAGTGAATATTTGGAAGGGTGGAGTATAGTGGGCTAAGAGGGATTATTTGCCTTCACCTGGGCAGTGTGTAAGGCGTGGGAGCCAGGAGATTACCATTAGATGGCCTGTCTTTTGTTAAACAAAGCTTTGAAGTAGTTATTTGTCACCCCCAGTCCAGGAGAATTAATAATGCTGGAAACATTTTTCTCTTCCAGTACACTTTACTTGAAACTAAACTGAATATTACAAACCTTTCCTTACTACAATATTTATTCACATTTAATGAAAATTACAAATGCTTTCACAGATCATTGAAAACCTCACCATTTGCTTAAGGTGATGAATGTCAACTAATATACAGTAAGTCTAAATTTAATTAATGTAATTGAACTAAGCATTAGGATACTCTCCTGGCTGATTTTGAAAAGCTTACACTGCAAATAGCGTGCATGCATTAAATTAGCAGGCTTGGATCTGGCAGATATTCAAATATGTTACTCTTTTACTCTTTGTTCAAGTGATGCCTAACATAGCACAAAACATGCATTATCATAAATAGAGGTTATGTTAGCCAGAACATCTGCTTGCATAATTTTTATTATATTTTGGCCAAAGTTTATGAATGTCTCCACTACTGTTCACTTAAGTAGATATGTGAGACTTATGTAAATGCAGCAACATTTGCCATTTTTGTGTTACTTTATGGTATTTGTAAATCTGTGCAATTACACTTGGTCTGTACACAGTTAAGAAAACTATTAAAAATAGAACCAAATTCATCTGAATGTATTAAGTAAAGGGCAGTATGTTGGCATCATGGCTAGCACTGCTGCCTCAAAGTTGCAAAGTCTTGGGTTCCATTCCTGGCCCTAGCATTGCCTTTATAGATTTTGCACATTCTTTGTGTGTGTGTGTACATACAGTAAGTCCTGCTCAGATACTTTGTTTTTCATCTGGTAGTCCATCACATGGAAATAAGATTAACAACCCATAAAAAGCTTGGTTAAAATGTAGGACTAATCATTTTTGGAACATATGGTCTGACATTACCTTTGCAAATTTCAAAATGTTTTTGCATAATGTAGTAATCAATAGACAAACCGATTTTTATCTTTAATACATATAAAATATACAAAATATGTTCTCAGTTCTCACTCTGTTTTGCCAGGAGGAGTAACTTCCTGTTCTGTGCCTACCAGTGTGGCAACCAGGTTAACTGATCCTCTAAGATCCTGTGTCCTTTATGTCAGGTTATGGTCACATAACCAAAAGAGGTGCACAATTCTTTTGTAGTTATCTCACTGGGACGAGTCCACTTCCATGGACTCACAGTTCCCTTGTGGGGCATGTCTGTCTACAGATACTTCTCATCTTCTTCTAAAAAGAGAGATAAATATGCCTTGAGTTCCTTGTCCCCCCCCCCCCCCCCCCCCCCACCATGATTTTCTCCAAAATCCCTGTCTTATTTCTTTTGCAGAAGTGCTCGCCCCCCTTGTCTATCAGAGTTTTCTCTCTCATTTGTCTTTCCTCTGCAGTTTCACTTTAGGCGACAGAGTCGCTTTCTCTCAGCTTCATGCTGTACCCTCATCCTTCTTTCTTCTTCCAGCTCATTAACTTGGAGCTGCTTTGCTGGCTCTTTGAGCTTTATGCTGTAGACTTTCACTTCCAGGCAGGACAGACAGACAGACACACTTCCACATGTAAACATTTATATATAAGATATATATATACCAGTAACAACGCACTGCACGATAACATGCAGTGAATACACTTAACTTGAGCATTCATAGTTTTCAGACTCTTTCTTCGTTTGCTCAGAGGTTGATGCGCTTGCTGCTTCCTGAACAGCTCTTCTTTTCTCCACCCTAGCAGCCCGCTTCTTCTCTTCTTTCATCAGCATCTTTTGACGTTAATACTGATTAAGTCAGTGTTTGTGTTGCAATTACTTAGTAAGTTTTATTTAATTTTTCACTTAAACTGGCACTTAAGCCTTCAATCTGCCTCAAGAATGATTTAAGATATGAAAAGGTAGGGGAAGTGATGACGAAGGTGGTAGGGATGAGAATGGCGCCCGTATGCATGAGCCACAAGGCTGCCCTGGTGGCCACTGCAGAGAGTTGATTCTACAATAAAATAAAATAAAAATAAAAAGAGGAATAACCTTGGAGGTCAATCATCACCTCGAAAGCAGATAGTGGACGTCAAGTAGTATATGTGTACCAAATTTCAGGCCAATAGGTCAAACAGTTTGGGAGCTACAGGTGATTTCAAATCCTGGATAGACAAACGAACAGCCACAGTAGTGTATTATATATAAATATAGTGGAAGAAGCCCTGATCATGGCTTGGACACATGAATCAAAACACGAGACAAGTAAAGCCAGCATAACTCAATGGCAATTACATAATATAAAGACGGTGGTGGGTTGTCAATGGTTATCTTGGAGTCCCCAAGTACATTAGATGGCCGTGTAGAGGACCATTGTATTTGATACCCTGTTTCAAATGATAAAATACAAAAAACTGTGAGTATTGGGGCCAATATGGGATGAGTTGTAGGAGTCCTATCCACTGTCCCATAATGCGTCCCCTACATATAAATATTTATTATTAATATGCATGTGTGTATATTTATGTATATAAGAACAGTATATATGCATCCATTCAGTTATTGAACTATGTTAATTCAATGTAAGGACTGTGGAAACCTGGAGCAGAGAATTGGAGCCAAACCCAAAGAAATATATATTGTTAATTTTAAAAACAAAAAGGCTACATATATTTAAACTAACAATACACCGAAGTTCGGGCTGTTGCAGACAAAATAGCTTTTGAAGCATTTGAAAAAAATATCAAATCATATTCCAAAGAATTGTAGAAAATGTATTCATATATTATTGAAGTTAATTAATCTTTAAGGGAAAGTACAGTTTTGCAAATTAATGCTCATTTCACTACCTATTAAAGCTTAATCATTTAAATAATTAAAAAAATGGCATTTGCTACGAAAAGAAGGAATCTGTATATCTATTAATCTATCTATCTACTGTATTTGTATTTTTAATTATTTTTTCCTGTGCTCACTTTTTTGTCAGAAATGCTGTCTGATTTATGGAGGAGGAAACGCAGAAAATAAATTCCACAAACAGTGTACATCACACTTATTGTTACCATCCTTGTTGAACCCCCCCATGCTGGAATATTTTGATTTGTTGTACAGTAATTGATGCCTTGCTGTTACACATTTACCACCATCACCGTACAATGATTAGATTCTATTATTGTAATTACCAGTATAATTTCGGTCTGAACCTAATTAATAGCATGCAATGTCATTTAGTGATGAAAGCTACTGTTCAGTGACTGTTTTTTCTTCCTGAAAACAAAGAAACCAAAACAGCTGGCTTGACCCTGCAGACAGACAAAGAGAACCCGTCAATGAATTTGGCCTGAGAAGCCATAGACATTCCCCCTGTTTTAATGCTAATTAATCTTGTGGTGTGTCATGCATAACATGACAGCTTTGAAGAATATACATTCAGACACATCATTCTAGGTTGTCTAATGAAATATAAATTTAGACTGTCGCAGCTTGGAGGCCTCAAAAAAAAGGAGAAAAATTTACTCCCTGCCAGCAGCTTTTAAAGGGTATAAATGGAAAGAAGAGATTAACACTTGATTTTACACACATTTAATACAGTGTAGTATATACTGTATGGGGTGATATACAAGCATTCTTTTAAAAATGACACCTTGATATTTTTCAATTGGAATGTCACAAGAAAGTAGCATTTACAAGGTTGTTAAAATTGTAACAAAATGTTTTGAATTAACTATAATGGGTTGGTGTTATGATTTGGGTGTACTTCTACTGTATAGTGAAGCAGATATGAGGCCTCCTAAAGGCTCCAAAAAGCAGGCCAGGTCCTCCCAGTCTGCCTAGAAATGGCCTTACCCCAGGTAGTCTGAACTCTCTTACTCCACACACCCTAACTGACTTTGAAAATTCCAAGTAATCTCCTAATTTCCCAATAAAATACAAAAAAACATCCTTCTAGGGAAAGGAAGAATCAAAATCTTTGGCTAGGAAGGACAAAGCCACAAAGTAATCTTTATTAATGCAATGATTTATTTGGAGATAAAACAACAAAAATGGTAAAAAGGCAATCCTAAGCAAAAAAGTCCCAATACACTAACTGTTAATCAGACTCTAAAACAAAGAAGCAAAGAAATCCAAGAACCAGAAAATGTAATACTGTACTTAAAAACAAAACACCTTCAATGGACCACTGCAGCATTCACTGTCAGCTTTTAGAAAAAAGAGGCTGAGGGCAGTTCCTCAGCCATGACACCACGGTGGTCCTGCCACCTGAGATTCCACCTGTAGACTACAAGGTACATATATGAACTCTTCATTATACATAGATAGTAAATAATAAATGATTTTAAAGTGACACCACAGAATTAAAGAATAATAAACAAAACCAACAGAAATAACAAGGAAACCTAAACAATAATGATTGAAAATTAACAAAAACAACAATTATACAAGAATAAATAAACCCTGGCTGTAGTATCGTCATCAGATAGATACCTTGTTTTAATATCTTTCATCACCTATTATTCTTCAGGTGTCCTGTCCATTCACTATCCTTCAGATTTCCATCACAGCCTGTGTAAATGCTTCATTATTTCAAGCTTTAATTGTAGCCAAATGGAACCACTTAGAAGCAGATTATGTATTTATGATTTCCCTATCTATCTATCTATCTATCTATCTATCTATCTATCTATCTATCTATCTATCTATCTATCTATCTATCTATCTATCTATCTATCTATCTATCTATCTATCTATCTATCTATCTATCTATCTATCTCACCCAAGAAATGATCTCTAAAGGTGTTTATCTGGAATTTTGTTTGACAAAACACTGTATAACTTTATAATACACACAAATAATCATTAATACCATAAGAAGTAATTCAAAATCACTTTTCTATAAACAAGCTACTATTTTGTGTGGACTCCCTTAGAATACTAAATGTAGCATTTTGTTTTGGTACACTGTTTTATAATTTGTTTAAATAGTGGTCTGATCAATTCTGACAAGCTTCGTGCAGGATTTGCCATCATTTTTTTGAGTTTGCATGGGTGCTCTTTGTTCTTTTCCCTGCCCTAGTGATTCCACATAACTTCAGTTACATTTAGGCCAAAGCTCTGAAGTGGCCATCTTAATAGTTTTAATTTTCCGTCTGCAGACTTCTGTTCCAAATAGGTCTCAGCAATCATCATTCTATCAATATTGACCATATAACCATCCTACACTGTTAAATGAATTGTACCCCCACATTATGACAGAGCTGTCACCATGCTTCACAGAAGGCTGCAGGTGCAGGTATCAATGTACTTCTCTCCAAACTCTTCCTGTACTGGTGTCTTTGTCAACCAAATCTTGGACTCATCATTGCATAAGAAACTCTACCAGTCTCTTTTACTTGTTCCTTTCTTGTTTCTTAGCTACAACATGCCCTGCAAGATAATTTATTTTAATAGTTTTTCACACAGTCGGAGCATTCTGTCTCATAAGGAGGTGACTTTTAAGTATTGTTCTTCAGATGCAGACAGTGTTGTGGGTCTTCAACTCATTTTTGCTGTCACCTTGCCCAGTTTCTTCAAATTTCTTTATGATAGCTTTAACACCATATATTGAACATTTAGTTTAGGGTGTTACTGCTTGTTAACTGTAGGCTTATGATACAAAAATATGATATTATTATGTCTTGTGGCAGTCAGCTGGGGGCTTATGCCCAGTCGAGATGCCTGGAATGATCGGGAGAGTGATTATACTTCCCCTGGGTCACGAGAGGGCAGCTGCCCTGGTCTGTATGGAAGCTTAACCCTATTGGGGCCCGTGGCTACTACAAGGGGGTGTCCAGAGGATTGAGGAGCCCTGGATGTCAGCACTTCCGCCACACCCGGAAGTGCTGCCGGAAGGAATACCAGGGACACCAGGAGTGCTTCTGGGTGCTCTTGCGGTACTTCCGCCACACCAGGAAGTGCTGCAGGAAGATCGTCAGAGGGCACATGGAGCACATCCAGGTGTATATAAAAGAAGCCGCCTTCATCCAGTCAAGAGCTGGAGTCGGGAGGAAGAAGAGAAAGCTCAGGAGAGAGGAGCAGAGGCGGTGAAGGAAGGACACATTGAGAGGCCCAGAATTAAGAAGGGTGTTTGGTGCCGGGGGCACTGTGTTATGTGCGGGACAATTCTGTAAATAAACCGTGTGTAGTTTGGAACTGCTAGTGTCTGTCTGTTGGTGTCTGGGCTGGTCTACCACAGTCTGTTAAAGATTGTCAGCTTAGCCATTTCCAAGTATTTCCTCAGGGCACCCTAGTATTTATGGAATCATCCAATACATTCTTTAATTTGTTAAATGGCACCATTAACACACTACCTCATTAATTTTAATCATGTGTGTTGTGTGTTGTTAGTAGAATTTAATACTTATTGTATATAGTAAGCCAAACCTATGTTGTTCTAACCACCTCACAAGATATCATAGCATTATTTTTAAAAGCAAGCGACTTACTACCCAGATTAAATATATATTTTCTTGGTTGGCAGAAGACTTTTACATAATCCAGCACACATCAATATTGTAAATTACACTTAATATGAAGTACTTTAATTTATAGCAAGACCTTTCTTTAAACTTCTTTGATACATAGGCCGGGGATATTAGATTGACTCAGATTCATACATTTGTCAATATGACTGGAGTGATGGCTTTATTTGCAACACAGAACAAAGATGGTATCCTAACAAAAAACAGTTCAATAAAGAATTTCTTTGTCAATCTCAGTGTGTAAACAATATAATTCGGAAAATAGTGCAGCTAATTTTGCTAGGTTTTGAACTTCTTAACAAAGATAATGTCATTGATGTATTTTACTCATGTACTGATATGTCTTTAGCTGCAGAGCAATAACGATTGGGATTTCATCTATGAATAACTATAATTCTACTTGACCCACCTTTCAGCAGTTTTGCTGTAATGCCTTACTGCTGAATCAGAGCTTATTTGAAAAATGCTTTTCCTTTGAATAACTGAAGCTTTGAGTCACATAAAATACTCTTTTAATTGCCAGGTAAAGAGCAGACTGCAGAATTTGTATAAAGTATATACATGTATGTGTTCATTAAGAGAAGTCAATGCAGTTTTGTAGCTGTAGAGCCAAAATTTTCAAATGTTTCGTAATTTTAAATTTTGAGACTTAAGAATTGGTAATAGCTCCTTTATAAAATTGCATGTGTGGACTAGTCTAATTGTTGAAAATATACGAAAAGGAAATTGTTAGGATTTTGTTTTTTATTTGGTGTAGTTTTCAATTTTTGTGAATTTTATGTTTTACCCCTGTTCCCTTATTTGCTTATAGTTCAGTTTTTTTGTATTGTTTTTAATTTTCTCCTTGGAATTAGAGTTATCAGGTATTGAAGAGCTCTAAATCAGTTGTTTGCCAAGTCTTCAGCTACTCTTTGCTTTTGTTGTTCAGCTCCTTTTTTGTCCTACCCTCCTGTTCATGTTTATCTGGAGAATTTTGTTGGTCTTTTGACCATTTTTGACAGTCAGTCATTGTCCAACCCGCTATATCCCAACACAGGGTCACTGGGGTCTGCTGGAGCCAATCCCAGCTAACACAGGGCGCAAGGCAGGAACAAATCCCCGGACAGGCGCCAGCCCACCACAGGGTGCACACACACACACACCCACAACACCAAGCACACACTGGGGACGATTTAGAATCGCCAATGCACCTAACCTGCATGTCTTTGGACTGTGGGAGGAAACCGGATCAATCGGAGGAAACCCACGCAGACACGGGGAGAACATGCAAACTCCTGGCAGGGAGGACCCGGGAAGTGAACCCAGGTCTTCTTACTGCAGGGCAGCAGCGCTACCACTGCGCCACCATGCCGCCCATTTTTGACAGTTATGGGAATATTTGAATTTTGGCTTTTGTTCTTGGAATATTCTCTTGGTTAAATGGACTTGTCTTATTAATTAGTTTTACCATTTATTTTTTTAAGTTAATAATTACTATTTAGCATTGCTATTTTGAAATTTAGTTTTATGTTGGTTTTTTCCTTTATTTTGAGTTTTGATATTTGAACCTGTTGTGTAGTTTTGCATTTTTGTTGCAACCTTTTCTTCATTTAATTAATTAAATAAAAATAAATTAAATAATTAAATAAAACTATTAATTATTTGTTTCTTTGGGTCACAAACCTCACCTTTTCTCAGTCTTTTTAATGTTTCAGGATTGTTTAATTTTTTTTTTTTGTTAGAGTGCTTTAGTCTTTTTTTGATTGTTTAGGTTTTTGGCCTCTTTAAGCATTTTCTGCCTGAAATTATAACAGAAATAATCTTTGAAAGAACTTTTTTTTTTGTTTATTATATATTATTGTATTTTCTGTATTTATCTGTTTTTGTGATCTATGCGGATATTATTTATATCCAGTGTTATATATTCCCTGCTGTTCTTGCTGAGACTCTATGAAGCACCATGAACATGGGAAAGGTGCAATATAAATAAAATGAATTATTATTATATTATTATTATTAAGCATGGGCATCCACATCAGGTTTTGCTGGTGAATACTCTAAGTCACTGGCTTTTAGGACATAGTCTTTATGTCTCATAACTTGTGCTCTTTCAGTGTCTTAATGTGCTGTGCAACTTATAGTACCCATGAATACTCTGTTTTCATGTGTGTCTAGTTTTCTCTTTAAACTGTGTCTGTATTTCTGAAATTGTTTTTGTTTATATATGAATTTGTAGTGTTATCAACAGATTATTATATACTTCCCAGTTCTCCAATTATTACATTGAATTCTGATAATAATGTCTCTCTGTAACTAATACAAGGTGGCACACAAAACCGTAGCCCTGTGTACAATAAGAAGCCCCAGCTTTGTTTTAATGGCAGAAGTCTCAGTCAAGTGAAACTAGCAGAACTTTCTGCTATCACTTCACTTGGCTAGATGTGTTAGAATATCTGTGTGCTTGCTGAAGTACAAACATGCCACATTTATTGTGAACAACATCTTTAAATGGTGGAGCAATATGGTCGTACAGGCCCCTTTAATTTGTTACATGAGAGATTCTAGGAACAATATTCAATTGTAAATACACCTGTGGAATGCACAGTTCAGGAATTGGTGAAAATGTGGCATTATATTGTTTCTGTGAGCAATTCATTAAAACAAAGAAACCCGTCAGTAACATGATGTTGTTGCCAGCATGGTGGATTGTTGGGATGAGATCTATTTCAATGAACATGTTACAGCACACAGAATTTTGCTCTCTGTAATTGGAAACCATTTTCACTACTGCTTTTAAAATAGTCATTGATGTTCTTTAATAATATTTTTAGTAATAATAACATAAATAAACAAGTTAGACAATGTACAGATGGTGTAACATTTAGGTGCATTTGGTGACTACAGTAACTGATATGAAAGATGTAGCATTTCACATTTGTATTTACTTAATTCAAGAGTCAGTGATTATATTTTTGTTTATTAAAAAGTTTGAAACAATGAGTCATATTTGAAAAGTAAAAATAACAGAACACGTGTTAGTAGACATAAATAGGCTTGTGGAGGCATAATAGCTTTCATACACAGCAGATTGCAATTGAAATGATTCACAAATGTCATTGATTGATTTGTGTTAGTGGTGGAGAGTCTGAGATTATTTGTTATTCAATTTTCTAAAGCATAACATTTTTTAAAGTATACCCAAGCAACTGAAAATTACATATTAACCAGGGGGCTTTGCTCACCAACCCCTGAGGGCGGGCACTGGACTTCCGCTTTCTCACGGCTGAACCACTCAAAGGGAGTCGGGGCACTCCTCCATTAGAAAAAGCAATTGTATTTAAAGAGATGATATATAGAGGAGTATGAGGGGTGCAGGAGGAAGACGGTTTGGTCCTTAGTTATTTTTGATAGAAAATCAATTACTTGAGTATTTCACTACAACTGTCTATTTTGAATACCAATGAATAATAAAATGTAGTAAAAAGAAAAAGTAAAAAGTAGAAGTGAAAAAGTAAAACATAATAAAATGTAATAAAAAGTAAATAAAAAATTAAATTACTTTAACACCTCACCAAAAACAATATTATGAATTACTTTATCCTTTAACTTATTATTTTATAAATGTTGATTTTTCACATTTGTTCACATATTGTTCAGGATATTTTTCTCTTTTTCGTTTATTGGATGATTCTCTTTGTTCTTGATTTTTTATTATATGCAGCTCTCTTTTGTTCATTTTCTTTTTTTCGACGTTTATTATAACATCTTGTTGTTCTTTTTCTGTTACAATCTAAAATTTGACGTTCATGAATAGATGATTTGCTTTTCTCCCTTGCTGTTATAACCTACTGCATTGAATGGCGTGTTACCACTGGGAGTGTCATGAGATGGTATGGAGAGAGATGTGCGCATTAGGAGTAACTAATGGGCGAGCGGTGTGGAGGGGAGTGGTCAAGTCTAAATACCGTGAACAAGACGGAAAATTTTTTTAATATTATTGAGAGATACAAAATTACCAATATTAGCATGCTAAAATCAGTATCATTATTTACCTATGAAAGGAGAAAAGGAACTGAAGGATAGCCATTTAGCTATTAATATTAGTTAAAACGTATTTGTTAAAATTATATAAATATGTGAGAACTTGGAAAGGAACTGATTTATTGTATAACAGGAATAAGAATGGTACACTATGGGCAAGAATATCAGGAGTTTGCCATGATTGCTCATATATATCTAAGACTAAAAGATCAGGGATTGTGTGCCAGAGATCAGGATCTTAAGCCACTGAAGGCTCCCACTTCCCGATGCCACTGTCCATTCTTAAAGCTGTCCTGTGTTTTTATCAGTTACAAATCAGTTAATTCAAACTCCATTTAGCTGCAGGTTAATAACATTGATTCTTTATAATAATAATCTGCAGATAATATTGTTTAATCCACTCAGTCGTATATATGCTTAAGTAATTGCTTTCCCATTCCATTTATTTACAGAGAAGCAACTTTTATGTTCTCTGTTAGTTAACTTACCTGAAAGATGTGTGCTGTGGTGTGAGCTGTTTGGAGAAAGGAGATTTGTGTTCAGACCTCCAAACATAGAGAGTAGTGTTAGTAATCTGCTTTGTAATATCTCAAAGTAACTTTACATGGAGATTTTTATATTTTATATACAATTATAGGTTTTTATACAGTAAAAGAAGCTTCGAAGAAGTACTTCTTCATAACAGTAATAAATACAGTATGAATTAATACCAGTTGCTTATTATGTGTATTTGAAAGAAGCCTCCAAGAATTTCATAGATCTTCAAGAAAATTAGCAACAATGACCACTGTTGGTTCATATGTGGGGAGCTGAAAGTTCAGTGTATCTTACTGGGTCAGCATTCAGGGAATACAAAATTTCCACGTTTTCTCTGTGAGTGGGACCACAGTGCCAAGAACTGTCATTGGTTTCAGAAATAATGGCCAGCTATATATAAAAAAAAAGCTATAGCTGCAGTAGTTTGTTAAAGCCCTATCAAAAGATGAAGCCTGTTTGACGTGTTTGTGTAAAGAGAATTATTGTCAGACCTGATATTAGAAAACTGATTTCTGATGCAAAATATGACGGTGTGATAGACAATATGAAACACGTTTTTAGGTAACAATAAAGATCGGAAAAGAAATAGTGAAAAATGTTATTAGTTAAGTATAAGGAATTGATTTGCAATATACAGTAAGTCTCAAAGTTCACTTTTTGGATTCACATTTGGAAGTTTTTTTACCTTGAAAATCTTGGAGCGACGACTGAAGATCTGGCTGAAAGATTCCATCAGGATATCAAGGACATGGAAAGAAGGTACCAGGGACATTAGGATGTCAGTCTGT
Organism: Erpetoichthys calabaricus; assembly: GCF_900747795.2. Taxonomy (NCBI): domain Eukaryota; kingdom Metazoa; phylum Chordata; class Cladistia; order Polypteriformes; family Polypteridae; genus Erpetoichthys; species Erpetoichthys calabaricus. Next base: position 74,530,811 of record NC_041394.2, read on the forward strand.
TGGTGGACTAAGACAGACCACCAAATAAAGTTGTGGATCAAAAAAAATTAAGCAGTGACAAAAACTAAAGATTAATTTAAGTCAATTTATATGTATCGTTGTTTACTTTATAAATATGTTTTAAAATATTAGGTTGACTAAATATTTTCATGTTAAATTGATTAAAACTAGGAGGGACGTTGAAAAAGTTTCTGCACTTTTATATTTTTGTTGGAAACGATGAAGGCTGGAGGAGTAGTAATTGGGCATTAAAACTTGGTACGATGCTGGGAAAATTGCGTCGTAAATGAAGGTAGAAAAGTGATGTCATTTTTTTAAAATTCTTAATAAATAGAGTTAAAAAAAAGTACGTAAACTTTTTGAATGTCCCTTGTATATTGTATACATGACTACATTGTGTAATTTGTTGCATTTTAACTTAATTAACATAATAACTATTCACAAAAGAAGCATTTTTTCTGATTTGAATTTTGCAGACCTGTGTTATTATTAAATTATGTTTGGATGACATGTTTTAGTTGGCTTTAAAGTTCAGGATGCATTTAAATTGATTACATGTACTTTCTGTCATGAAAGTACAAGCAAGTTAATTGGCCTGTTTAGGGTCACACTGCGCATGATAGGAGTTTAAGGGCCAGTGGCTTTGACACTACATTATACTTCCATTAAAAGTCAATGATCATAATAAACATTATTTTGATAGAACAAACCTGCAAAATATGAAACATTTAACACAGTTAAATTTCATTCCACATGGATTCATTTCAAAATTGTACAGGGGAGAGATATAGTAACTAAGGCAAACAATAGTCCAAAGAGGTTCTTTCAGCGCTTCAGCAATAGTAGTAGTGGTAGCAGGCAGCAGTACTGTTGTGGTGTTGAGTCCACTTGAAAACAGGGTAAAGAATGTGAGGAGCAACAAAAGTGAAAGAGAAAAAGTAAAAAATACATAGAATGTTAGAAATTAGAAGGACTAAAAATAAAAAACAAAGAAATCACTGAAACTGGACAATATTCGCCATAGTGTGCTTAACGATTTATTGATCATCATTTAACTTTTAACATGTGTTTTTGAAACAGTATGATATGTAACAATTAACAGCACAGTATGTCCAAAAGGCAGGCAACATTAACACAACTAAATATTTGGAAAATTGCTGTATGCAGTAAGCAAGCAAATATTCAGTTGAATACAAAATGTGATTGGGCTGACCCTGGTAAGTGTAGGAAAAATACTTTATTGTTTATCTTGGGCAAAATAAGGAAGATTATTATTGTAAAGGACAAGATAGAGATCTAACTGGCCAAATCAGGGGTATCAGCACACAGTCTGCATAAAATGGTGGAGAGCAGGGTGGTGTTGAGCCTTTTTGAGCAATATATCTATTTTAGGGTAAGAGACTGAAATGTCCTCACCTCTCTCTGGGTTAAGGTCTTTCACTGACCATGGACTCCTAGAAATCACTTAGGAAACAACACTGGGGTGAGCAGGTTTCACTAATATGCTGGAGTTTGAAGATAACAGTAGAAAATACAACGTCATTATACACAAAAATCTTTTCTTCAGGTTTCCTTTGACGGGTTAGTCCAGTAATTACAAGAGGCAGGTGAGATAAACAGTAAATAAAAACAACAATCAAAATGTCGCTGTGATTTATACTCTAAATTGTTATGCAGACATATATGAGATTTTTTTATATATTTGCTGTACATATTTACACATAAATGTACCTTGTGTTTTGCTTTCACTGTAGAAGACTTGTGCTGCAACAGTCTAAACTGATGCTTTCTATTTTCTTGACACAGAAAGACAAAAAGTGCAGTAGAGCATTTCTACCGTTAGTCAATCCACATAAAAACTGTTGCTGTCTGCACAAAATGCAAGATAAGCAGGATGGTGTAGGAGTGGTGTTATTGGAGGCAAAAGGTGAATATGTGTTAAACATTGAAGAAATACATCATGCAGATCTGGATAATTGAAAATATGTATTTTTGCCTTGTTTTAAATCTTGAAAATAAGTGTACTGCCTGCATACTCTATGTGTAGTTGTCAGTGTTTAGATATCACTCCTACTCTATGATCATGTTGTCCTCACCTTGTGTTCAGTGTCCTTAGTGTAGGCTCCAGATCTTTGCTTCCTTAAAAGAGAGTTCAAAATGGAGAGATGAATGAATGATTGTATTAAAAAATGACAAGAAACAGAAATATGAATTAAAGTGAATGCTTAATTTATTAGGAAATCATTTGTTTATCAGTAACAAATGCCCTCAATGTACTTACTCATTGTAATAATTAGTTATATCTTGTATTATTTGCACTGGTGCCCTGCTCTTAGTTGTATTTTCACAGTGTACCTAGTATTGCCAGTGTGATACTTCCAAATTGTCCAAGCAACATGGAAAATGGAAGGGTTTAACTGCTTTAAATTCCAATTGTACTACACATTTTGTAAAAGCATCCTTCTTTTGAATATGGCAACTCGCATTCTGCTCTTTACAGACTGAGTCATCACTTCCTAATCCACTTGCCTGATAATCTCCATTGTAACCTCATAACTGTTTCAAATAAAGAAAAATCATAAATGTCACTTTGAAACTGTCATTTCAGATGAGAACTTATTTTAAAACCCTCCACAGTGAATGCTCATTTGCAATAAAATCTAGAAAGTAGTTGGGCTCTTCAGGAGCACAGCCTTTCAATTCCCGTCTTAAACGTACATCATGTCTGTTAGCAAAGAAAAGAAGAAGTGGTCATCCAAAGCATTCTTGTATATTTTCTGAAACATCTAAACCAGACGTGGGGAAGTTAGCTCTCAGACTTTCCTCTCTGATTAATAGAATGTGTTTACAGAAAGGCAAACAATATGGGTGGGTAGCTGTGAGTAAGTCAGAATGAGACAATTTTACCACTGTGTTATCTGGTTTTCTATTTCTGGTTGTCAGAAGGCAATTGCTCTTTTACACAAGCAGCAGTGATTACGTATTATCTTGCTGTTATTTAACGTCTTTGAATACTGAACTTCTCTTGGCTTAAGCCTTATAGTATAAACAAGTGCCTGAATGTGGTTCATGTTGTTAGAATAGGCTGAACTTAGTTTTGCTTGCAGCACAGAGGTTACAATTGCTGCCTCACAGATCCACGGTCCTGCGTTTGAATCCGGGCCTGAGTACTGCAAAGGTGAGGACTGCATGATCTTCTGGCGTTCCAACATTTTTTTTCTGCCACATATCAAAGATATGTGTTAGGTTAGTTGGCAATATTGGTAAGTTAATTATCTTATGATGAATTTACTTGGTTATAGACTTAAGCTAAATGCTGCTGGGCTTTGTTCACTAGCACTGTGAATTGGATAAGTATATTAAAATCAGGTTGGATAGTTTTCCTTAACTAACATTCTCAAAAATGAAACTCTTAGTATTAAGTAAAGTCAATTTATCTTAGTGATTCTCCTTCTGGTGTTATATGGCAGTGTATTTTGAAATTCAAATATCAAGCATTTCAAATGATTTGATAAAATTCCAGGTGTGCCTCAATTGTTAGATAAGACTTTATTAATCCTGAGGGAAATTGCAAGGATACAGTAGCAGAAAAAAGGTTGCAGATATACTGTACAATATAACAAGCATTATCTGTGTCTATAATGATATTAACCAAGAGTAAGTATTCACTAAGTGTAAAGTGATTAGGTTTGCCCATAGCCTTATCAGTTACAATTTCACAGAATTAATATTACACAGTATATCAGTCATAGGTGCAATACATGGAACATATCATCATTGTCTGTTAGGATGTGTGCTAAAACCAACTTAGTACCATTCATCACACAGGGAACAATACCACCCTGGCTGTGGAGTGACTCATTATAGAGCCTGATACCTGAGGGTAGAACTGACCTGACATAGCACTCCTTGGAGCAATATGGTTGTCTCGGTCTGTTATTAAAGGTGCTCCTCTTTTTAGCCAAGAGGGTGAAAGTCATTGTCCAGAATAGTAAGCACTTTCCTGAGTGACCTCTGTTGCGCCACTTTATCCACTGAATCTAACTTCACTCTCATGACTTTTGTTCTTTTAAGGCTTTAGATATTCATTATACTAAGCTGAACTGCTAAACCAACACAAATTATCCTAAGTATGGTTTGATGATAAAATACATTTTAGGGCCTCAAAACTTAGAATTTTGTTTAATGGCATACTGACAAGTATATTCTAAGTTAAATTATTAAACATACCTTTTTATTTATCATAACACCTTCCACTGTGAATGCCATGTGAACTATCTGAAGAGCAAAAGTCTAGCATCAGTCACCAAAATAATTAAGGTGACGGTGGCATGGGGAGAATGACTTATTCAAGGCCATGGTGAGTCAAAAGTAGCATTAAATCTTTCTTTAGTATTTGAACAGAAATGTGAATTCGTATTCTTCACACAGTTCAAGGTCAAATAGGCCTTACATCTGAGCACTGGCATTAAGAGTTTACTTGTAATAGGTTGATAGGTGGCTTATCTGAACATGGAGTGGCCCAGTCTTCTACTTTGTGGATTTGTGGTTGGGTTCAGACTCACTTCTTTTTATTAGGAAAATATATTTAACACATCCTTATTAACTTGCTCTCTGTGTTACATCTGAGATGGGCAAAGTAAAGGTTCAGTAGTCTCACACATGGGTGCTTTCTCCTTACTGAGAGATGAACAGGAAAATCCACCGACTAAAATACTGCAGTTAATGGGATGGTGCTCTTACTTATGGAGTGAGAAGCTTGTGTGCCTGAAATGATCATGCAAACTAAAAATATGGAAAGGGGAAGAGACCTAAAATACAAAGAGACCACAAACATGCAATAGAATTAGTAAGACATCCAAAAATAATGTTCACTAGCACACTGTAAAAAAGTAATCAAATAAAAATTGTAATAGCCTAAGTTTGTGATATAACATGATTACATATGCCTGTTTGGCAGCTCATATGTGCATGTATACTGTATTGTACATATACATGTACAGTGTACATTCTCATACACTCTTCAGTTAAATTCATTTTATTTTTGTTTAGTGCCCAGACTGAATGCAGGCACAGAGCACAATGACCTGTTCTCAGGTAACATGCAAATACAAACTTAACAAATTACTAATTACATAATAAATAAACATAAAACACAAATCTGTGTACACAGACAGGGAAACAAGAGTTGTTTTAAACGAATCAAACTTAAATGGAACACAACAATGTCTGGTTATTAATTAATTGCTGAACTATAGCCAGTGAAGCCTGAACATTCATAAACTGAAAGTAGTTTAGGTGATCATGATAAGCTTGTTCCATGGTATGGGAAGAAAAGCTGAGAATCAGTGTACAATTCTAGCTCATCAGGAAAGAGGTAGGAAAGACAGTAGCTACATACAATAGGCTACTCTCTCCCATAAAACATCCAGCACACAGATCAGTTTAACTGACAGCATGTGAACAACAATAGACTCAGGATGAACAAAACTGTTAACAAAGAATACTGTACATTAAAAGCGGCGGAGTGTGTCAGGTAAAAACAGCCATATCGCACAGATAAACTCCACTTTGCCTGGTCAACACCTTGTCGAAGTACTTACAAATTCCAGCAACATTTCAAGAGGCTGATGGCCCATGGTCAGAAATCAGTACGCTGCAGAAGGTGTCAGTCCCGTCATGTTCCCACACTGTGAATGCTGTCATCATTTTAAATGCTTCATTCACTGTCAGTGTTTCCAGCTCCACACCTTCAATCATCAGCTGCTGTTACAGTTCCTGTTTCTCAGCCAGCAAGACAGCAATATGCCTGACACACTTCAAGAATTACCTCACAACAGGTAATACTTAAAAATATGCATAGCTAAATTTTAAAGTTAATTTCTTGGATTTCAAGAAATCTGGGCAGAGCATTTAATTCAGCATTCAGAATTTGATTCAGATAGCCTGCAGTAACAGATCGGAGAGTGTCTCATTGCTCCAGCAAATTGGAATCGAATCTCAGCTCAGTCACTGTCTGAATCTAGCCTGAATATTCACCCCATGTATGTGTACATTTTCCAAAGTACTTTGTTTTTCCACTCACATGGCAAAGATGTGCAAGTTAGGTTAATTTGGTACTTCCTTTATCTAGTTTGGGGTATTTAAGTGAGACGGCTCTGCGATTTATACAGAGGGTTAATGCCTTGTAGAGCATACTGCAGGGAGAGTGAAATAAATGTATTTAAATGTGGATGGAAAATAAATAGTATATGTGGAATAGATACTGTACATATTTAGAATAACATTTTATTATAGTTGGTTGTACTTAATTATCAAAGTAGAGCCATATAATGTTCCATTTTCATGTTTCTTTTACAGCAATTTATAGCATAGGCAATACCTTTAAAAGTGAGCTTATTTTTCATCCTGTTTCAGGCTATAAAATATGAAACCTATGCCTTGATCTTCTTGTTCTTCAAACAAACCTTAACCACTTACAGTAGGGGATGAAAAAAAGTATATGCTTACAGCTTCAGAGCAAGGACCCCTGGGATATGGCCATGGGAGGTAAACATAAGCTAGCAGGGAGCACTTCTGTCAAGTGTGTCTGGGAAGCTGTCCTAGAGACATGAAAAGAGTGTCTACGGGGGATTGTAGCGACAGAGTGAAGGTTAGGGTTGGCATTTCCATCTGTAGGCAAACTCTCTAGTGTCTGTCCTCTTCAGCCACCCAGGAATATAGTACAGTGGTTGTGTCTGAAATTAAATCATCAGGGAATGCTTTAACACACGCACACACACACACACACACACACACAGAGGAATCCCAGGCTCAACATTCTGGAGTCACATGTTCATTAACATCATAAATCTTACCCTTTGCTTGCTCTGACTAATCGTTTCTTTTTCAGATCGAGCAGTGCTAAAGAACAAATTATCCCAAACAGTCTACTCCTACATTTGTTATTTTCAACTATTTTATAAGGGCAAAGTGTTCTGCATCCTCCAGTAGGACGGAGTACAACAGGCGTTCCATTACTCAGTTGTGAAGGAGGTCTAGAGCTGCTTTTACTAGTCTTGTTAATGGGACATCACTGTATGCCCTGAATGGACTCCACTTTAATTACTGCCAGTATACACTTATTTCTGAGCTGAGTGGCATCCTATTGAAATTGGCAAAAATGTTTTGCTTCATTGTTAAAGAATTATAGACCAATTAAATTCATTGAGGTTATAAAAGTTCATAAATTTTTATCATGGCGTTGGAAAGTTTGATGGGTTTTCGTGTTAGTTGGACATGCCACTAAGAAGTTCACTATGAACAGATGACAGCATTTCTACTACTGGAGTCCATCGGTGATTGATGAACATGGTAAGTTGAGTGATTCTGTTTTTCCAATGTTGTTTTGACTCACCTTTTAGGTTAACTGCAGGAGTTAGTTTTTCATGGATCCTTACCAGTTTCTTAGCTTCTGGTTTTCATGGGTTTGGGATGTCAGAACTGCAGCAACATGTAGGGGTAGAAAAGGGCAGACACAGGAACAGAGTGAGACTGACTTGAGAGAAACACTGAGACCCTGGAAGGAGAAGGGCCTCATGGGACCCTGAATACTAAGAACCCCCTGAAACTCTGATGAGCTGGGTTAACAAATGACTGAACTGATTCAAACGATGATTGGGGGCTGATGGTTGAGACATATTTGGGGGCTGATGGTTGAGGTATATTTGGGGGCTGATGGTTGAGGCATATTTGGGGGCTGATGGTTGAGGTATATTTGGGGGCTGATGGTTGAGGCATATTTCAGCAGTGCTTTGTTCAAGGCAGGGTCCAATCCTTGTACTCCTTACACCTGGAAAGTGCCAGTTTAGTGCTGCCAGTTAACCTAATATGTATGCTTTTTGGATATGGATGCAAAACAGTTGTTAAAGATAAAATGTATTTCTGGATCTTCTTCTTGTCAATTGCAGTGCACATTCATTGTTCTTCAAAGAGTAGGAAAGGATGGCACACCTTATCCATATTACTAACTGAGAATGCTAAACCGGATGGACGCAGGGACATCCGGCCATGGGCCGTAGCTGCAAAAAGACGTACTGCGCAGGCGCAAAAAGAGTCCGCGAGAGTCGGCTGAGGAGCCGAGAAAGGCGGACAAAAGAGGGCGAGAGAGGCGGATGAGGGTCCGCGAGAGGCGCAGGCGCAAAAAGAGTCCGCGAGAGTCGGCTGAGGAGCCGAGAAAGGCGGACAAAAGAGGGCGAGAGAGGCGGATGAGGGTCCGCGAGAGGCGCAGGTGCAAAAAGAGTCCGCGAGAGTCGGCTGAGGAGACGAGAAAGGCGGACAAAAGAGGGCGACAAAGGCAGATGAGGGGCCGCGAGAGGCGGACAAGACCACAGAAAAAAGGAGTGAGCACATACAAAAAGAAGTCACAGAAATGAGGCGCAACAAGCACCGAAAAAAGGAAAAGGCACATAAAAAAGTAGTCAAACGTGGGCAAAGCACGAAACACATTGCACACGAAACTAAACACCCCAAAAAAAAAGAACAGACGAGCGCACAACAGCAAGGCACGACCCCCCCCCCCCCCACCCTACAGGCACGGGACGGGACACACACCAAGAGGGGGATTCAACAAGCCCATGGAAGACAAAAAAAAAGAACACAAAACCACCCCACAGACCCTACAAGCAAGGGACGGGACACACACAAAGAGGGGGATTCAACAAGACACAGGAACACAAAAAGAAAGAAGACGCTCGCGCAACAACAATCCCCCCACCCCAAACATCCATAAGAAGTGACACCCAAAGCCACATATTCTAAAGTGAACGTCGACACCTTCACACTAGGCAGCATAGGTGTCAGCATAGGTGGATGTCCTTTCAATAAAGCACTATTAACCGTTCAACTGCAGAAAAGGCTACATATTAACAGTGAGTGCGATCCTCCTTATTACTTATCCATATTTCGCATGCTGAGAAAGAAACAAGTCATGAATACACGGTCACGGGTACAAAACGATTCGGAAAGGATAACGGGAACAAACACACGAACACGAAAGAAACAAGAAAATAGACGGCGGCGCATAAAACGCGCTTCTGAAACACCGGGAGAAAAAATGTCTCGGATCAAAAAACGCAAAGCACAAGTGACACCGTTACAGAGACGTGCCCAAATGGACAGACACAATGAACGTAGACGCATACAAAGATGCGTGTCAAAGTGCTGCATCGAAACAAGCACGATTTCAAACCGAAAGAGCTCGCGTCTCAGACATACAAAAAAGGGAGCGAAGAGACAGTATAAATGAACGGAGACGTGTACAACGCGCAAATGAACTGACAGAAAAAAAAAAAGCAAGACGCGAAAAGCAGAAAGCTCAAATGACCGACATACAAAAACGGACAAGGCTCGATACAAACAATGCACGACGTAGACTGAAACGGACTTTGCGCAAAGCGGAGGCGAATAAAATAAAAGAAAAAAATAGCGCGTCACAAATAATGGACATGCAACAAAAAGGCAATCAAACGCAGATTCCTGCATCGACTGTGAAGCCTATGCACTAAACGACATTCGATTAGCACTTATGCTCCTTGGGTATACATTGGATGACTTCCATTTACCAAATGTTCCAGATTCCTTACCGGATATAAATTCCACAACTATTGATCTACAACAAGAAGAACGAATTGCACAAACTATGCTTTCCTCTTTAAATGAATTACAATCTGATGCTTTTCACAAAATTATTCATGCCACGGAGGACAACAGCCCTATACCCAAATGCTTCTTTCTTGACGGCCCAGGAGGAAGCGGAAAAACATACCTTTATGAAACACTTATACATTTCTTTGCTGCAAGACAACAGATGATTATCGCATCTGCTACAACTGGAGTGGCAGCAAATCTGTTAATAAATGGTCGTACATGTCACTCAATATTCAAAATACCGGTCCCAATCACAGAGACATCAGTATCCACTATGAACATTCACAGTGGCAATGCCCGAGACATCCGTCTTGCGAAACTGATAATTATTGATGAATGTACAATGGCATCCAGTCACTTACTCAACACCATTGATAAACTTCTACAAACGTTAATGAATAATAATATTCCCTTTGGAGGAAAAGTACTTTTATTAGGAGGAGATTTTAGACAATGCTTGGCTATTGTTCCAAATGCCATGCACTCAGCTATTGTTCAGTCCACCTTAAAATACGCAGACAATTGGCATTGCTTTAAAACAATACAGTTGGTACAAAACATGCGATGTCCACATCCAGAATATAACAGTTGGCTAATACAACTGGGAAATGGTACACTCACCAATACAGATGGACTTCACCCAGATATTATTACAATTCCACAATCCTTTATCTTCGACGACTTAGTAAAAGAGATATTTGGAACAGCAATCACATTAGACCAAATACCCCTGTTAACACAACGCACTATATTATGTCCAAAAAATATTAATGTTAATCACATTAATAACCAGGTCATTTCATTACTTCCTGGAGAGACACAGCTCTTTCTAAGCTCTGACAAAGTTGACTCTGATGACGACAATGAACATCTAAATTTCCCCTTACAATATTTGAACACTATTAACCCAGCCAGATTACCACAACACAACCTTGCCCTTAAAAACGGAACAATAATCATGCTATTAAGAAACCTTAACACAAAACAGGGTTTATGCAATGGCACACGGTTAGTCGTCAACACCATGACACGCAATGTTATTCAAGCAGCAGTTCTTACAGGATCACATGCTAACAATACTGTTCTCATTCCTAGAATTGACCTTACAAGTTCTGACCTGGAATTACCTTTTACATTGAAACGGCGACAGTTCCCCATTAAACCTGCATTTGCCATGACCATCAACAAATCACAAGGACAAACCATGGACAAGGTTGGCATCTACCTCTCTGAACCCGTTTTTGGACATGGACAACTTTATGTTGCCTTCTCACGTGTTCGACGTTCATCTGACGTTACAGTTAAAATTATAAATGATCCATGCCAAGGAAGACTCATTCAAGGACAAGACACCATCTTTACTACTAATGTTGTATACAAAGAAATATTCCAATAAAACATTAATATATGCCAAACACTCTATTTGTTATTTCTATGCGCATCATCCAAAGCTGCACACTATTCTATATCTAATTCATACATCTCACTCTTTGTCATGCCCCAACGCCAGGGGTTGGCGAGCGAAGCGAGCAGGGGGCGGAGCCCCCTAGTGGGTTAAGAAAAGAACCCAGAAATTAATGTGTATGTTAATGTATGATATGGTTAAAACCAGAAAGTTGGACTCTATTATGATGTATATTTTTCTTTCTTTCTTTTTTTTTTTGCTTTCCCAATGGAGGAAATTCTATCTGTTTACCTGTGGCTTGGTAGACTTTCATATGTGGAGTTTGGAGTTTTTTAACCTAATGAATTCAATTTAGTTGTTTGTTTTTGTATGAAAAAGTTTTGAAAAAGTTGTACATTTTTACTGTTTATTCCACAACACCATTTTATTTTGCTATAGGCACTGCCATTTTCAAGTCAGCCATTGCCTTGGTAATCATGCCCAGAACCACCCAGGGATGCACAGTGTGTAACATCATCAGAGCGATGGTATAAAGGTTGGCGTGTGCATTTCTGGAGTATCCAAAATTAGAATAATTTGGTGTGTGATTCTTTGTTACTAAAACCTTTCCTTTTGAAAAATTGTAGTTTTTGGTGTTAAGGTCTTTGATTAATGTTTTGAATTTGGTAACAGGTTGGTTACATTTTTGGTGGCAACTCAACGTTTTGATTACATCTCATCTCGTGATCCTATTCATTAGAAATTCTCACTCTCTCTGTTTGAGTCAGTGCAAAATGTCAATGAGAACGAAATTGCATAAAAGGCGCATAGTCATAAAGAGAAGAACCAGAAGTCATGAAACCTAATCAATTGATAAGTAAACTCAAATGAAAGTAATTTTAGAATGTATGTATTCACAATCTCAGACATCACCTAACATATGGTGCTAGCTTATAAATCACTGAGTAAGTGTTTAAGCCAAGGTATATTCCTTTTTTTGTTCATTTTTCAGTTTGAATCACTTATTACGATTATGTTTGTTAATGCCTGTTTGGCAACTCCTTTGCCTATTTTTTACTCTTTTGAGAATTTTGTTATATTTTTTTTATTTTTTTGTAACTAAATCCTCCTTTTATTCTTTTGTCTGAATTTTTTATAGGCTAGGGGGTTTACGGTAGTTCCTCCCTTGTGTAGCATTTTGATTACAGTATAGTTTGAGACTTTGCTTTTGCATTTTTGAACTAAAAGCCTATTTGGCCTGGTGTAGACTGAAGCCAGCTAGTTGAATGACCACTTGGGCTGCAGGAAGTGAACTTTTTTTGGACAGGCTATACACTGTATAGGTTACTCACCTGCTTTATGGTAAAATTTTGGAGGCATCACACCATTTTGGCTATTCTGTACAACTTCTGTATTTGTGCCCCTCCATGAAAATACCAATAGATTATTAAATCTCCAATGTTCAAAAACCCCCAAAATCCCATAACAGAACAAATGAGATGTATTTCAAAAGAAAAAAAAAAGATGTACTAGTTAGCTTAATCTCTATGTCTTTGGTCATGTGACCTAAATCCAGCCAACCTGAGGAAACACCCATTTTTTACAAGTTGATTTTATAAAGTCAGTAATTTGACAAGGATTTGAGGCTCTGACTTTGGATAAGTAAGGCAACCACCATGCTGTTCTGCCCTTCTCTTTAAACAATTTTTCTTTATTTATCTGCTTTCTTTTCATATATATTGATTGTTGAGAAATTTATCTCTAGTAATGTTTTTGAAAAAAATGCCATACAGACAGTCACGGGGCCTGGAATTCAACTCAAAGGGAAATTTAAAAAAACCCTGATCCAAATACCAAAAGTCATTGTTACAATGACAATTTTTATTAAAGTTTTATTTTAAAATATTCAGCACCAAATATAGAAATGTGTTAAAAGAGAGCATAAACCAAGGATGAAGTCCTGGCTTAACTAAAACATTATTATTGTTACCATTAAGAAATCTAACTTGCTTTATTATATGTGACTGTGCAGTACACTCCCTTATTGGTACTAATTATATCAAATGGAAAGAGTTGATGAAGAGAAAAAGTTAAAGGATGTTTCTAAAGATTATAGCCTTCGAAGTAATACTGGACATGAAGATTAGTGAAAGGAGAAAATAAAAATACTATTCTTTCTCTGCGTTCATAGAGCCAATTTGTGAAAAACTGACAGGAACTAAGAACTGGATGTTACATGGGTAGGTCTACAAAGCTCACCATTAAAGGGGCAAAGTTAATTTAAAAGCAGTGCATGTGCAGCAGGTTAGGGTCATAAAGGATGAAGATGGAAACATATCCGCAGTCGAGGAGGGTTTGTTGAGAAGATGGAAAGAGTACTTCGAGAGGCTGATGAATGAAGAGAATGAAAGAGAGAGAATGTTGGATGATGTGGAGATAGTGAATCAGTAAGTGCAAGATGTGGAGATAGTGAATCAGGAAGTGCAACAGATTAGCAAGGAGGAAGTAAGGACAGCTATGAAGTGAATGAAGAATGGGAAGGCTGATGCTACAGATGACATACATGTGGAAGCATGGAGGTGACAGTGGAGTTTTTAACCAGATTGTTTAATGGAATCTTGGAAAGTGAGAGGTTGCCTGAGGAGTAAAGAAGAAGTGTACTAGTACAGATTTTTAAGAATAAAGGGGATGTGTAGAGCTGTTGTAACTACAGGGGGATAAAAAAGCTTGCAGTTATGGGAAAGAGTAGTGGAAGCTCGCTTAAGAAAGAAGGTGATGATTAGTGAGCACCAGTATGGCTTCATGCCAAGAAACAGCACAACAGATGTAATGTCTGCTCTGAAGGTGTTGATGGAGAAGTATAGAGAAGGCCAGAAGGAGTTGCATTGTGTCTTTGTGGACCTGGAGAAAGCACATGACAGGGTGCCTCGAGGGGAGTTGTGGTATTGTATGAGGAAGTCAGGAGTGACAGAGAAGTATGTAAGAGTTGTACAGGATATGTATGAGGGAAGTGTGACAGTGGTGAGGTCTGCGGTAGGAGTGACGGATGCATTCAATGTGGAGGTGGGATTACATCAGGGATCGGCTCTGAGCCCTTTCTTATTTGCAATGGTGATGGACAGGTTGACAGATGAGATTAGACAGGAGTCCCTGCGGACTATGATGTTTGTTGATGACATTTTGATCTGTAGCGATAGTAGGGAGCAGGTTGAGGAGACCCTGGAGAGCTGGAGATATGCTCTAGAGGGGAGAGGAATGGAGGTCAGTAGGAACAAGACAGAATACAAGTGTGTAAATGAGAGGGAGGTCAGTGGAATGGTGAGGATGCAAGGAGTAGAGGTGGCAAAGGTGGATGAGTTTCAGTACTTGGGATCAACAGTACAGAGTAATGGGGATTGTGGAAGAGAGGTGAAAAAGAAAGTGTAGGCAGGGTGGAATGGGTGGAGTAATTTGTGACAAACAGTTATCAGCAAGAGTGAAAGGGAAGATCTACAGAATGGTAGTGAGACCAGCTATGTTATATGAGTTGGAGGCAGTGGCACTGACCGGAAAGCAAGAGACAGAGCTGGAGGTGGCAGAGTTAAAGATGCTAAGATTTGCATTGGGTGTGATGAGGATGGACAGGATTAGAAATGAGTACATTAGAAGGCTGTCTCAGGTTGGACAGTTAGGAGACAAAGTCAGAGAGGCGAAATTGCATTGATTTGGACATGTGCAGAAGAGAGATGCTGAGTATATTGGGAGAATGATATTAAGGATAGAGCTGCCAGGCAAGAGGAAAAGAGGAAGGCCTAAGAGAAGGTTTATGGATGTGGTGTGAGAGGACATACAGGTGATGGGTGTAATGGAGCAAGATGCAGAGGACAGGAAGATCTGGAAAAAGATGATCGCTGTGGCAAACCCTAACGGGAGCAGCCAAAAGAAGAAGAAGACACAACAGACAATGTTTGGTGGCTTATTCAATTGAAAACATAACACTTCTTATATTATTTTGTTTTTGTCCATCATTTTTAATAGCCATGTGCAAACAATAGTAACAATATGCTTTCTGTAACAGCTACCTTGATTCAAAGTAACCTACAAAAACAAACTAGTTTACATACAATATAAGTGATTCAAAAATACTAGTTTACAAATCACTGAAACCAAAAACCAGAGGAATTATAATGCTGATAAAGACCTATTTACAGCCAATACATAACAACGTTTTCTAAAAAAAAAAAAAATCCCATTGTGTTTATTGCCCTTTAGAAAGTCCTGTGAGGCAGCCCATCAGCTGGCTGAGGGAATTAATATTTTTAATTACAGAAGAGCTGTTCCTCCCTTCGCCAACATGACCACCCCCCAGCCCAGGTCTTGTGCTTGTCCATATGTCACCAAGAAGGCAGAGCAGCTTCAGGTCAGGATTGAGTCATAGAGAGCATAAATGAGTTTAGTGGAGAACGCATCTCCTCCTTGTGCTGAGATGTCCCATGGGGCCGCCAGTCTTTAGACGCCTTCTTGCTTCCTTTTGTCTAAATTCAGCCTAGCCATCAAGCTTCACACATCAGCCTGAATAACCAGAGTTGATACAGTAAGAAACAGGTTATGTATTAGCAAGAAGACATTAGTGTCTATTTCACAGGGCTTTTGATAGCAAACGAAAGGCTTTTTGGTATCAGAGTCAAGACTGATTCATCAGTTCACTCAGTTTTTTACACACTGACCCAGTGGTAAGAAATTAACCTAGGGGCACAGCCCTTAGCTACTAACAAAAATGTGTGGAAAGTTTAAGTTACAGTTTGCTGACACTCAGACAGTGAACAAACTGCTTTTTGTTCTTATGAATAAAGAGTTAAGGTCATCCTGGGCAGATTCATATCCAGGAGATGAGTGTAAGATTTCTTGCCAGCAATACACACCTCTGATAGCATTAGTTAAAGATTAGCCTATATAATTGATAGCTTTATAGCAACGTAGTGTCAAAACAATAGAGTGCACATATGTTGTTTTATCTTTTTAATTTTGTCCTTTCATACTGTGTCTTAGAATTCAGGTCAAGCCAAGTGACAGGTACAGGGACACTCTTTCTTCTATCTTTTAGTCTTCCTAAAGATTCTTTATTGTTTCTGTAGTCAATGGTTTATTTGCCTTTTCACACTAACAATTACATTACTGAATATGACCTTGTCTGTGGTAAAATGTCAGGGTGCAAAAGACCAAAATTTCACTGAGTACAAACCATTGACAAGTGACAGCCCTACGCCTATCCTGGACAATAAATATACACCAAGATTGTGTAGCCCAAATGTATTCCTCTTTCAGAATAGCACAAAAAATATCTTAAATCTACATTATCTAACTAAGTACTTTGCAGAGAATTACTAATGTGGTGTATTTTACTCAGGCCTTTCAAACCAAAAAAGAACTTGAAATGAATGTCAAATGTGTCACTTCCTACAGCATTTCAGATGCACAAGACCAACGACTGTATTGGCTGCTCCAGCAGAATAATATTAAAAAATATTAAGCATGCTTAAATAGATAAGCAGTCACTAAGGGTTAATAGTTTATTAAAATACGTGGCTTTAGGCCCCCAAATCTTGAGAACTCAATGGTTTGGTAATGCGCAGTTCCATGGCATTAAATTTTATTTTAAATAAATAAATGGTGTGGTCACGCGTAGAGGGGTGTAGGTGCCAGTGGTAGTGGGGTGGAGTCAGGGCCGGATTTATATGAAAAGAGGCCCTAGGCTATTCCACTTATGAGGCCCTTTCACCTTCCATTTTTAAGTTTGTAAATTACATGAGAGATAATAAAATACGTAATACGCGTTGATCTTAACCAATACATTTTTATGTTTGTTTATTAGTCATATGCGTAGAATTTCTCCTTATTTTCGGTTCAGTGTTTTAGTGTTCACTGTTTTTAGAATAGTGTAATTTTAATTTTGCTAACAATTTGAATGTAGGCCCCTCTTGATCTTGAGGCCCTAGGCTGAAGCCTAGTTAGCCTACAGGAAAATCCGGCCCTGGGTGGAGTGGTTCCCGGGATGTTGGTTAGGAATTGGCTGGTCAATCACCTCATTAGCTCTCTGGGGTCTGTGATTGCAGCACCTGTGTCTAAATGAGGTTGAAAAAGAAGCTGAGCAGGAAACGAGTTCAATGTGAAGACAAGAAAGAGAAGGACAGCAAGAGAAAAGTAGGAGGTTAACATAACACGAAAGTAAGAGGGAAGACAGGATGAGAAGGAGCCAGTGCAATTGATGAGTGGAGGCAGGCAGTCAGGGAAGTGAGCCCTGAAAGAGGAACATGTGGCTGACCTTCCAGGGGACTGAGAGTCACTCCTGCTGAGCATACCAGGAGTAGGAGTAACCCATTGCTCGGAGTGGGGCTCTGCAAGGAAGGCCAAGGGAACAGTGGAGGTGGAATACAGGAGCAAGGCTCAGCATGGCACCCAACAGGCACCTGGGGACTGGTGGCGGGGACCCTAGCTGGTGAAGTGTTGACTGTGCCTGTCAGAGGATGTCTGCACTCCCTACAGAGTCTTGTCTGGGGTAAGCAGAAGAGGCATTGGTTTTAGAGAGAAACACTGATGCTTCTGATTGTTTAAAAACACGAACATATTCTGCTTGTGTGTTTTAATCTAATTTAAATGGATTATTTATTGTTATTTACTATTGGATTTTAACCTCCACATGAACACCTGTATTCATTGGATTATTTGTTTATTCATTCATTATTGAGATGCACTGCACTAGTTTGCACTTTGAGTTTTTGAACCCTTGACTGTTTTTAATAAAATCACTTGAGCGCTCTGCACCTACCCCTTGTCTGTTATATGTCCTCATTTTGCTCCACATCCTGGTCATGACTATAATGGTTCCGAGTGTCAGAGGGAAATGGCAGCCTCATCAAACTGTTACCAATGGGTTACCATAAGCAGATATACTACAACCCATGTGTCCTACAAATGTGTTGTACAAATGCATTTTGGAAGGATGTTTCTCAAAAAAATGCCATATTAAGCAAAAATTAAACGAGCATGTGTGCCACAAAATATGGTAAATTAAATAAAGATTAAATGATTAATATTTTATCCAATCTGGGCAAAACTCGTACACTCACTGGCAGAATGAGTAAACTCTATAATTCTATAAACTTAAGTCTGTTGAGCTGTGAAGTAGCACTGCTAATCACTTGTAATACTAACATGAGTGAGCTTCCATCAATTTTTTTAAATCATTGATTCCAATTCAGTGATGGTGAGAACTGATGCATTTCCCAGAAAGATAGAGCATAATAAGACAGGAGTGAACCTTGGACTGGGCACCATCCCATTGTAGGGCACATCATGCAGTCAACCATACTCACTGACACCAGGCCAATTTAAACTCTGGGAGATACAAGGAAAACCAAAGTAGCTGAATGAAATTCACTTGGACACTATTTTGACATTGTATGGGCTTGTATTTAAACTCGGGACTCTGGAGATGACACACAGCAGTGTGTTGCACAACTGTCACATTCCCCAAAGGGAAGCAATTCACATTAATAAGCTGAATCCCCAATGCATCAGTTTTCTGAATTATAGTATGCCTTTTAGAATGTTGAAAGGAGCATGGGCCTGTGTCCTGCAGCTTCAGATGAAAAGGAGGAACCCACACTTGATCTGGTACCACCCATACACTCACTCACTCACTCACTCATAGTGGACCAGTTCACCCACATAAAATACCTTTGGGCATTGGTCTCAAATTTTAGTGCCAAGAGTTTTGTCTTGATAGTGTCCTATGATGACCCTTTATTCCTCTTTTTACTGTTTATTGTGTAGATCTTAATAAAATGTCTTAAATCCCATACACTTACCACTCTTTGGTCATGTATTTTAGCACTTCCACCCCCTTCCCTTCTTTATCGATGATCTCAGGCAATTAGATAGAGTCAAAGAACAGGAAGGAGAGAGTTACACTTTAATAATGCATTATACTGTAGTTAAAATGCCCAAAATATTGAGCACAAATAAAATGCCATTACAGTCTAAACAGCAGTGCATCTTGTGTCCATAAGTGGCTCTTGGCTTATCTTTCAGTGTAGGTTTGTCTTTTCTATCACACGACCTTTGAATGAAGTATTGAAACAGGCTGTATGCCGGTTGAGATAAAGTTGTCTTTATCATGGAGAAATTGCAAAAACAAGAGGTGGTCATCCCTTCATGGAGAGACGGTAAAAAAGAGAGGTAAAGACGTGGTGACCAACTTTATACCATCCTATCAAATCCTAGGCCAGTGGGTTCAGCCAACTCCATTGGTTCATCCAATCTTTTTTTAGCCATAATCCAATTCCATTAACCAACTGAATTAGTCTGTCTGTCTCTTCCTGGGCCATTCACCACTGAAATGGCTCAGGTACAACCCATTCCTCATTTACTCAGTTTATGGCCTTACTGTGTGGGAAGGGTTATAGGCACATGTAAGGTCAAACACAGTCAACCTTACCAAACTGGTTTGATACATGCTCTGTCTGTCCCCTCTTGTCATATATCTCATATCCTGAGTCAGTTCTAAAGACTCAGGGGGGCAGGAGGTTGGTTAAGTAACCAACAGAGTACCACTGTTCTCATCAATACAGTAAAACATTCCTCTTGAAACACCATCTAATATTAAATTTGGTTTGCCTAGCAAAATATTTAGATAGCACTTGTTTTATACAACACTACACCAAGTGTAACATAAAAACTGTCACGGAAGCCACCACAAACTTGGAACATTGCCAAGAAGAGTTCAAAATAATATTCAAATTGTGCTATTGTTTTAATTAAACTGCACAAAGGGGGAATGATCAAAAGGACAATAAAAAATTAAAACAAAATCAAAAGCTAGGTCTACTGATATGGTTCCTGTAAGATAGAACATGTTTCTAACTCCCTCACCCAATTACCCCTTTTTTCCTTTCAGAACCTTATATTTTTTCTTGTTGCCATTGAGCCTTCACTCAAACCACCTCCTAACCACACTGGGTACACCAGTTGGGGTAACATTTAAAACCCTTTCATGGCCAAGTCAACCTTCTGAAACTTTGAGACAATCCATACTGAGTGTTCTCTGGTGGCCTCAGGTGGCTCAGCATCCTTGAGTTGTTTCACATGAGCATTAATCTTTCACATGAGTCACCTGGGCATCCTTCTGCTTTGAAGGATTTTTCTTGCAGCCTTACTTGCTTACTTGGAGGGTAATGCAGCATCCATGGGTGTGGTCCATTGTTAGCAATAGGCAGTAGTCATTCCCTAGCAATCTAGTGCATTTTTGTAGGCTTTCTCCCAGTGTGCTACACGCTACACTCTTAAAAACAGAAATGCCAAAGTGGTTCTTCAGAGCAATGTCATAGAGGAGCCTTCTCTAGTTCTCAAAAGAACTATCCACAAGTAAAGTTCCAGAAAGAACTCTTATTTATTTTAACAGATTTGTGAAGTAAAATGACTTAATATGACTTAAAATGGTCTCTTGTTTCACACAGTAATACAGGCTAAGTTCAGGTCTTCTTGGTCTGTTGTATCCAGCTAGGTAGCCTACTGTACATTAAATGTTTTGGTTTTGTAAGAAATTCTTCACAGAATTAAAAGTTCTATGCCAAACAATGAACCTATGAGGAATCATAAAACCTAGCAATGTGCCATTTTAGGACTGTTATTTCTAAAAGTGTATATCTCACTCCGGTAGCTTCAGATCAATGACTTTAGGGGCACTGACACAGTGCATCCTTTCTCTGCACACTGCAGTATTGGACACCAGGAAGGAAATAACCAGACAGAGTGTCATTCCATCACAGATTACAGATTGCAAATACTGTATATCAGATCTCACTGCCTTTTTCTGTTAAAACTCCATTGCTCACCAGCTACCTTTATGAAGATGTTCTACTATCTTTCTCACCTCCATCTGCCTTGTCCCAGCTCCATCCCCGTTTGCCCAGTCAAGCTCAGTTTCCTGAAGGCTGTCTTTCTTACTTTTTCCCTTCCTGAATTTAAGGAACTTCTTATTGCTGCAGCCTTCCCTTTATCCTGACACCTTCCTCTTCCTCTGGAACGCAGGAGGCAAAGCAATTTGGTCACAAGCATGCCCAGCCAGGATGCTGAATATACCCTGCACTAGGCCTTCCTTTTGATGCTCACTTAATGCTGCAAAAAAAAAAGGGGAAGATCTTTCGGATGAATTCCTGGCACAAACAATGGGAGGAAGTCAATGCAAAAGCTTTTCAATAAACAGATTAGGGAAGGGCTGCCTAGTTAAGGTGCTGCCTCTTTATCAGCACTCCCACAGCAGAGACAAAGACTGCCCTTGATTGTTCCTGTTCCAGCACGGTCGGTCATTTCACATATGACTGCCCGTCTCTACAAGCCGCCGCCTTGATTTAATAAAAAGAGTACATGGCTTCCTCAGCTACTGTAATGTGCAAAAGAGGTAGCAAATCCTTCTGTTTGTTAATCAAGCTCAGCAACTGTGAGAAACATGACTAGTAGACTGACCACCAGCTAGCATACTTCACCTCTAGGATGTGAAGTGGTGACATCTGAACAATCCTCATAAAGCCAGTTGAGCTAAAGGAGAAATAGCTGTAAGGTGTAAAAGCTTTCATGTGAATCCTGGGGTGAGGCATATATGGAAATGTAATGAGCATATGAATTGTATGATTTATCTAAGATACTGTTTATATGGTGTCGTTGATTGAGTGAATAAGCACGTTCACCAAAGAAATATTTGGGTTTTAACCAGGTCACCCATTTTAATAACTGAGAAGTCCAGAAAATAAACAGTTGCTCAATGGCACAAATAACAGGAACAGGAAAAGGCTGTTACAGTATCAGGTAGGAGCGCCACCCTGCTGGCTGCCCTTCTCGGACTGAGACAACCCCTGCCAGGATCAGTGTCTTGGTTTTATAGTTGCTAGAATGGAAGGGGTGGAGTGATTTGCGCTCATTGGGTGGTTTTTCTGGTCTGTGGGAAAGTGAAGAGACAATACTATCAGTGACAGCACAGCCCTTGTGTCCTAGAGTGGTAGATGCTGAGAAATTAGTTCACGCTTTTGTTTTCAGTCAGCTAGATTACTGTAACGCACTCCTCTCAGGACTACCTAAAAAAGATATCAATCAATTGCAACTACTGCAGAATGCAGCTGTCAGAATCTTAACTAGGAAAAGAAAATCCGAACACATCTCTCCAGTTTTGATGTCACTACATTGGTTACCTGTGTCATTTAGAATTGACTTCAAAATACTGCTTATGGTTTACAAAGCCTTAAATAATCTTTCTCCATCCTATATTTCAGAATGTCTTTCACCTTACATTCCCAATCGTAACCTTAGATCTTCAAATGAGTGTCTGCTTTTAATTCCAAGAGCTAAACTTAAAAGAAGTGGTGAGGTAGCCTTCTGCGGTTATGCACCTAAAATCTAGAATAGCGTATTCGCCAGGCTAATACAGTGGACCACTTTAAAAAACTGCTAAAAACACATTACGTTAGCATGGCTTTCTCATAGCTTCATTTTAGCTTAATCCTGATACTCTGTATATGCATTTAATTATCATTATCATTCATGGTGGCTCTGAAATCCATACTAACCCCTACTTTTTCTTCTGTTCTTTTTCCGGTTTTCTGTGGTGATGATCTGTGCCACCACCACCCGATCAAAGCACCATGATGTCCATTCATTGATGGATTAAAGTCCAGAAGTCCACATGACCATCATCATCAAGTTCGTCCATGTGAACCCTGAATACAATGAGGACTGATTCAGATCATTTATGTTAGGTAGAATGCTTAGAAGGCGCTGGGTGGTCTTGTGGCCTCGGAACCCCTGCAGATTTTTTTTTTTCTCCAGCCGTCTGGAGTTTTTTTTGTCCTCCCTAGCCATTGGACCTTACTTTTATTCTAAGTTAATTAATATTGCCTAGTTTTATTTTTAAATATATTTTGTCTTTTTTCTCTTTCTTCATCCTGTAAAGCACTTTGAGCTACATCATATGAAAATGTGCTATAGAAATAAATGCTGTTGTTGTTGTAGTGCTTACCTCTGATGAGCCTGGATGGTGACTCTCTGATGCACATGCGTGACAGTGGTATAGTTACAGTTCAATTAAATCTGCGTCCCTTTGTTTCAGTGTCATAGCAAGAAGTACACATTTATGAGTATCTGTGGTGAAAATGGTGTGCTAGAACCAAAGCAAAAATTTCATTAAAAACAATTATGTTTCAGATTTAATGTAAACATATCCCTATGTACAGTCTTGTGAAAAGGTAAGTACACCCCATAGAAAATGTTGACTTTTTCAACATATTCATACAGACAAACATTAAATATTCATGCAAACAGTGCCTACAGATAAAGGTGATATACTTGAATAAAAACACAAGAGAAATTGCCTTTTCAATCATTTATTCAATAAATATATCAATAGATGCAATGGTCTATTGGGAAGAAAGAAAATACACCCTTGCCCTCAGAACCTGGTATTGCCCCCTTTAGCAGAAGTGACTTCTTTTACAATAGGTGTTTTGTATAACTGCCCACTTGTCCTTGACATCAGTTCAGTACAATCTCTGACCACTATTCAATGCAAAATTACCCCAGTTGCAAGATGCACATACTGCCCATTTCAATTCTCCCCACAACATTTCAATGGGATTCAGATCAAAACTTTCTCTAGGCCAGTACATATCCCTCCATCTCTTTTTGATTGTAGATGCATGCACTTTGACATCAACTGCTGCAAGAATTACCTGCAGATCTCACAATCCCAGACTACTTTTAACATCAAACACTCAGCTCTTGGGCTGAACTTGCTGGGCTGGCCAGTCCTGGACAAATTAGCAGTCATTATGCCACTTGTAGATGATTTTGCATATATTGCAATGATTCATTTCAAATAATTTTTAAATCTCATTCCAGCTTCATATGCATCTACAGCTTTCTTTCTGAATGCCTTAGAGGTATCTTTTGATCTTGGCCTGATGACACTATACATGTTAATAGCAAAGAAAACTCTAAGTCATAGAAATCTGTAGTTTAAATAAAACAGGTTCCACATACTGAGTTTCTAATCATTGGCACCTAATCTGGAAGACCCAATTCTAATGTATATAGATTTGAAGTGCTGATACATGTAGGGGTGTACATTGTCCATGTGACAAATCTGCACTTGGTTTATTTTCATAATCTAAACAATCTAACAATTAAAATTTTACAGTATGTGCCATTTGTTCAAGCATAGCACTTTAATCAGTAGGCACTATTTGCATGAAGATTGAATGTTTGCCTGTTTAATTTTTTTGAAAAAGTCAACATTTTCCATGGGGTGTACTTACTTTTTCAGATGACTGCATTCGCTGCTCTCGCTAAACCGCTCATATTCAGTGAGAAGACAACAACCAAGCTAATTATCATTGTGGTTACGCAGGGTGCCTGAGGATTATTGTGAGCGAGAATTAAGTGAGAGATGATGAAGAAGTGAGAAATCATCAAAAGGCTAGGGAAGGTCAAAATACTATAAATCAAAATTAGACTGTACAACCAGGAACTAGAGAGCAATTTCAAATCAAAAGTTCAAAAAATGAAAAAAGGTGGAAACTAAAACACCACAAATCTGTCACTAAGGCCTTTTTGGTAATAAAGGTAACAAGCACTAATAACAGTTTTTGCATCCACAATGGGATAGTGTAGAGCTCCTACACCACCATATTTATAGCATAACTTCCCATGACATTACACCTACAATCATCGCAATCACATATCCATCCATCCATCCATCCTCTTCCGCTTATCCGAGGTCGGGTCGCGGGGGCAGCAGCTTGAGCAGAGATGCCCAGACTTCCCTCTCCCCAGCCACTTCTTCTAGCTCTTCCGGGAGAATCCCAAGGCGTTCCCAGGACAGCCGAGAGACATAGTCCCTCCAGCGTGTCCTGGGTCTTCCCCGGGGCCTCCTCCAAGTTAGACATGCCTGGAACACCTCACCAGGGAGGCGTCCAGGAGGCATCCTGATCAGATGCCCGAGCCACCTCATCTGACTCCTCTCGATGCAGAGGAGCAGCGGCTCTACTCTGAGCCCCTCCCGGATGACTGAGCTTCTCACCCTGTCTTTAAGGGAAAGCCCAGACACCCTGCGGAGGAAACTCATTTCAGCCGCTTGTATTCGCGATCTCGTTCTTTCGGTCACTACCCATAGCTCATGACCATAGGCGAGGGTAGGAACATAGATCGACTGGTAAATTGAGAGGCTCAGCTCCTTTTTCACCACGACAGACCGATGCAGAGCCTGTATTACTGCGGATGCTGCACCGATCCACCTGTTGATCTCACGCTCCATTCTTCCCTCACTCGTGAACAAGACCCTGAGATACTTGAACTCCTCCACTTGGGACAGGATCTCGCCACCCACCCTGAGAGGGCACTCCACCCTTTTCCGGCTGAGGACCATGGTCTCGGATTTGGAGGTGCTGATTCCCATCCCAGCCGCTTCACACTCGGCTGCGAACCAATCCAGAGAGAGCTGAAGATCATGGCCTGATGAAGCAAACAGGACAACATCATCTGCAAAAAGCAGTGACCCAATCCTGAGTCCTCCAAACCGGACCCCCTCAACGCCCTGGCTGTGCCTAGAAATTCTGTCCATAAAAGTTATGAACAGAATCGGTGACAAAGGGCAGCCCTGGCGGAGTCCAACTCTCACTGGAAATGGGTTCGACTTACTGCCGGCAATGCGGACCAAGCTCTGGCACCGATCGTACAGGGACTGAACAGCCTTTATCAGGGGGTCCGGTACCCCATACTCTCGGAGTACCCCCCACAGGATTCCCCGAGGGACACAGTCGAATGCCTTTTCCAAGTCCACAAAACACATGTAGACTGGTTGGGTGAACTCCCATGCACCCTCCAGGACCCTGCTAAGGGTGTAGAGCTGGTCCGCTGTTCTGCGATCAGGACGAAAACCACACTGTTCCTCCTGAATCCGAGGTTCGACTATCTGACGGACCCTCCTCTCCAGGACCCCCGAATAGACTTTTCCAGGGAGGCTGAGGAGTGTGATCCCTCTGTAGTTGGAACACACCCTCCGGTCCCCTTTCTTAAAGAGGGGGACCACCACCCCGGTCTGCCAATCCAGAGGCACTGTCCCTGATTTCCATGCGATGTTGCAGAGGCATGTCAACCAAGACAGTCCTACAACATCCAGAGCCTTGAGGAACTCCTGGCGTATCTCATGCACCCCTGGGGCCCTGCCACCAAGGAGTTTTTTGACCACCTCGGTGACCTCAGTCCCAGAGATGGGGGAGCCCACCTCTGAGTCCCCAGGCTCTGCTTCCTCATTGGAAGGCATGTTAGTGGGATTGAGGAGGTCTTCGAATGTACTCCCCTCATCGACCCACAACGTCCCGAGTCGAGGTCAGCAGCGCACCATCACCACCATATACAGTGTTGACACTGCACTGCTTCCCCCTCCTGAGACACCGGACAGTGGACCAGAATCTCGTTGAAGCCGTCCGAAAATCGTTCTCCATGGCCTCCCCATACTCCTCCCATGCCTGAGTTTTTGCCTCAGCAACCACCAAAGCTGCATTCCGCTTGGCCAGCTGGTACCTATCAGCTGCCTCCAGAGTCCCACAGGATAAAAGGGTCCTGTAGGACTCCTTCTTCAGCTTGACCATATCCCTCACCGCCGGTGTCCACCAACGGGTTCGGGGATTGCCGCCACGACAGGCACCGACCACCTTACGGCCACAGCTCCAGTCAGCTGCCTCAACAATAGAGGCACGGAACATGGCCCATTTGGACTCAATGTCCCCCACCTCCCTCGGGATGTGGTCGAAGTTCTGCCGGAAGTGGGTGTTGAAGCTGCTTCTGACAGGGGGCTCTGCCAGACGTTCCCACCAGACCCTCACAACACGTTTGGGCCTACCAGGCCTGACCAGCATCCTCCCCCACTATCAAAGCCAACTCACCACCAGGTGGTGATCAGTTGACAGCTCTGCCCCTCTCTTCACCCGAGTGTCCAAGACATGTGGCCGCAAGTCCAATGACACGACCATGAAGTCGATCATCGAACTGAGGCCTAGGGTGCCCTGGTGCCAAGTGCACATATGAACACCCCTATGCTTGAACATGGTGTTCGTTATGGAAAATCCGTGACGAGCACAGAAGTCCAATAACAAAACACCGCTCGGGTTCAGATCGGGGGGGCCATTCCTCCCAATCACGCCCTTCCAGGTCTCACTGTCATTGCCCACGTGAGCATTGAAGTCTCCCAGCAGAACGAGGCAGTCCCCAGAAGGTATGCCCTCTAGCACCCCCTCCAGGGACTCCAAAAAGGGTGGGTACTCCGAACTGCTGTTCAGTGCATATGCACAACAACAGTTAGGACCCGTCCCTCCACCCGAAGGTGGAGGGAGGCTACCCTCTCGTCTAGCGGGGTAAACCCCAATGAACAGGCTCCAAGTCGGGGGGCAATAAGTATACCCACACCCGCTTGGCACCTCTCACTGGGGGAAACTCCAGAGTGGTAGAGAGTCCAGCCCCTCTCAAGGAGATTGGTTCCAGAGTCCAAGCTGTGCATCGAGGTGAGTCTGACTATATCTAGCCGGAACCTCTCAACCTCGCGCACTAGCTCAGGCTCCTTCCCCTTCAGAGAGGTGACATTCCACATCCCAAGAGCCAGCTTCTGTAGCCGAGGATCGGACCGCCAAGGTCCCCGCCTTCGGCCACCACCCAACTCACACTGCACCCGACCTCCTTGGCCCCTGTCATAGGTGGTGAGCCCATGGGAAGGGGGACCCACGTTGCCTCTTCGGGCTGTGCCCAGCCGAGCCCCATGGGTGCAGGCCCAGCCACCAGGCGCTCGCCATCGAGCCCCACCTCCAGGCCTGGCCCCAGAGGGGGGCCCCGGTGACCCACATCCGGGCAAGGGAAAACACCATCCAAAGTTTTCATTCATCATAGAAGGTTTGAACCGCTCTTTGTCTCATCCCTCACCTAGGACCAGTTTGCCTTGGGTGGCCCTACCAGGGGCATAAAGCCCCGGACAACAGAGCTCCTAGGATCATTGGGACACGCAAACCCATAATCACAAAAGTATTAGCAATCACATAATCAGTTCCCAAAGGGGTTAGGTTAACAAATAGAATCAAGTCAATAAAGAAAATGAGCATTTTCAATTCAAAACAAATTGCAAAACTAACACCAACATTAGATTCTGTTGTGCTCTATCAGCACAGTACTTAAAATGCCCAACAGAGGAGGGGAAACTGTCAAACATCATCTAGTCACAAAAGTGTAAATAAAGAATCTTCATTAATAAAAGACTTATTAATCAAAAATTCTCTTCTTAACAAAACGCTCTAAGGAGCACAAAGACACAAACCACTCCAAAAACGCAATCCAGTACAGAGGTCTAATTACAGAGAGATCTAACTCACCAACACACAAAACATATTGAAATGAACTGAGGTAGACAGTAGGTCTCCATAGCATTTATAGAGCTGGGGGAAGTTACAAGTATGAGACGGGAAGGTGGCTCCGTCTCTTGGGGAACCACCCACAAAACACAAGCAACACAGAAGAAAATACATAGAAACTAAATGATCAACAATATTGATAAAGATACATAATTATACATGAACAACAATATTACCATTAACAAAAGGCTCAAGCATGCTCAGTAAAGACATAAAAAAGGGATAGCGTTAGGACCCTGGCTGAGACATTACAAATTCTAGATATGCACAATTATGAATGAACTTCATTCAATTGGCTTTTGCTGCCATGGTACTTTCAATCTGATGCATCATACTGTATTGCTATTACTTACATAATTGAACTAAAATAATTTTGTTCCTTATTTCTAATTGACTTATTAACCATATAATCGTAAATAGGGGTGCCATCTGTAGATTAAGGTTGCCCAGGAAGTTCCTGGCACATATGTAATGTCGTAACTTTGCTTGATAATCTCCATAATCCTTATGTAACTCTGGAAGTTTTGAGATCCCCATTGTGGTAGAACCCAGCTACAAAAATTGTGCCATAGCCTTATTTCTCAAATAAATTTGGCAAATTTTTTCTTTGTTGCTCTCAGCACAGGCAGTACATCAGTGACCTCTGGTTGTTGATGCTTGTGTTCCTACGTCCATGGTGCTTTACCCATTTTCTAATACTGTTAGTATTATCCATTCAGACATCTCCATATGCACATTAAAGCCATGCGTGAATGTTAGCCGCAAGGATTTACTTCTTTGCAACAAATTCAATCACTTTTTTCCTTGTTGAAGCAGCATGTCCTCCTCAGCTATGTGCACGTGAAATGTAACACATCCCTGTGGCGGGTCATTTTTATTCATGTGTAACATGGACAGATTAATTATTGTCTACCTTTCTGTGTATTTGCTTGTTTTACTGTTTTAATTATACCTTATCTGTTTAGGCATACTGCAGTGGGCTGGCACCCTGCCCAGGATTTGTTCCTGCCTTGCGCCCTGTGTTGGCTGGGATTGGCTCCAGCGGATCCCCGGGACCCTGTGTTAGGATATAGTGGGTTGGAAAATGACTGACTGACTGTTTAGGCATACAGAAAGGAATGGTGGGGAGAAGTGATTAAGATCAAAGGATAATCTAATTACAAGGAATGAATCTTCAAGGGCTAGTGATCTTCCCTGCTGCCCCAGACCTCCAGTGACCTGACTTCATATTTCATTCCACCTAGTTCCCCACCTTTGTAAAGTCTGCACATTCTATTTTCCTGCAAGGTTTCTCAAAATCTTCTGCTTTTTTATGATTTCTATATTGTGTTATGTGAGTTTGCCCTGTGATGGGCCATGTAATGATCCATTCAAGGGATTACACCTTTCTTGCATTCTGTTTTGTTGGCATTGTTTCTCATAATGTTTAAACCTTCTCAGAGTTACCCCCCAACATGAACTTGGCTTGGAACTCTATTATTATGGTTAACCCAAGTCAGACTCAGGGTGAGTGTAATGATCTGCTTTACAGTGATAAGTCCAAGTAACTCTTGGAACAGTATTCTGCTGTCACCTAGTAGGTGAAACAATGTCAGACTGCAAAAACATGAATGTTTCTATGTATTCTACCACTTTATGGTAAATCTATGATAAATCATTAGTATTCGTGATTAGGGTGGAGACTCCAATCAAAAATACAATGTCATGCAAAAAGTTGTAAAGCCAGTTTTAAAACAAACTGAAACTGAGCCAATGATCAAATTGAGTGATAGTGATGACAATATCTATTGGTCATCATACACTGACAAAGATAGTGAAACTGATGCATATGGCACTGGAGCAACCAAACTGCCATGATATACCTGGTGACTTTGGTCATGTGAAGCTTCACTGTAGTACAACAGTAGCTGTGTAGCAAAAAGACAGAATGATCGTGATTATGTGCAAGGAAGATGTTAGCGTATTAAGCATTGTTCACAATGCAGCGAATGTTAATGTTCTTGTTAGGGGAAATGTGAAAGTCACTATGCCTTGCTCTGTGGCAGCCTACAATAACAAAAGGGGAGCGTTAATCATACAGATCAGGCACAGACAATCTATCATCTCGTGTGCACTTCTACCGTCCTGATTGCAATGTCAGGCTGTGCTTTGGTGACTGTTTCAAAACATATCACATGAAGGACAAGTACTAAATCAGCATCAGTAAAGCATACCTACAGTATTTATGTTGACATCTTGGTATTTAAATATTTTTGATACACATTAAACATTTTTTCTTCTTGAAAAATGGTCAACATTTTTGGCTTGTTTTTCTGGGGTAAACAAAATGCTAAGGAGGCTACTGGACAAAATGTTTTACAGAAACTGTATGGATAGATAAGAATTCATTTTAACAATGATAAGATTTCTTATAGCCAGAAAAAAAGGTGATGAATGAACTCATGATCCAGAAATACTGTGTAGACTTTCATTCCAACCAATCTGTTAAGATAAACTTTGTTACTACTTTTTGTGATCAAACTGTTCATCTGAATAAACATAAAATAACAACTGGAAATCTAAGAACACACCAATCAAGGTGAAGTACAACTTAAGCTTCACAGTGCCCCCCAATATCAACCATCTACATGCAATGTAGCTATGCAGGAGGAGGGGCTATGGGTTAATCAGATATAAAAGACATATAAAGATATTACTTATAATAATGGAAGTTAATTACTGAAATGTGTGTCAAATGTTGTGAATTGCATATTACAGCTCATAATCAAGGACCTTGGATAAAAGGGAAAGAGGCCCAAAAATATAACACAAAATAAGATCTTTACCTTTCTTCATGAGCAAAATGATGGCTGCCAGATTAATAACCTGACAAATAGTATCTATAATCATATCAAAGAGAAAAATAGATAATTGTTCTCCCAATCATGGAGTCCAATGCCACCTTAAGGTCAACTAAAGGGATAAGAGAATCTAAAAGAGAAGCCTCTTTTCCTGTGAGTTGAGGGAGGTGATAGGTTTTCAAGAGATGATAACTGGGTGCAGGAGAAAGTAATTTACTGTGTAGTATTATTAACTATAGGAGAGCCAGTTTTAATTAACAAGATTTAGTATGGGTAGAAGGGACAGAGTCAAAGAAGTCATTCTTTTCTGGATCGGAGTGCAAGTAGTCTACCTGGTATGTCACCTGAGTCTTAGTACAGTGACGGTGTGCTCTTTCTGGGGAGAATTGGGATTCTGGAGCAAGTGAGGTGCATGGAGAGAGACACTGGATAGTTCAGAATAACCTTTTAAGATAAAGACTGCATGTGTGGTGTTTAAGTGGTGTCCAGGGGACTTGGCAACTCCAACAGGTATATCATGATACTAAAACACCTTCAAGTAAAGGTAATCTTTTCCAGAAAATGTGTAAAGCCACAAAATTTGTAAAGCCTATTGTAAATAAGGTAATAATCAATGAATATGGAAAATGTTGATGCAGTGTTAGCAGTGCTGCCTTGCAGGCCAGGGGTCACACCCTAGGTGCCTGCTGCTTGAAGTCTGCATGTGTGTCCCTGTGGGTTTGCTTTAATTTCCTCCCACTGAACAGACATGCAGATTGGGGGAATTGGTGATTCTAAGTTGGCCCGTGTGTGTGTGAGTGTGTTCACTCTATGTGGGCAGTGTCGATATCAATCAATGACGAGTAGGCTCCAGCTGCTTTGTGACCCATCTAGGTTTAGAAATTAGATGGATCAACATTTTCTATAATCAATAGCACTGAGCAACTCTCTTTCTTAAATGTCACCTACATCGCATTCACATCTGTGACAAAATATTTAAAAAACAAAAATGTGATATTTGTCTCTTTGATGAAGCAAATAAAAAACAGAAAACACTCCAACTTTCACTGAATGCATTGGAATGTTATTGTATGCATACATTTTTTTAATTATAAAAAAGATATGGCTTATTTGTAGTACCGTCACAATAAGTGGTCAAACTTATTTAACATTGTCATGTAAATATTGTTAATGATATTTGTGTACATTTTTGTAATTATGAAGTTTTAAATGATTTAATATAAGTGAGACTTACTTCATAATGTAACTTTATATTACAAACAATTTGCAATATTTAACATGGGATATGAGGTAAAAATGTAGCAGTACAGGTGTGACTCTAAAAAATATTAATGATCTAGTTACCAAGTCTAAACATCAAAGTCCACCCATGGTTGATTGGTTGTTTTGTGATGAGCAGAAACACATGACAAGTACACAACAAGTACTGGATGTCACTTGTCTTCCCATTACTGGTCATCAGGTCTGTAGAAGAAAGGAGAGGCATTAGGCAACAATGTCAACCCTTGGCTTGGGATGTAATTACCATCAGATGATCTATGAAGTAATTGCCCAAGCGCGTGTGTGAAAAAAAAAAATATATATATACAAATATATCATTTGGTATTTTAATTTATCATTAGTATTGAATATTAATGCAGGTAAATTTTGCTGGGAGCAGGAATAAAAATCAGTACTGCACAGACCACTACTCTCTGGTACAGCCTTATGCTACCTATTTATATAGTACTAGGGGGTTCGTCCCCACTCACTTTGCTCGCCAACCCCCCCCGGCCTGCGCTACGTGCCAACCACTTCATGTCTCTGCTGCTCACGTTGTGAAGACAGGGGCTGAACGCACCCCAAGGAGATTCGGTCGCTCCTCTGAAACCCCCTCTTAAACGGTGATACAATGGGAAGCAAATAGTTATTTTTTTTACCTCCTCTTTGCTCGATCAGCTGCTGGCTTGCTGCTGCTGCCGTGCCGCTTGATCTGCATCTCACGCAACGCTTCGAACATTTAAAAGCCTGTACAGCAGCTGTCCTACTCTTTGTCTTTTATTTCCGCCCCCAGGCATGGTTAAATGTCTTGACACAAAGTTTTGTCTCACGGGATGTGAGTTCTTGATATTTTTTAGTTTATAATTTAAAAACGGATTAAGAATCTGAAAATCTAACAACATCACGTTAAAGTTCAATTAATTCTGTAAAGAATGATACCAAACATATATATATATAGGTTTTAAAATAAGCCTGATTTAAAGCATGACAAAAATTGTGACATAAAACTATCACATAAAATTTTTGCACTTTTAGGCTTAGTTTTTATATAGAGAGAGTAGATCATAGGGCAATGCTTTGTAGGGTCAGGTGACTGTCAGTCAGAAGTGTATATTTGGTATCATGTACCATAAGTTTAATCCTTGGTGAATTGCACCTTTGATTTTACATGCTCATCTAAGGTGCATTTTAATGGCTATGCCACTATGCACACTTCTGTATATCTTTTGTTCTGTATGACACAGTCATTCTGAGCCCTACAGACAAAAATTGAATGCTTGTCTAGCATTATAGAATGGAAGAGCATCAATTTTCTTAAACTCTCCTTTTTGGTTATAGGAAAAAAATGAATCAAATGAGAAAAATTATCATTTTGCCTTACGGGTAAAATCTGAAGTAAAGAGTTTAGGAGTCTTCATTAATGCAGAGTGGAAGCTCAAATCCCACAATTCCCATGTAAAAAAGGCAGTATTTGACCTTGTATGAAGCAGACTACAAATTTAGTCTTTTCTGTCATGCTTTTGTCTTTACCTGAGTGGATTAACAGGATTTCCAAGGAAAGACGCTAACAGGGTACAGCTTGTTTGAGACATAGTAGCAAGAAATCTAACAAAAAAGCAATTATCTGAGGACATTACATCACTTTTAGCTGCACTTCATTGGCTTCCAGCATCTTTTAGGACTGATTTTAAAATACTCGTAGCCTCCTTAAGTGTTGTGTGTACCCCAGGAAAAACAAGCCAAAAACAAAAACATTTTTTCAGCAAGAAAAAATATGTGTAACACAAACATGTAAATACCAAAATGTTAAAATAAATACAATCCGAAGGGTATTTCTAGTGTCCACTGCTGTACCGATGCAGATTTGTGTCACAAGTCTACAGCCCAAGGTCACAATCAGGACAGTAGAAGCATATTTTTGCATGCTTTTCTTTTTGTTATTGCAAACTACCACAGCAGAAGGCTAATTGACTTCCAAACTTCCCTTCACACGAACATTGACAGTTGTTGCATTGTGAACAGTGCTTAGGGGGCTAATGTCTTGCTTGTTCTTGCACTTGATCACACATATTTTGTCTTTTTGTCATGCAGCTACTATAGCACCACGTTGAAGCTTCAGTAACCGAATTCACCGAATTCATACAGTGCTGTATCATGCATCAGTTTCACTTTCCATGCCAACATCTGATCACCAATTCACATTGTCATCACTATCGCTTGATTTAAGCAATTGTTCAGTTTCAGCTATTTATAAAACTGCCTTTATGGCTTTTTGTTTCCCCATTGTGATTTTCATTGGTGGCTTTGCCCCACTTATGAGTATTGATGAACTACATTAGAGTTACCATAAAGTGGCAGAACAAATAGAAATATTCATGCTTTTTTTTTTACAGTATCCAATAAATGGCAGCAGATTGTGGTCCCAAGCATTATTCAGGTTTAACACTATAAAGCGTATCATTGCATGTCACCCTGAGCCTGACTCAGGTTAACCACAACTGCATGGAATTGCAAGCCTGACGCACGCTCAGAGTTAAGGCCAGGGATAAGTTTGGTCAAAGTTGTTTCTTCAAAATCATTATATGTATTAACTTGCCACATATAAAACTTGCTCTAAAGTGAATTGTTTTTATTATAAATTTTTAAAATTCCTTGTTTGTTCAGGCAGCTTATAATGGGGATGAAGGGTACCAGGGTCCATAGGTGAATAAGAAGGCTTTTTAAAACTTACCAAATATGTCCACAGTGAAGAAGTAAAGGTTTCGATTTAAGAAGACATACCTTCAATTTTTTTAAGATATCCTTGTGATATTGAAAGGAAACTAAAAATAATTACTTTATCACAGATTCTTGGAACTAATTTTCTTGAGGTAAGAATAAATTTGCTGTTTGTTTCTGCAATTCTGTTTCTTCAGTGGTTTACTTTCTGCAGTGGCTTATAGTAACAGACAGATGCGTGTTATTTTATTAACAAGAATCACACCAAGTGGCAGTGTAGTGAAAAGGGCAGACAGGAGTTTCATTGAGCATAGGAAAAGCGCTATATAAATAAAAATTATTATTATTATTACAAATATCAATATATTTCATTGCCTTTTAAATACAAGACAGATTGTTGAAAGAGCCAAGCCACCTGCATGTCGCAGATTCTGTCGTATGTTGTGTGCGTGCACAATAAAAAAAGATCCTCCGAAAATAAAAAAGGAAGAGTGTGCAATAAAGCAGATTGAAGCACCACACACCAATTAATCAAAATGATCCTTTTTCAGTTGTTATTGCCTAGTTGTCTACAGAACAGAAACGTTAATTTACAATTGGTGATCCCTGTTCAATAAAGTCAATAACAATGATCACTGTCCAAAGTGAATCCATATACCTGGGGCCGAGGACACCTTCTTTGTTCTGCAGGCTGCAGAGAGGACAGTCTCAATGGGAGCTGAAATGGTGCTACAAAGGAAGACAAATGGAGTAATTGGCAGTGGCGGCTGGTGAAAGAAATCTGGGCAGACTTTAGTGGGACAAACTGAAGCAATAATTATCTATTGTATAGTGCCTTTCACGTCAATCTTATTATATAGTGCCTTGCACAACCATCTGTCTTGTCATTCCACATGCTCTCGTCCTCATCATAGTGTAAATACACATCTTGGC
The DNA here is from genome assembly GCF_900747795.2 of Erpetoichthys calabaricus. NCBI lineage: Eukaryota > Metazoa > Chordata > Cladistia > Polypteriformes > Polypteridae > Erpetoichthys > Erpetoichthys calabaricus. Next base: position 74,567,110 of record NC_041394.2, read on the forward strand.
CTGTCCAGTACCAGACCCACAGGACAAATCCAGGCTAAAATGTATTATACTCTTTGTACCATGCTGCCCAATCTGATGCCAGCTTTCCCATTTCTACTGTGCTCCAAAACTTCAGTCAGTGACATCTACAGTCCCCATGTTCTTCCAATAACTTTCACTATAGATGTGGAAAGGAACAGGGGCACCTGCCGCCCAAGTTTAATACTACACCTGTCTCTAAATTGTTTATAATTTCCCACATTCCCACTGTAATTTTATTCTATACTTTCTTCCACACACCTCGGGCTCAGACACAATACTAGACTTTACCTAAGATCAGCATCAAGATGAGGCCTCTAAAACAAAAATACATCCAGCCAAAATGCTTTAAAAGCTTTGAATATCAGGGTGGACACTGCATGGCATAAGACCATGTTAATTAATAATGATATTAACCAAATGGTATAGACTATACTAATGACACACTCAATGCCAGAAAAGAACATCACCAAAGCAGACAACACTCATATGAATAATGAAACCACTGCAGCAGTTACAGGGCACACACACACACACAAAGCAAAGCAGAGGGAGAGAGGCGAAAATAATAACTCATCCTGTATGAAAAAAGCTGAATACAGCATTATTTTTTTGAGTTGACCATTCTTACTAAAACATTGGTCCATAACTTCCTTCCACTTGCTAGTTCCACTTTGTTGCCTTAAAAGTGATATTCTTCCACTGCAGTATCAGATTGAGAAGCAGATTCCTTCTCAGTCTCATCTGTGATTAATTAAAGTCCAGGGGGTTTGATTTCAGACATTTGCTAATATTCATGCTGCAATTATTCAAGAAAAGATGCTGCCTGCCTTGTAATCAGGAACAATCTAATTATGAAACACCCACCTAAGGAAATGTTGAGTCACTTCTGGAACTAATCTGGGCATGAAAGGTAACCATACTTACTAAAAGGATGCCTAGTCAATAAAAAAATGACATTTCATTCTATGTGAATTCAAAACTATTTATATATGATTTGTTTGTTATACAAAAATGTATTTTTTATTATAAAGTCATTAACGGACAGACGTAGCTGACTGGTATGGTCAGCTTGACCAACAGAGGCAATGACAGGTCTATACTTCAGCAAGGTATTTAAGAACATTTGAAAAAGACACTAAAATGAACACCTTTTCACCATTTAGCAATTTCAGACATACCTGTTGTTTAAGAAATGCTAAATCCTAAAATGACATACTAAAATGATCTTAGACTGGTAAAACTCCCACCAAGAAATGATGGCTCAAAGCAGAATACAATAAAAGGTGGTTTTCTTATGTTTTTAAAATGCAATATTAGCAGTAATGTGAGTCGGTGAAGGTGACAGTATGGTCTTCTCTATGGCTTACAAGCCAAAGTCTTGGCGATTAGGTCCCACGGCCTGAATATACATTTTCTGAAAACATCATACAGTTAATAAAAGTGGGCTCAGAAAATCAAACAATGGATCCAGTAGACATATCAGTCCCATTTTTTCATTATACCTCCTATCAGCACTCTAAAATTAAGCTTTTCTGTTCCTATATTTTAACTTCTAAAAGACCCTATTTATGAGTTTCCTTCTCCTGCAGGTGTAGGAGTGCCACCTACAATGAAATAAGTTTAACACGTCAAATAAACTTTGCATTTTAGTGAAAGTGTGGCTCTTTTAAATAGGTGTAGCTGGTGGGGGATGAGAGTTTGAATTCCCCTAAAATACAGTATATTTTATGGCAATTCCAACTGATTGAAAGTACAGTAGATGGAATTATGATTCATGTACTTTCTCATCCTCCTGACTATATGCTCTTGGTTTTCTCATATGCCCTGCAGCTTCTAGTCCAGGTTTGTGTCCTATTCATAATGTTGTTCTTTTATAGCTCTCTCCAGAATATAAAGACAGATGTTTTTTCTTATTAATTCCTTAGACTATACCGCCATACACAGGGGTTGCTATTTTTAGACCTCTAAGTGACTAACATTTTATTTGTCCATCATGATAGGTTCTTAAATATTATACAAACTGTCATTCCCTCCGCAGTAAAATCAGATTAATCTTTTCATCTGACCAGCCTTTCCCATCTTTTGTATGCTTGTAGTTCTCAAAGAGAACCATTGAAAAGTCCTCTAGTGATAATAATATATTAGGTGGCTGTTTTTAGTCTGACAGCGGCCTCTTGTGGCCGTTAAGAGTTATAACATCTGTAATATTTTCAGGAAGAAAAAAAAACAGCATGGCCACATACAAGTACGGTACTGTAAAGAAAAATTAAGGAGCTTTATAACATTGAATGTTTCAAAAAAGTGAAATAATAAAGTGAAGAGGTAGTTGTAATACTACAGGCTGTTTTTTTAGTTTCTTCCCTGATATCTAATGCAAATACATTCTTAGATCCACTTAAGTCTGAATCACAGAGAGCTGGAAATAGTCATGGTAGCATTTGGACACTACACCAGGGGGTACTGCTGAAAAATTGCTTTCTAAACTATACATATGTTGATTTTTCAAAAGTGTATTTACGATTAGACAGTTAATATTACTTTATATCCATTCATTCATATGTTAGCACTGTGCCACTGAGGTGCTCACAGGTGCAGAGCGCCAATGGCTTCTTGCTCTTTATAACACTCTTTTGGGTATTTTCTATTCTTAAAAGGACCGCTTGCTGTTGCCACACTAGATGAAATTCATTTGTGACATTGTCGCCTTACTCTTTATTATTTTACTGATGCTGCTAATTTGAATGATGGAATGCCATCTCATACTGTAGGTGACTCATCCCCAGACTGGTGCAACCTGTCAATGCCATTACAAGATTATAAATCTGCCTTTTGTTGGTCATGGTTTCCAGGAGTCATAGCAATGGGTGTCCCAGAGGAAACAGTTCTGTATGGAAAGTTGGTTAACCGCAGGAGGTTTTATGAACCCAACTGACTTAGCTGAAGGTTTTTTGACCTTGTGAGGAAACTGGGGGAACCCACAAACACAGAGGTAGAACATGCAGACTCCACACAAGTGGTTTCCCAACCAAGACTTAGCCCAGTGACTAATTTTTATGAGACATCACTGCTATCCTTTAGGCAACTTTGGTGTACTTGTGAATTTGTGCAACAGTCACGCAGAAACTATAGTTCATTATCATATACGTGGCCTGTTGTGTCTGTTTCAGGGGCCAGTTTAAAGGATTCACGGGGTATGGGGAATTTGGGTGAAGACACGGTACAGCCCCTCACTTCTTTTCCCCTGCCATTTTCAAAACTAAAGGTGTTGACCTGGAAGAACAGCACTGACCCACCTCTTCCACTCCTATACCGTACCCAGCTTAAATACCCATAAAAACCCAGTATTCTGTGCACATAACAGTAAAGGCCCTATAAATCCTTGTCAGTGGACTATCACGCAGGAAGGTGCATTGATGGATGCTGTCCTACACTGCAGCAACTTACCAAATGAAAAAAATTAAACAAGGTTATGTCAGTACCCCAATATTTTCATGATGTTTTGTACACTTTAGCTTTACAACATATTCCAGCATGACATAAAATATATCTCTGACATATTCACCCTCCACTACCTCCAGCTCTCACCTTTATAAACTCATTGATCATTCTTATTTGACTAATTATGTTGTAGTAATTACTCCATAAATACCAGAATAATTACATTTTACCTTTGTATTGTTACTTACTTTGCACAGTTTCTTACAGTATTAGTGTGAAATCAAATTCATAGTTCAGAAAACAAGTAATCATCATTGACGCAGCTGCAGTGTGGGTTTATGTGGTCACTCCCACTCCTAAAGGATTAAAATAAAAGAGTTCATAAATAATTTTACAACAGCCTCCAGGTGAGTAATTTCATGTCACAGACATGCACTGTCTTCTAACAAATTTGAAATGACAACCACTCTCAGATCCTTGATAATTTTCAAAATTATTGTGTACTAGATCATTTCTGCCAGACATTCTATATACTGTATATGAAGTTTCATATTTTAATTTTAGGCATCACACATTTCTGTGGTGAGTCATTTCAATTAAGTAATTCTGTAAAAATTACCAGACGTTCAGTAACACTCCTTTCCTTAGTGTTACCAGCAAGTATGGCATATTTTGTGATTATAAATGGCAGACCACAACGTTTTTTTGACTTTAAATATATATTGACCAAAATGATGATCGCTTTGTCATTTTGACCAAAGAGACTGAACAGTTCAACAGAAGCGATGGACAGCCATTGCCCTTCTGTTAGCACAACTTCTTTTAAAGCAGCTTAAGCTATTGTTAAAGTAAACTGAACTTTGCTAAAGTGTTATGGATGGAAACAAAGTGTCACAGCACCAGATATTTTGTACTTACAGGGAATAAAACATTAAGGAATGCTGCATTATACTTTAGATTGCCTTTTTTGTCATGCTTACAAAAAACACTTGTCTTTGTAGGGTTTTCTTTTTAAAGATGCAGCAGAATGTATTGAAAACATGCTGACAGACATCCATGACACTGATCTCCCTCTTGGGTTTGCAATAAAGCATGAGAATGCAGCCTAGCAAAGGGGTCCTTTTTCATGTCTTTTAAAAAGACAGAACAGTAACACTTTGTGCCATAAATGGAGTGATGGAAAGATGATGGAACATCAATATTACTGTTTAGGACTTGCATTGACTACCCAGAATGTTTGGTCCTTAACTTTCAGCACTTGAATGATATGTTAATATTAGAATGGTTTAAAATTCATTCCTGCTGTCCTTGGTTTTTAGAACATTAAAATATAAAAGCTGTGACATAACAACCTGTACAACCCAACAAGCTTTATTGTCCAAAACAACCATATTACCTGGTAATATTTCCATGTATCTACAGTTCTTTGCATAAAGAAAATCTTTCTAACATTTGTGCAAAATCTGTCCTTAACAAGTTTCAAACTGTGTCCCTGTGTTCTTATTGCAGAATTTACTTTAAAGTAACAACTGGGATCCATTGTTCTAAATCTTGTCATAGTTTTAAACACTTCAGTCATGTCTACTTTTAATCTGTTTGCTTTTATGGAAAAAGGTTCAACTCCTCCAGTCTCTTCTCATAGCTTATATCTGTTACTCCTGTAATCAGTTTAGTTGCTCTCCTCTAGACTTTCTCTTGCACTATTTGCTTTTTTTATAATATGGAGATCAAAACTGCACATCACTAGTGCATTATATATCTTAAGCATAACCTCCATTGACTTGTACTCCACATGTTGTGATATATACATCCTGTTAACCTTCTTAATCACTTCTGTACACTGTCTGGATGTAGACGGTAATTAATCCATTATGACTCCCAGGCACTTCTCAGTATTCTTTCAAGTTTAAGACTTCCCATTGTGTATTCAAATAAAACATTTTTGCTTCCTGCATGTAATACTTTGTGTTTAATTACATAAATTTTACCTATCAAAAATCTGCCCAAGCCCATAGGATACCCAATTCTCTCTGTAACAATTTTATATAATTGTTGATTTTATATAATTGTTGATTGAATTGTAATTGCTGATTTTATATAATCTTCTATTCCACCTAGTTTTATATCATCTGCAGATTTAACTAGCTTATGAATAATATTGTTATCCAAATCATGTATATATTTTAAACAGAACTGCACCCCTAAAACTGATTCCTGAGGGACACCACTTTTAACATCTCCTAATTACAAAAATGTTCTTTTTACCATTGCCCTTTGCTTGCTGTGTTTGAGACAATTTTGTACCCACCTACAGACCGAATTCCCACTTCTTTAAGTTTAACCTTTTATGTGATAGCTTTTCAAGAGCTTTCGGAAAATCTTTGTAAAAAATATTGTATGCACCTCTCTTATTGTATGCTTTAGTTACTTATTCATTGAATTCCAGTATAACAGTGAAAATGTGACCTTCCCTGTCTGAACCCATGTTGATTACTTGCTGATACTCCTGCTTAGTCTTTTCCCTAATAATTTCATCCATTAATTTACCTGTGATGCACATTAAGTTTACTGGTCTATAGTTACATGGATAAGCCTGAATACCCTTTTAATAAGAAGATAATATTTGCTATCCTTTATTCTTTAGGAATTTTATCAGTGTGCAGAGATTTTTGAAAAATATATGTTTATATGTTTTATATGTGTATGCACTAACCTCCTTAATCTCTAAAAGATAAATATTATCTGGTCCTGGTGATTTGTTAGATTTCACTTTAATTAATCAAAGCAGTACTCCTCCCTCTACAATTTCCAAGTCACTAACAGCCTCCCTTGTAGTCCTTTACACTTTTGGGATGTTATCAGCTTCTTCACGTGTACAGACTTCAATAAAATGCAAGTTTAAAACATTTGGTATTTCATTTTCTGTACATTTTAGCTTACCTTTGCTGTTTCTCATACTCTTCACCTCTTCCTCGACTGTTATTTTACTGCTTAAATACTGTTCTTTAAATAAGTAATCTAATCCTGGAGAGTGCAGGCTCTGAATGGGTGTGGGTGTGTGCATACTAATGCAAGTGGACCAGTCATGTGTCTCATTCACACTTCGAAGTGAGTAGATGGTCACACCTGCACCCAATCAACCAGAAAATAAGAAAGCCTGCACTGAAGAGAGGGGGAACAAAGAACAACTGAGAAACAAGGAAAAAGAGAGCTGGTAAATGAGTTAGTGTGAGGGAGAGGAGGTAGAGCGCTTGGCAGCCCTTCAGAGGAGCGAGCGATCGGCACTCCAAAACAAGTACAACAATCAGCAAACCTATATCAGTACCTTAATAAAGGAAACAGGGATTAAAATTAGGTTATACATACAAGAACCATAAATCAAAATCAGGAATCAAAACCAACAATGCCGAAGCTGCTAAGAGAACAACAGCCTCTCCATTTATACTGTTGGGGCAGTCCCCCGTCTGCATAATCAGGTAGCAGCAGCCTCCTTGGGCTCTACATATAGGGGACAGGGCAGTTGACAATAACAAAAAAATAATACATATAATGTTAACATAATGCAAAATTACACAATAATTAATAAACAGGAAAATATAAAACTAATAAAGTAAAGGACTTATAATGAAATCATAACTCAGAAAGGCACTCACTGTGTTGCTTCAATGGATTTATCAAAATATTTTAATTGATAAAGACAATATTTTCAAACACATTTACCTATCACTTTATTGCACTATCTTGACATGATGAAGATATACAGTACATGGCCTAAACAGCCTGGGTTCTGAAATGAATCAAGATATATGAAAAAATATTTGTTCTTAGTCTATAAAAGACACATTCTTGCTGCTACACTGACTGATCAAGTCATCTTTAAACTCTTTACCGTTAGCCCTGCAATATAACTCATCCTCCACTAGCTGCATACAAAACATCATCCCTGAGTTTATTCTTCTTCAGTGAACAGTGGCTGTTGACAGATCATTTGCAAGAACAGAGCAAGCTGAATACCGGTGGTCGGACATAAACTACATAACTATAAAAGCAATTTACTGTCTGATAATAGTGAAAATTGTTTAGAAATCAGTAGTGACAGCGTGCTAGTACTAATGACAGAGAAGCATTTAAAGGGGATGATTTTGTACAAACAATAAACTATAATGCCATTTCAGAATGTGTGTGGTGTAATAAGGGACCTGGGCATTTTCAAACATGCCATTCTCTGATATCCAAGGAGCAAGGCATATGTATTTCTTGCACTTAATTAATATTATCAAAAAGCCTGAAGCTCAAATTTAATAGTCAACTAAATATTATTTGAAGCACTTTGTGGAATGCAGATATTTCAGCTAACTTATCATGTTTTTGCACTTTGTTGACAACAATGTATCTGTCACTTCGCACAGTAGTGAGAAATCCTTTTAGAAAATAAAATTGTTTTTTGAGACACTGATGGATTCACCAGAGTGTACATCGCCGAACAGAATGTTGTGGTTGACAAATCGCATACGGTCACTTATGAAAGGTTCTTGACAATGAAGCGTTACATACCTCATACAATAGTGCTGAATTGGCAGAATATCTGCTTAACAACAGGTAGAGTTGGCAGTTTATTAAAAGTTTATGGAATCTTCAAGCTGGTGAAAAACTAAATGTTTGAATGTGTTTTAATTCTATTTACATTTATTTTAATATTTGTTCTTATTTTTTCTTAGTTTTACCTTGTCAAATGAAAACACTTGATATTCTGAAAGTAATTTGGTTAATGTTTTTCAATCCCTCTCTCTTCTCTCTCTTTTTTCAAAATAGATTTTTGAAGGATTATATAATTTGTGTTCAATATTTGACATGGCATGCTGTGCTTTGATGGCTACAAGTATACAGTCGTGGCCAAACGTTTTGAGAATGACACAAGTATTGGTTTTCACAAAGTTTGCTGCTTCAGTGTTTTTAGATCTTTTTGTCAGATGTTTCTATAGTATACTGAAGTATACTGTAATTACAAGCATTTCATAAGTTTCAAAGGCTTTTATTACAATTACATTAAGTTTATGCAAACAGTCAATATTTGCAGTGTTGGCCCTTCTTTTTCAAGACCTCTGCAATTCGCCGTGGCATGCTGTCATTCAACTTCTGGGCCAAATCCTGACTGATGGCAGCCCATTATTGCATAATCAATGCTTGGACTTTGTCAGAATCTGTGGGTTTGTTTGTCCACCTGCCTCTTGAGGATTGACCACAAGTTCTCAATGGGATTAAGGTCTGGGGAGTTTCCTGGCCATGGACCCAAAATTTCGATGTTTTGTTCCCCAAGCCACTTAGTTATCACTTTTGCCTTATGGCACGATGCTCCATCATGCTGAAAACGGCATTGTTTGTCACCAAACTGTTCTTGGATAGTTGTGAGAAGTTGCTCTCGGAGGGTGTTTTGGTACCATTCTTTATTGGCTGTGTTCTTAGGCAAAATTGTGAGAGAGCCCACTCCCTTGGCTGAGAAACAACCCCTCACATGAATGGTCCCAGGATGCTTTACTGTTGGCATGACATAGGACAGATGGTAGTGCTCACCTTTTCTTCTCTGGACAATTTTTTTTCTAGATGTTCCAAACAATCGAAATGGGGATTCATCAGAGAAAATGACTTTACCCCAGCAGTCCTCAGCAGTCCAATCCCTGTACCTTTTGTAGAATGTCAGTCTGTCCCTGATGTTTTTCTTGGAGAGAAGTGGCTTCTTTGCTGCCCTTCTTGACACCAGGCCATCGTCCAAAAGTCTTCACCTCACTATGCGTGCAGATGCACTCACACCTGCCTGCTGCCATTCCTGAGCAAACTTGGGATTAACTTCATTTTCATGGCAAAAGGGGATATTGCAGTTAATTGAAATTCATCTGATCACTCTTCACAACATTCTGGAGTATATGCAAATTATCATCATAAAAACCGAGGCAGCAAACTTTGTGAAAATTAATATTTATGTTATTCTCAAAACTTTTGGCCACAACTGCAATTTTATTCTTAAACATTGCATTCTCTGTCTCTCTCTCTCTCTCTGAATTTTCTTATAATCTCAGATTTTGTTTCTGTTGTTTTTGCTGCAATCCAAAAACCTAAATCTTTCACTTGCATGACTCCTAATCTTTGACATTTGACATTAATCTTTTGACATATTACTTTTTGCATGGAAAACAAGCATACAATGTCAAAGCTTAGGAGTCACATCAACTTAAATAGCCACTAGCCATTATAACTAGCCATTATCAGCAAGTACTGTAGTGTGAGAATATGCGGTAGATGTTATGGATAGCATCAAAAAACACAGAAACGGCATGAGATCTGAGTGATACAGCGAGAGAAAAGGGCCAGCTTGATAACCATCAGAGCACAGTATGCAATATTAGAAGTTAAAAACAACAAGAGTAAGATCATTTTACTATCTATTGTAAGAGAGAGAGAGAAAAGGATAGTGGGAGGGAAAATAATTTAAAACATTATGCTGGCACCAGATTATTTTCATAATATCAGGTATTTTCAGCTGTTAAACTGAAACTAAGAAACAATGATTACAAAAATAAAGATAAAATAAAAATAAAAAAATCTACAGTTTTATATTTTATTACTTTGCAGACTGTAGCTACCAATAATTATTGATGACCAACTGTATAGAATTGTACAAGGTTTTTATCACTTTCTGATCAAAAGGCCTTTCCAGAGCTTAAATGATTTGTCAACAGCAACATTCTATTCAAGTATGTAAACCCCAGTGAACCCATCTATCAGCATGTCAAAGAATATTTTATTTTCAAAAAACATTTCTCACTATTGTCTGAAGTGACAAGTAAGTTGTTTTCAACAAAATGCAGACACCTGAGAAGTAAGCTGAAATGTTTTTCTCTCGTGATCTGCTGTCCAAGTAAACATTTTACTGAGCAGTACGGTTCAACTTTATGCTTTTTTAGTTACGCCTTGATAAGCAAGGAGTGCAAAGTCAACAGCTCATCATAACTGACTTCAGACTACTGTACATGGAATTTGGCTTCAGTTGCTGTGCATGTCTGTTGGACGCAGTCACTATTACATTTACATGCTATCACCTAAGAAGAGACTGAAATCCTGCAAGATATCATCATCTATATCTGATGCATCTGTCTTGTGCTCCGGAGATCAGTAAGTGACAACTTTAAAAGGTGCTCTTGTCATGCCACACACATTCAGAAGTGGCATCACAGTTTACCATTTCTGCAAAATCATCATGTAGATATGCTTTACTATCACTAGACCCAGAACCTACAATGTCACTGACCACTTCAAAATAACTGTCAATCAATATTAACAAAGCAATCACATTTCAGCTGATCCTGGTCACTCACTGATGTTCACTATAGACGCATTAGTGTATGGACATGCGGTTGACATGATATTTCAGGGATAATGGTAAGGGAGTAAAAAAGAACTCAATTGGCCAGTCCAGTACCAGGAATATGTTATTCAAAATCAAAAAACAAACATTGTTTTCATACATCTCATTAATTTCAGGACCCCTGTACCCAGTGGGGCCCTGGACTGCAACCTAGGTTAGCCCATACAGAACTGCGACCATGGACACAAACAGCCAAATGGCTAGATATATTTTAAGAAGTTGGTCAGATTTGTTTGAAAGGACTGCCTCTCTTGTAGGTAGTTTTTCTATGAGTTAGCCCAATACTCGTTTTACAGATTTAAGTCTGCAATTTGTTAATAATACAGATTTTTAACTAAATTAAGTCCTGCACTGTGACTGCACCTGTCTGGACCTGTCTACATAGGTCTTCAGCCTATTATGATTTCAGGCTTACCCACTAAAAAAACACGTCCCACATTCTTAAGAGAAAGGCAGAAACTTGAAAAAATCACAAAGGCCTACATGGGTCTACATTATCCAAAAAATAAAGGGAAACCACTTAAACCCATGGTCCAAAGTATTTTATTTAATTTTTTAAAATAGATATAGACAAAGTACAAAATCAAAACAAAAATCTCAAAAAAAGTGTTACACAATTCAAATTGTTTCTAAAATATTAGGAACTAAATTCAATCAAACTACATGTAAGATCCCAACAGGAATCAAACCCAGGACCAAAAGTAAAAAATGTAAAAATCAAAGAAATTCTTAAGAAAGATTGGTTGACACTAACAATCTTATTAAAAAATATAAAGGGCAACATAAACGGGCAGACAAACAACAAGAGAAGGATTAATTAATGTCAAAGTTAATAACACATAATAAAAAGTACATTCTACCTTGATGTGGTATTAAACTGCCCCACCAACCTCCCCACATGATGGTCATGTCTACAACAACAACAACATTTATTTATATAGCACATTTTCATACAAATAATGTAGCTCAAAGTGCTTTACATGATGAAGACAGAGAAAAAAAGATAAAAAAGGAATTAAAATAAGAGAACACTTAATTAACATTCTGATGGCCAGGGAGGACAGAAAAAAACAAAAAAACTTCAGATGGCTGGTGAAAAAATAAAATCTGCAGGGGTTCCTAAGCTACGAGACCGCCCAGCCCCCTCTAGGCATTCTACCTAACATAAATGACCTCAGTCCTCATGGTATTCAGGGTTCTCATGGAAGGACTTGATGATAACGGTCACGTGGACTTCTGGTGTTTAATCCATCAATGTAGGGACATCACGGTGCTTTGATTAGGTGGTGGTAGTGCAGATCGCCACCACAGAAAACCGGAAAAAGAACAGAAGAAAGAATAGGGGTTAGTACGGATGTCTAGGTTCAAGAGATGGAGCTATGTTTGTTACAGAGACACAAAGCCAGAGCTACATACTCTTGGCTGCATGTTTTGACACCTAATACTATGTTCTGCTGGTTAGAATGTGTCTTGACTTCATGAAAATTATTTGTGGCTTTCCTTACTCTTTGACTAGAGATTCAGGCATCCCTGGCAGCTAATGGGTCTACTAGCTTACACTGTTCTGGAGGAACACTGTCATTTGCAGTGGAGTCCCTGTCTATTGGACACCATGTATGTGTATTGATTCTTGTGTTTGCATACTGGCATAAGACAAACCATTACTGCTACCAATTGTTTCTGTCTAAAATCTTGAGGTCTAATGATCTAATTCAGTCCTTCAGGAGCAAGCTTGGGGATATCCTTTACCTTGAAAAACCCATTGCTAGTTGCGCTCTACTTTATATTTGAATTATCTTAATTGCTCATAGGTTGTGCACAGTTTCACTTGTAAAGTCATTTATTTGCATTAATATATTTGTTGAACTCTATGTGACTCTGGCCACTAGGTGTTATAGCAGAGTCCCAAATATGACTCAACCACAAAGCCATGAGTCCCAGGTTACAATCAACTTTATTTATTAAACAAAATACATTTGTTACAGTCTTCATCACTATAAACAATTCTCCTCCTCATTCTTCTTCTCTGTCTCTCTCTTTCTTCTCTCCTAGCCCTCCAGTCCTCCCAGGTGAGAAATGTCCTTCTCCTCTCCCAACTCCAATTTGCCTGCATGCGGCAGAGGGCTCCTTTTAATCCAGACCCAGCAGTATTTCTGGTTCATCAGCACTATAGTGAGAAAGCTCTTCTGGGTGAGGGGAGCCACCTCCCAACAGCACCTTCTAGAGGCCCAAAAGGCCCCTGCCATTGCTTCTTGCAGCTGCCTAAACATAAGCTACACCACAGGGATGCTGCCACCCAGTGGACAGGGGAAAAACACAGTCTCAGCAGGCAGTCACTCTCTGCTCTTACATTATATCTTCCCACCAGGGAAAGAGAACACCAATCTCCCAGGCTGAGACAGCACCAATGTTCTCCACCTATTATGAAGGCCTCCCAGCCGGACAGCTGATCATCCATCTCAGTTGGGATGCCAGCCCACCTTTGCCTTCCATCACAGTCACCAAATTGTATTCTTTATCATATATGTCTGCATTTCTGGACAGATGTTGTTCGTTATTGGACAATTTTACGGCATTGATGTGAAGAACAGTGTACTCATTAGCGTTTCCACTTGCAATTTACTGTGCCTCCTCCAATTACACAAATACACTCTGTGCTGAAAAATAAACTACAAAATAGCTTTAAATAAAGAAAATAGTGACACAAAAATCATAATCTAGCAAGGAGTCATTTATAAGCAGAAATACCATCTGATTGTGAGCAAACCTGCAGCCTTAGAATGCTAAACCATTAGGTGACAAAAAGTGACCTTGTCCTACATTTTTCCTTTGTCAGAATTCTTCACAGATTACTTTGAATTCTTGACTAATTTCTGAAGTTAATTTCTAAAATGTTGTGCTGTTGTAAGGCAAATTGTCTCCCTTGCAGTCTAACTAAGCTCAAAGGGATATTCTTAACCACCTTTTATACAGTAGCTGTTGTATCACAGGACTTTAGAATAACTGGCTACTTACATATTGAAGAAAGTATATTATTATTAATACCATACCACATATTAAGATATGTATTTAAACAGATATAGCCTGATATTTTGTTACTCAGTATACAGTATGTTCATAGCTATAACTGAGATCAGGTTTTATGTTAAGGAAAATACACACATTAAGATGTATTTTTCTGTACTAAAAAATGTGTGTCAAGATTTGGAAGACAATCTTAAATTGCTTTTACAACAGTAAGAAGAATTACTTCTGAGACTTAATTAATTTAAGAATTAATTTGACAGTCTATAGATATTTTCATGTAAAAGCAGTTCTTATATTAAATATTTTAAATGATGTCATATGTAATAAGATAAACAGAGACAGTGAGAGTGCTGTGGCACCCATGGGCAAACCCCATATAATTGAAATAGATTTTGATCAAAATAAAGCACATGGAAATGCAAAAATCGAGTCTTTCAGACTGAAGTCCCATTTAGACTGTTCAAGATGGTGGGTCTTCTGCTCATATGCCTGCTGGGCAGGAAGGACGGACACTGGAAGTGACATCATTGGAAGAGAGCTGTCAATCTTCTGGCCTACACAGGGAGAAAAAGAGAGAACATTATCAATATGTTAAATATGTGTGACACATATTTAGCAATTTAGCAGTTAATACCATACTCATTTAAAATGGAAATAAAAATGCATATTCAGTGCATGATTTAGATCTGTTTTTGGAGGAATACAGTAACCAATGGAAAGATGAAGAGTTAGTTTTTTATCTTATGTTGATTAGACTGTTTATTTTCAGCCTACTTCAGTGTGCTCTTCAGAACAGTGATGTGCAGGTTCAAAAACTCTGAAATGAAATTACCAAGCTATTTGACTGCACTGATTACCACTTATGGCTGAACAGCAGCAAAGAGGTTGCAAATTCTTCAATTCTTCGTCTTCTTCTAGAATGAGTTAACAGCCCAAAATGCTGCTAAAAGTGTCCCAACATGTAATGTGCAAGTACAACTTAACTGATGGTTTCAAATAATATGGCTGAAATGTAAAGGCCTCTCAAAAATGAACTTGTCTGTGTATACCCTTAATAGATCTATGAGGTCCCTTCTCAAGCTCCTTTTAAAGCTGCCCTTCTCAATTTTCCAAAGGAATAGATTATTTGGCTTTGTGCCCAACACTTCCTCTTTATTTAATAGCAGACTAAAATGCTATTTTGGTCTACAAACTGAACTTCAAAGTTACGTGTACTTCTACTTCTATTGTGTGGCTATCATAATCTAGTTTTTGAATTTGGTTGTATTTCTTAACTTACCTGGTTTTTGATATCTCCCTATTATATAAAAAAAAATCCTGGGACGAGACGAGACTTTGTGCCAGGAGATTTAACCACGCCCACAGTCCACTCACCTCTCATTCATGTAAATGCTATTGTTAGACATAGTTCCTGTGCTCTCAGCTCTTATAAATTATTATGATTTCCTCATTTTAATACAAGACATACAATCTATTCATCTCCTTTGATGTAGTCCTTTTCTGGACAATAATTTTATACGTTCTAGATGAAACTTCAACGACTAAGCGAAGAAGAAAGGGCAGCACATCGAAA
This sequence comes from Erpetoichthys calabaricus, assembly GCF_900747795.2. NCBI lineage: Eukaryota > Metazoa > Chordata > Cladistia > Polypteriformes > Polypteridae > Erpetoichthys > Erpetoichthys calabaricus. The sequence continues at coordinate 74,582,589 of NC_041394.2, forward strand.
AGAGGCCAAAAAGCATTGAAGAGAAAAGAATTCAAAAAAGAACAATAATAATCTAAGTGCAAATTCGGAAAATAAGGAAAGTTATAATCATCCAGGATCAAGTAGACTTGAAAACATAACAGGTCAAAGTGGGGGTGGAAATAAAAGACAAAGAGTAGAAGACAAAGTAGAATGTCATAAAGAAGTCCAAAAATGTCAGCACGATGCACATGCAGAGCAGATTAGAGATTATGAAAGTACTAAAATTCGAAAGCCTCAAAAAACTGATAGTAATGATCGCATTAGCGCTAAGAAACAGAAATTATTACTCAGTGAAATAATGGAACAGCAAAAAAAGATCAAATATATGGACATAGGCGATATGACAGAATTATGTAGATATTGTTCAGGTTTAAAGTTTAAGTCGGAGACTTGTAGATCATCTAATTCGTGTTGCCATCCGGGAAAAGTAGTGTTTCTTCCCAATTAAGAGGCATTTCTGCGAGAATTAAAAGATTTGTTATTTGGTGAAAGTGAAATCCACAAACACTACAGGCAAAATATCCGTATCTACAATAATCTGTTCACGTTCGCATCATTCAGTGCTCAAAACGTAGATTTACACAATTCAAGACCATACGCTATAAGAATCAGTGGTCCCGCAACAATTAAAGCTGCTACAAGTTTAATTTCCAAGAAACCACAATTCGGTCAGGTTTATATTTATGATCACGAAGAAGCAATGCAACATAGAATCAAAATAGTTAAATGATCGGACGTATTAGAAATTCTACAGCCAATAATGGATACAAATCCATATGTCCTACACAGACTATCCTGCTGCGAGGCTCTTATTCACACTTTTATTTCTGGTGTCAGAACTACTGTAATGCACTTTACAGTGGTCTTCCTAGGCATTTGTTACACAAACTCCCCAGATGGTTTGAAACTCAACTTTTCAAACCTTGCTCTTTTGCTCATATTTTATCCATCCCAACTTATCGGTATAAAACCTTCTGTGAAACGTGTGTTGTTTTGCTTCAAAGGTTAGAATTTCTTTGACTCTTTCAATTAGAAAAAAACATAATAATAATCTGTTTAAAACTATAAGTACTGTATTTGAATTTTTATAAATTTAGACTATCCAAAATGTATAAAATGCTTTTTGGTGATATTTGCTATACAATCTGATGAACGGTAAATGAATTGGTTTGTGCTATGTTAATACAGTAAATACATCTTACATCACTCATTAATTCTGGGCTGCAGTCATTCAGTGCATTTCCAAGCATTGTTCTGAAAGCCTCTGTATATGTCAGGGTTTCATCATCTTCCTCACATAAATGTACGTGTATTGAGTATCCCTATGATTGGATGTATCACTTGATAAAGATGTAAAATTCCCTTCTTGCACACACAATATTACCACTGATTTAATTTACACTATGAAAGAAATAATAAATAATCTGAAATTCAAGTGACTGTGTAATATTTTCCTCTTCTTGGACAATGAAAACAGGAAATATGTCCATCAGATAAACTGATGAATTCAAAGAATTATGAACTTTAGTATGCTGTTTTCTTCAATGAGCTGTAATTTATTCTGCTCTGCATAATTATTTGAATAGTAATGAGGGAATATACACTCACACATTGTAAAAATAAATGTGTGCAAATAGTAGCTCAAAATAGTGCAGCAGTTCTGTAAGTGACAGCTTCTCTCCCATCCCCCTTTTTGTAGGTTTTTTAAAATTTCATCAACCACAGATCCACACAAGTTTGAGTTCTGTCCAGGTTCATCTGTCATGTCTGTAGTGAGTCTGGAGAAGCTGTCAACCCATCTGGTTTAGTCTCATTTGTAAACTTACCTGGCTTGTTTAGTTATATTTTTATGTAAAAAGAGAACCAACAGCCCCAGCAGTGGCCCTTAAGTAACATCACTTTTAACAGCAACATATTTGCCCACACCATAATCCTTTACTTTCTTTGTTTCAATTTTGTACCCATTTACACAGTGCACGTTGAACTCAGTGTAGTTATAAATTGATCATTGGCCTTTCATGAGGTAATTGATCAAAAGCTTTTTTGAAAATCAAGACAAATACTTTTGTATGTGCCCCTCTGATCAAAAGTGTGATTCCTCATAAAAGTTTAGCATTTTTTAAACATAATATGACATTCCCCCAAGCCTAAAATAATTGGAAAATCTAATCTTTAGAAACTAACACAGTATGCAGTGGTTTCTAGAAATGGCATCTTTGGAGTTTATGTATGTAAAACACGTAAGTACAAATGTTACCTAGTCCCAGCAATTTACTGGACGTCAACCTTTTTCATCCTAGTAGTTCTTCTCTCTCACTTTCTCTTTAATTTCCAGAATGCCGAATGGGAGCTAAGAGGTCTTTTGGCCTTGGAATGTCTGCAGATTTTTTTTCTCCAACATCTCACCCCTGGAGTTTATATTTTTTTACAGGTATATATTTTCTGTCTTCCCTGGCCATTACACCTGGGCTTCAGACTTATTGTTATAATCATGAGGGACTTGAAACAAATATATAAGTAGGGACTCTGTCTAGTACTTTTTCAGTATATCTGTACTATTTAAGTGTGCATATTGATTTATTCTTATTTACTGTTTTTGGTATTTCTTTTATTCATTCATATGTCAATTTCAATGTCAATGTCAATTTGTTTATAGAAAATATTTAAAACAACATCAGTACTGCTGTAGCCAAAGTGCTTTACAATAAAATATACAATAAACATAAATAAAATAAACAGAGGGCGGCACTGTGGCGCAGTGGTAGCGCTGCTGCCTCGCAGTAAGGAGACCTGGGTTTGCTTCCCAAGTTTGCATGTTCTCCCCGTGTCTGCGTGGGTTTCCTCTGGGTGCTCCGGTTTTGCATTGGCGATCCTAAATTGTCCCTGGTGTGTGTGTTTGTTTCCTGCGGATTTGTTCTGTAAAAACATAAAATGATGTAATTGAACAAAATGTATGTGTGTAAGTACAGAAAATAGGACAGAATGATCAAACTTGTTTGTGTTTTGCGTACGTGACAAAAAGCATATATACTTTCTGTAAGTTTTCTTTCAATGATGTGTGTGACAAGAAAATATACCTTTAGGGTAAAGACTTTACCAATTGGAATAATACAAAATGAGTCAGGACGCTATTTTTATTGCTTACGTGGTCTACGATCAGGAGACTAGAAAAGCTATAAAAGAGCAAGGATATCTGCGCTCGAGGCAGATGAAGTGCAGTGTCCTAGGTCTGTATTTCTCTGTCATTTTACCCTTGTCTGGTATGTATCAATAAAAGGTTTTTACTAATTTTAATTTCTTCTCTGTCTTCAGTCACAAAAAGTGTCCACAGTTCCTACCTTGTGCCCTGTGTTAGCTGGGATTGGCTCCAGCAGACCCCCGTGCCCCTGTGTTAGGATATAGTGGGTTGGACAATGACTGACTGACTGAAAATAAATGGAATAAATACAATACAAACCAGCAGTAAATTGAAACAAACAAATGACTATGAGGAATATACGGATTTATTTCTAATTTATTGCTTTTCTTTTTATTGGCAGTTTATTCTTTGGTATCATGTAAATCACTGTGAACTACATATTTTGTGTGAAACCATGCTATTGAAATAAATGTTCTTATTCTGCTTCTAAAAATTGTTTAGTGTACCTTTCAGGATATTGCCGGATAGTATTTATTAATTTAATTTTCTGAGATCATAAAAAAAATACTGAAGGGAGCATTGGAGCATTTTAGTTATCAAGCAACACAAACACAGGCTACATTCACATTACCGGGCCAGAAGTGACTGAAATAGGATTTTTTGCCTTAATGTGATGCAAATCTGATGTTTTCAGGGCTCTGCAGACAGAAAAATCCAATCTTTCATGTGGTATGTGGTCCTAAATTAGATATGTATCTGATTCATGGCCATTCAGCATGAATGAGAATGGTCAAATTGGAATTCATGTGATTTTTTTTGCCTGTTCCAATGGGCTGAGCACTGTTGTCATCAGCCAGCATCAGCAGCACGACAAAATAACAATGGAGGGGGGGCTACAGCTGTGACAGCAATCACAGTCCCTCCATTGTCAGGTTCCTTTTAGTACCCATACATCTCTTGGTGCAGTAGTATTAGCAAAGCTGTGAAAACAGCAAAAGATAGCCGTCTGACTTTTTTTCGCCTTCTTGACATAATCATGGACAGCTGGGAAACTGTTTGCCATCTTCCAGAGAAAAATATGATGCATACACTAACTACTAACGCATTCATGTTGTCAGTTTTAATACCACGAGTAGTCTCGCAAATATGCCTTTTTTTGTTGTTGATGATGCAGATGGCCAGTGTACAAACCTATCAATGTGTGCATGCATGCTATTTCCGAAGACTAATTTGTTCACATTACAGTTAGATGCAGGTCACTTGTAGTTATAAATGTGAACCGCCAAGGAAAAATTGGAATTGAGCAATGAGGCTTGTAATGTAAACGTAACCTTAGTGGACTGAATTTGATTTGCTTACAGAAAGTTTGAGGTAGGTTTAAAGTTTAAGGGTCCAGAAGTTAAGACGTTGAAATGTTGCATTAAACTTTGTTTCTGTAAGACCAAATCTAAAATTAATTGAAGCCAAAACACTAAACTACACCACTGTTGAAAACTGAAGCTAAACTATGGAGCACATGCTAAAAGCATTTCTAGAGTATATCAGCAATCTTGTGTATCGAAGAAGTGCAATACACTGACCTATATACTGTCATGATGATAACATCACATGCTGTTCATTCCCGGTCATCATATAACGGTGACGCCCAAGTTCAACAAACATGGTGTCTCCCATGTTCAACAAATATACTGTATTTTAAAATAATTCAATTACTTTAACTTCCAAAAGTCCAAAGTAATTTTAACTAACAGAACTGAATCCAGTGGCAAACAAAACCCAAAATGAGATGAAAATAGACATTGGAAAAAAACATAAAAATGAAAAACGAGGCCATGTCATAGCAGAATGATTTCTCTTCATCTGTTATGTGTTTGTATCAAGGTGCAAGGGAGCTGTGTAAGGAACAAAACTGCTGAAGATGCTGCTGTCTCTCTGGAATGAACAGCTGGTTGGGTAAACACTAGTTTCTACTTATATAAAATGTTAATTTGTCTACAGCTAAATAAGTAATTGCCCTTTGTATACAGATGTGTTCACAAACTTTGATATTGCTTTCAATAACCTTTGAGGACTATTGGCACCTTTACTGGAATCAATATGAAAACTATAAAAAGCTAATGTAAGTGGAGCTTTACAAAAGCTACTCTCTTATTGCTTTATTACAGCTCATAAATATGTTAAGGTTAGTGGTCAATCTGGGTCATTTTTAATAAAACAACATTCCATCATTATTTGCATGAGTTAACTCCATCCATATTGAAGCTTCGTCTGACAGCTGATTTCCAGTCCTCACACTTACACTGTTGCCTAATCAGTAGAATAATAATGAGAAAAAAACACAGTCACACTGTTAAAAATAAATGTGATAAATTTAACTTTGAAACAAAGTGTAGTGTTGAAAGCATTCAGAATTTGCAACAAAATGAGAGTTGAAAAAGTTACTTTGTTGAAGTCTGCTATTTTTTCCACTTTAAATAACATCCTCATTAAACCATTATATATGTTTTGATTACGGTATATACTGTAATAAGAATTCACAGGAGACATCAAAGGTTTGGGGCAGCCACCCGTGTAATATGCCCTGGCTGCAAGTGGGTAAATATGGTTGAGTTGTGTTCAGCTCAAAGTCCAAAACAGAACTGTTAAAAATGCCAGCTTTAAAGGTTGGAGCAAGAAATGACATCATCATGGGCACTGGAATCGGAAGTGACGCCATCACGGGTGCCAGACACATAAGTGACGGCGTGGTAAGGGCGGAACTGGAAAGTGACTATATCAAGGGCATCAGGACCCATTGGGAATTCCTGTGAATGGTCTGCAGAGGATTGAGAGAGAGAGTCAGTGCACCTTGCCACCCCCTGGTCTAACGTGGAATTATCACTATTCAGGCTCATTAGCTGTCTCCCATTCGCATGTGTGTGACAATACACTTTGCTTCGTTCGCCAACCCCCCCAGCCTGTGCTCTGCGCCAGCCACTTTGCGTCTCTGCCGCTCACGTTGTGAAGAGGGGGCTGAATGCACCCCAAGGAGATGCAGTCTCACCTCTTAAACGGTGATACAATGGGAAACAAATACAGTTTTTTTTACCTCCTTTTTGCTCAATCAGCTGCTGGATTGCTGGTGCTGCCGTGCCGCGTCATCTGCATCTCACACGGCGCTTCGAACATTTAAAAGCCTGTAAAGCAGCTGTTCTACTTTTTGTCTTTTATTTCCGGCCCCGGACGTGGTCACATCTCTTAGCACAAAGTTTTGTCTTGCAGGACATGAGTTCTTGATATTTTTTAGTTTATAATTTAAAAACAGAATAAGAATCTGAAAAACTAACAACATCACATTAAAGTTTGATAAATCCTGAAAAGAATGTTACCAAACATATATATGTAGGTTTTAAAATAATCCCGAATTAAAGCTTGACAAAAAACGTGACATAAAAACATCACATAAAATCGTTGCAGAAAATCGTTGCATTTTTAGGCTTAGGATTTCATATACAGTATATAGAGTAGATAAACTTAATATTATAAATTATATACATTATACACTTTCACAGTATTACAAATATAGCAACTAATTGCTGTCAGCATTATTTTATTGATGATGAACACAGGACTTTCTAGTATACCTTTTGCTTTCTCTTCCCTCTATACTGATGTTTATTTTCGAGGGTTTCAGACAATAGGAAAGTAGTTCTTTATAAGGAGGTGATTGTCACATCCAAAGTTTCCTGCCATCAGCATCTAAGTTATTATCAAAGTGGTTTCAAATGGAAATGGAATTAAATCAAATGGAAAGGGAATTAAATAAAAATGACAAGGAGTGGTCCCTGGCGGTTAGCTAGGAAGACAGGACAAGGTTTAGTCCCTACCATTTTCCACCCTTTAATGCTAAGTGTCTGTCATGTCGATGGTGCAACAATATTAAGATAAAATATTAACTTAGAAAAAAAAAACTTTAGAAACCAATTTGCTCTACTTAATATAGATCAGAACATGTATAGGCAGAATCTTAGAAAAGCATGTTCTAGCCAGCTAGCCTAAGGGAATACAGGTGGCAGAGATGAATGGACACAAAAAGGGTGACAGCTGGACTGGAATGAAGGCTGAGCCTCCCTGAGCTGACTCATTGAGAAGTATACACCCATTGGGTGAAGAGGTGTGTCAAGGACCATTAGAATAGAATAAATATGAGACCAGCAGAGGCAAAATGCCTCTCTCTCAGCTTTTCCATTCATGCAAGTGGCCATGCTTGTTTCTACCATTCCATGCAAGGGCCATGTCAGACCATGTCCAACATGAGAGCAATCAACAGAGAGCCACATGGTATCTTGTATTAATATTATTTTGACAACACCCACCGTTTTACTTTGCTTAGATTTTGTGCATATTATTCATAATACATGAATAACTACAATAGCTGCCAGCCTTGACAGTGGCCAGGCTGGTAAGAGTTAACATACAAAGTCTTACATGGACCCTACCATGACAAAACAGTGACTCACTTACTATCTGGCCATCAATTACAGAAATACACAATTCTCACAAAAAAGGCTAGGTTAAACTATGAACATGGACTCTGAACTGCCCTCTCCCTTCATGTGAAGCTTGGCCCAAGTCCTGCCCATCTAGCAGTGTTTGATTCAGGCTTGGGATGAAAGTGGGGGCATGACTTTGTGCCTGCTGTATCCACTTTGAAACCAGTAGGTTCTGTTACAATTTAAAGGTTTTTGAATAAGTTATTTTCATCAACATGATTCTGGCATTATCAAACCTCCATTTTATTTGCTGTTTTCAAATTAAGTTACTGCCATTTTTCATATATTTGAACAGCAACTTTGTTGTTGTTAGCAATGGTGCATTGTTGGTATCATTGTTCTGCCAGTGTATTAAGACAATACAAGAGACAATAATCGTGGTCAAGAAAACAAGAGGGTCAAAACCAAATGTACACAAGAGAAAAGCACAACGCACAAAGATAAACTCTGAATGTCTTATAGATTTGATATTTGTAGATCAGATAAGGATTTGCTCTCATAGCCATCCATTTAGAAGCCACGCCCATAGCAACACTAGAAAAGGACCTAACAATGCAAATAAACACTGGTTGACCTTTGAGGACCCTAAATCGTTCTAAATCATGACAATCATGTTGTTACCAGAAATTATGATCGTAATGCCACCACTCCACCAGGATTTAAAATGGCAGTACTCTAACCGAAGTTTCCAGATTCTTCTTAAAAAAAACAAACTCTGTACACCAGTTATTTCCAAATGATTTAGGGATTTAGGGATCTTTTGTGACCTTTTTACTTGGATTTTTGGAATTTCTTACTGGGTTTTGATGATTGCTTTTCATTAAATTCACAACATTTGACCTGGTCTTTGTGTTTCGGTTTTCAAGAAGTCTTTTATCTTCTGGTTCAGCACCTCACTGCCATTTTTTTGACCTGCTGTTTCCATTAGGAAGAACATGGTCAAGCAGCACATTCATTAAACATTAGTTGCTAGGCCTATTTGAAAATGGTGAACTGAAGATATCAAAATAAATCTACAGAAAGTTATATAAAATATGAGGAATGTATTATGCAGTTAAGCTTATAATGTCATAGCTATTATACCTTTACAGCCTTGACAATTTTCCATTACAGTAATCCCTCCTCCATCGCGGGGGTTGCGTTCCAGAGCCACCCGCGAAATAGGAAAATCCGCGAAGTAGAAACCATATGTTTATATGGTTATTTTTAGAATGTCATGCTTGGGTCACAGATTTGCGCAGAAACACAGGAGGTTGTAGAGAGACAGGAACGTTATTCAGACACTGCAAACAAACATTTGTCTCTCTTTCAAAAGTTTAAACTGTGCTCCATGACAAGACAGAGGTGACAGTTCAGTCTCACAATTAAAAGAATGCAAACATATCTTCCTTTTCAAAGGAGTGCAAAGCAAGCAGTCAAAAAAAAAAAATCAATAGGGCTTTTTGGCTTTTAAGTATGCGAAGCACCTCCGGTACAAAGCTGTTGAAGGCGGCAGCTCACACCCCCTCTGTCAGGAGCAGGAAGAGAGAGAGAGAGAGAGAGATAGAGAGAGATAGAGAGAGAGAGAGAGACAGATAAAAAAAATCAATACGTGCCCTTTGAGCTTTTAAGTATGCGAAGCTCCGTGCAGCATGTCCTTCAGGAAGCAGCTGCACACAGCCCCCCTGCTCACACACCCCTACGTCAGCGCAAGAGAGAGAGAGTTGGAGAGAGAGAGTGAGAGAGAGAGAGAGAAAGTAAGCTGGATAGCTTCTCAGCCATCTGCCAATAGCGTCCCTTGTATGAAATCAACTGGGCAAACCAACTGAGGAAGCATGTACCAGAAATTAAAAGACCCATTGTCCGCAGAAACCCGCGAAGCAGCGAAAAATCCGCGATATATATTTAAATATGCTTACATATAAAATCCGCGATGGAGTGAAGCCGCGAAAGGCGAAGCGCGATATAGCGAGGGATCACTGTATTCATACTATATTGGCTATTTTTTGTCCTTAAAAGTTACGTTTGATACTCTTTTAAGTTAATGCTATTTTTTTCAGAGTCCTGCTATACATTAATTTGCCACCTAAACTTGTGTTCTAAAGTGTTTTTTTTACAAATTGTAAAATACCTTGTCTGTTCTTGCAATTACAAGGGGACTGAAAAATTTATATGTTTATAGGTGAGTGAAAAAGCTTTAAAACTTACCAAATATGCCCACTTTGAAGCAGCAAAAGTTTCAATTTAAGGAAATATGCTTTTTCATTTATGGTTCATCATTGTTAAAATGAAAGGAAACTAGAAATAATTATTTTACCATATTTAGATCTATTTTTATTGTGGTAAGGATACAGTTCCTGTTAGCTTGTCTGCTCACAGCCACCATTGTGGGTAGAGTTAACAACAACACCTACAAACCTCTAGAACCAAACTGCATTTTGCTTATACTCCTACTTTTGCTTTTGCAATTCCGTTTCTTCAGTTGTTATCTTCTGCCATGGCTTGTAACAACAGACAGATGCACAATTAAATCACATGATTATTTTTTTGTAAATGGTGCTGATTTTTCTCCCTTTACATTTACATTGCCTACAGAGTGAGATTCATTCCTAGAGGCAGCACAGTGAAAACAGCATGTAAGAGTTTTGTTATGCTTTGTGCAAAAAGCAATAAATCTGAAGTGAACTGATTGCACTGCATTGTATTTTTAATTAAAGCCTTAGGTTTTCGAAAAAGCCAAGCTATCCTTTCTATGAAAAAGTATACTGTGTAAGAAAGCAGACTGAAGTGCTACAAACCAATTATTGTCTTTTTAAAATCAAGATGAGTCACTCTTGCTGAGGATATGATATTAAAATAATTGAGGGCAACACGTTAAAGTTAGTAAATTAACTGACACTCATACTAATCAATCTATAAAAACATGGGGGGAACATGCAAAACTCATGCTGACACTGATGCTGTGAGACTGTAATGACAGCATGGTGCTATCACTGTGTCTACATTAAAACATCACTACTGAACTTAATAAACTTCAATCTGATTACATTTAGGCGAATTGGCATTGCTATATTGACCCTAGCCTGTGTGTGTGTTTGCCCTGATGGATGGATTGTCGGCTTGTCCATGGATCATTCCTGTAATTGCCTGATGCTTGCAGCTGCACTGCATCATGCATGCACATCAGATAGTCACCCCAGGTATGTAATACAACTGGGGGCCAAGAACGGGCACTGCCATTAAGCAATTGAGTCTAAAACCGTTTTACAAGAAGAATTAAATTCTAAAACAGAACCATCGATATCATCATATTGGACATGTACATCAAGACTAGAGAATATGGTTTTAAAATCGGATATAATAGAAGAATTTAAAAAGCGAGAACAGCATGGAGCTCAACTAGTAGTAGGAACATCAATAGTAATATTCAAATCCATTATTTTAGAAAAGTGATCAGTAAAAGAAACATCACATAAATCAATATTATTAACTGAAATATCACGTGTAAGAACGAGATCACAAGAATCACACACACACACACAAAAATCCTCAATACAGTATAAAAATAAAAATATTACAAGTACGGAGCAGAATTTAACAGTAGATGATATCACATAATATGATTTGGATTTGTTTAGAGTCCTGGAGACCTCAGCCATCAAGCTGCCTCCCCCAATTGGCCATTCCACAGCTGAGACAGCGCAGGGCCATCCAATCCGATAAAAGGACCCCTCTACCCCACGATTCCTGTGATTCTCCATCAGAGATGACTTTACGTTAGGCAGACAAAACAACTTGGCAGGTGGGCAGTGGCACCAAGTGCCACATTTGAGTACCGAGAAGAGAAACAGAATAAGTGAGGTTTAGTAACAAATTATAACTAATTTGTAAACAGGGAAAGCTAGGCTGGCACCCCAACATTTATCTTACTTTTTGACCTTTCATTCCCTCAGATGACCACACTTGCAATCCTGCTCATGAAAAACAGTTTAAGGAGCTGGATTAATGCATGCCTATCACCAGGGCATAAAGTGAGCTTACCAGTGCATACGGGCACATTGTGCTCTGACCCACTCATCATTTTTTATATACTAATGTTAACATGCGCCAGTCTCCAGGGGAGGTGGGACTTAAATGTCATAAAAAAATTCATGACACATCATGAGGAAGATCAAGATTCCAACATCACAGAATATGACCTGTAATTTGGTTCCACTTCAGTTCAGTTGTTATTACATGCTATAGACCGCCGCAATATTCTCTGTCACTGAAGCATACTTGCCCATTATCAATCCAGTGGCGGCATATATTAGCAAAATAATGAAATACACTTCTATATAATGAAATATACAGTAGAATGACGAAAGCCACCTAGACTCTTCACACAAAGACTTGTTAAGCGAGCATACTGCATGACTTTTTCAGTTACTACTGTCTAGTTGTTTACAGAACAGAGCCTGCAGTTCATATCTGGGCATCAACTTTTAAAAACTTTAATAATGGTGCTTGGAGATGACTTTCTGAAATGAATCCATGCCGCTCGGACTGAAAAGTTGTTGTTGAGGATTTTGAAGATAAGCTAAGAAAAGAGCCATTTTTAAAATGTCAGAATATCACAGCACTGTTTTGCTTTTTTCTTTATTTTTTCTTATAATGATATGGATATGCTGCTTTGCAATATGCAGACACAGATCAATACTTCATAATGCCCTCCATCCAACTTGTAAATTGCAAGAACAGACAAGGGATTTTTAAAATTTATAAAAAAGGATCACTTTAGAGCACAGTGTGGGAAATTAATATATGCCATGATTGTGAAGAAATAACTTTGACTTGAAAAATACCAAACTTATCCTTTAATTAAAATGAAGTACTTTCATTTTTATTTATTTGTGATGAGTTAATGGAACAAATTGATTGAAGGTTTGGAATATATTAGAGACTATGTGAGTCAAAAGCAAAAGGTATGTATTTGATTTACTAGTGAGTGTCTTATGTTAATGCATTCATTTTATTCACATTAGTGAATTTGTTTAATGATCGGGTAACTAACAGATAGCAAGCTTCCTAGCACTGAAAAGCAACTTTAGGTTATGTAAAAAATACAGTTGATGTTTTTTCATTTTAGAAAAACACCAAATATGCAGTAGAATGAAGAAAGCCACCTAGATTCCTCGCACAAAGATTATCCTCTGAAAAATTCTTTATGTATAAAGTTACTTATTTGAAAGTGTTAAACCTCACCCATCTTGTAAAAGCAATTCAATAATTACAAAGCTGGGATGTGTTTTTCCTACTTGCTGCCACCCTGTTCATGGCTGCCTCCTGCCCTGCATTCAATACTGCCAGGACGGGCTGTTGCTCTGCAACTGGTTTAAGTGAGAAAATGGATGAATTGTTTTAAAAGACTGCATTGTTTTGGGTTAACAGAGGGCATGCGGAGAGTTTTATCTCCTACCAATTCATATCTTTTTCTCTCCTTTCAATCTAACCTCCTTGTCTCCCTCAGATGGAAATATCTTTTTTTTAATTACATCCAGAGACAAACAGTTTCCTAACAACTTTTGTTAAGTTCCAGAAAAAATACGTTCTGTTCCTTTCAGTTATTGCTGTTGACGTCAGATTGTCTGCTGCTTTTGCTCTGGAGGCACCTGCTCTAGTGCTGCCAGTCCCAGCTTTATACAGTGAGTAACATTTTGAAGATGATTCTGAATTAGACAGGGAGGCACTTAACTGAGAGGGGATTTGCTCATTGTGCGTACAATAAAAAGACATTTTCACTAATCCAAATAGGATGTGCTACAACAAACTCTTACCAAACTACCTGAATGGTCTGAATACAGCATTGTGAGTGAGGAAACATATTAAAAATTCAAGATATACATGTTCAGTGTATTGTAGTGCTTTGGAAGACTGCCAAATGAGTAAATGATAGAAGGACCCAGCAGAGGCCAACGGAAAAGATTAGCCAACACTCATTGGGACAGATAAAACAGTATGCCCCATTATTGCAAATGAAGAACAAGAAGAAGGCCCAGAGGGTGTATGGTATGTAAGGCAGAAATCCTCAAGTTTGGTTGTTGAGAATAACAAGTTCTCATTGAAGACAAGTAAGACCTTAAGTCTTTTTGGGGGCTTAAGAAGGTGAGGAAGCTAAAGAGGGTTCCTGACCCTTTGAGAGAAAGAGTAGAATATATAAGAACCACTGAATTCCTCTATAGTCTGGAGATACTGGATTTCTGTATGGCATTCCATGGCTTGAAGTGGAAGTAAAACTCTGGTAGGAATTAAAAGCTGCTCTCAACCACTGTTTGATTAAGTTGGTAGGTACTTGGGATGAAGGTCCACTGGTGGAACAACAATTAACTGTTATCCATCCTGGCATCACCACTCTGAACTCTCCATCTGGCTATTTAAGTCAGAGCAAGGAAGGCTCAGGAGGAAGTGAACATTATGTCTGCTGAGGATTCTAGTGACTATTGCAGTTTTTATTGTTATTTTTTTTTCTGGTATTCTGGATCTATTTTGCTTCTCAATCATCTTCTAAACCGCTTTGGAGGTGCTGGAGACTGCCTCAGGCAGCATAGGGAATAAATCCTGTTGAGGACCGCAGGCCTTCAAAGGGCAAACACATGCACACTAGGGCCAATTTAGTATCACCAGTCCACCTAACCTGCATATCTTTGAACTTTAGAAGTCCACACAGACACGGGGAGAACATTTAAAACTCCACGGAGGGAGGACCCAGGAGATGAACTCTGGTCTCTCCACTGTACCACCTTACCATGCTATTTTGCTTCTATTATTGGATTTTGCTTACAAATTGTGGAATTGGACACGTTTGCCCTTGAATTGCCTTTTAGGCAACTCTTTTTGCCCGCTTTTGGTTTTTTGAGAATTTCATTGTATTTTTGTTGTTTTTTGTTAATAAATTCTTTTTTTGCCTTTCTGTACTTGAGCTGGAGATTTATGGTCATCCTCCTCCTTGTGGGACCTTTGCTATGTTTTGGGACATTTGCTATTTTACCAGTTCCCCAAGTTGGGGGTGACTCTCTTTGGTGAGGTATCTGGCCTGCCTTTATTTTATTATGTTTGAGACTCCTAATCATATCACAACAACAACAACAACATTTATTTATATAGCACATTTTCATACAAAAAATGTACAGTAGCTCAAAGTGCTTTACATAATGAAGAAAATAAAAATAAAAGACAAAGTAAGAAATTAAAATAAGACAACATTAATTAACATAGAATAAGAGTAAGGTCCGATGGCCAGGGAGGACAGAAGAAACAAAAAAAAAAACTTCAGACGGCTGGTGAAAAAAATAAAATCTGCAGGGGTTCCAGGCCACGAGACCGCCCAGTCCCCTCTGGGCATTCTACCTAACATAAATGAAATAGTCCTCTTTGTAGTTAGGGTTCTCACGGAGTCACTTGATGCTGATGGTCATACAGACTTCTGGCTTTTAATCCATCAGTGTTGGAACATCATGATGCTTTGAGTAGATGGTGGTGGCGCAGGCCGCCACCACAAAGAAACCAGAAAAAGAAACAGAAGAGGGGTTAGTATGGATTTTAGAACCACCTTGAATAGTTATTATAATGAATTGAATATGCAGAGTATCAGGATTAAATTAAAGTGAAGTTATGAGAAGGCCATGTTAAAATAATGTGTTTTCAGCAGTTTTATAAAGTGCTCCACTGTATTAGCCTGGCGAATTCCTATTGGCAGGCTATTCCAGATTTTAGGTGGCCGCCTCACCACTTCTTTTAAGTTTTGCTCTTGGAATTCTAAGGAGACACTCATTTGAGGATCTAATGTTACGATTTGGAATATAGGGTGTCAGACATTCCGATATACTGTATAAGATGGAGCGAGATTATTTAAGGCTTTATAAACCATAAGCAGTATTTTAAAGTCAATTCTGAATGACACAGGTAACCAGTGTAGCAACATCAAAACTGGGGAAATGTGCTCGGATTTTCTTTTCCTAGTTAGGATTCTAGCAGCTGCATTCTGCACTAGTTGCAAACGACTTATGTCTTTTTTGGGTAGTCCTGAGAGGAGTGCGTTACAGTAATCTAGTCGACTGAAAACAAAAGTGTGAACTAATTTCTCAGCATCTTTCAATGATATAAGAGGTCTAACTTTTGCTATGTTTCTTAAGTGAAAAAATGCTGTCCTCGTGGTCTGATGAATATGTAATTTAAAATTCAGGTTACAGTCAACAGTTACCCCTGAGTTTTTTACCTCCATCTTGACTTTTAATTCTAATGCATCAAGTTTATTTCTGATAACCTCATTGTATCCATTATTGCCAATCACTAAAATTTCAGTTTTCTCTTTATTTAGGTTGAGAAAATTACTGTTCATCCATTCAGAAACACAAGTAAGACATTGTGTTAGTAAATCAAGAGAATCGGGATCACCAGGTGCTATTGATACGTACAGCTGTGTGTCATCAGCATAGCTGTGGTAGCTCATGTTGTGCCCTGAGATAATCTGACCTAATGGAAGCATGTAGATTGAGAAGAGCAGCGGACCCAGGATAGAGCCTTGTGGAACACCATATAGGATATCATGTGTCTTTGAGTTGTAATTACCACAACTAATAAAGAATTTTCTCCCTGCCAGGTAGGATTCAAACCAATTTAAGACACTGCCAGAGAGGCCCACCCATTGAATAAGGCAATTTTTAAGAATATTGTGATCAATGTTGTCAGATCTAGGAGGATGAGAACAGACCTCAGACATTGCAGCTATGGGACCTCTCCCAGGCCTATATTGTATACAGTGGAAAAAAAGTCTATGCACTTCTGCCAAAATCACAGATTTTGTGTAGTAATAAAATGAAACCAAGATAAATCCTATTAGAACTTATCTCACTTCACCTTTCAGCAAGACAATGACCCAAAGCATACATCATGGCCAACAAAGCAATGGCTTCATCAAAGGAGGATCAATGTGCTGAAATGGCCCAGCCTGAGCTGAGAGACTGTTATCCAAAGAGACCGAGTGCTGTAATAAAATCAAAAGGTGTTTGAACTAAGTATTAGTTTAAGGGGTGTGCACGCTAATGCAATCAGGTTTTTGTATGATTTTTTTCTCTTTTTTCACTAAACAGTTTCTAATTTGTTTTCACTTTTTTGCAATAAAAGTGGAACAAGTTCTGACAAGATTTAGCTTGGTTTCATTTTTTTATTACACAACATCTGCAGTTTTGGCAGGTGTGTGTAGACTTTTTATATCCACCCTGTGTTTGGGAAAACCTCAGGGTCTACACTATGACATTAGGTTAGCTATAGTTTTTTGCCTCTTTCTCTTGGATTTTAGATTTGTATTTTGAAAGTGCAGATTTTAGGTCTTCTGTTTATTTCACCCTTTGCTTGTTAAAGGTTTACGCGTTTTGGTTTCTGTAACTGAATTTTTTTCTACTTGTCTCTCTTGTGAGGCAACCTTTTGTATTTTGTTAGTTTCCATTTTTGGATTCTTTTAATTGTTGACCTTTTTGAATGAACTAGAACTATTTAATATTTTGGTCAGGGGTTTCACAGTTCCCTTGTCCCTTCTAAGGCTTATAAACTTTGGCTTCCTTCAGGGTTGTGTAAGCAGTGGTGTAGCTAGCGTTCTTGCCGCTCAGGGCAGGGCGATGCTACAATTTGCCGCCCTCCAACATATTTGAATATGTTAACCTATTTAAACAGAAAATTAAAATCATGTATAGAGAAAAGTTAAGATAAATTTTTCATTGATTTATTCATATATAGAGAAACAGCAATAATTTTTCACATATTATTATTTATAAGCATTAACTAGACAAGAACATAGTATAGACGCACTGATAAGCACTGTTCTAATTATCAGTTTAATATAATTACGCTGCGAAAACCAGAACCAGTGTAGTGTACAAGTGATAGGTGGGGATGTTTTCTGCGCAGAGCAAGAACACATTCTGATTGATAACAAAACGTAATAATAAATTGTAAATTAGTTGTTTATCTTCCTAGAAATTATTATCGGTGTAATGTTTATGTTTATTTTTGTTATTGCCTCATAAATTTCAACTGCTGTGTCTGATTCTGTTACAGAAGAACAGTCTGAAAATTATTTTTGAAGCATTTGTGGAGAAAAATCAGAGATTTTTACTTTTTTCATTCATGAGTGATATTTTTCCAGACCCTGCAGCTTACATTTGAATTGTACTGAGCCTTTTGGCCAATAATACTGCTCCCAAAAATGTGCCACACAGAGCGGACCTCCCCCTTCGCCCACCCCTAGCTACGCCACTGTGTGTAAGACGTAAAAGCTTGCTTCTTGAGTATGGAGGTTAATCTTACTTTGAGGCCTATTTTTTGAAGTAAAGCCTGTGTTAAGGTTTGTGAATTGATAGTTTATAACATAAGTATAGAGAAAAAAAGGAGAGAAAGAGAGAGAGAGAGGGAGAGAAAGAGAGAGAGAGGGAGAGATAATGTGTCAAAAAGAGTGTGTTTTTTTTGTGATACTCTAATGATGGTGCAATGAGAAATTGTATAAGGCAAAATAAAGAACAAAAAAAAAAAAAAATGATGGTGCAATGAGGAAATCTTCCTACTTGACAAACAGGCAAATACATTTAAAGGCAGGCAGCAATTGCATTACTCCATTGATTTTCAGTTTGGAATTAATTGCACTAATTTTTTTTTATATATTTTGGTATTAATCTGGATTTGGATCAATACCAAAGTAGTGCTTTCCTGTTACAGTTCCTTAAAGTGAGACACACAAATGGGACAGCAAGAGTACTTATGCAAAGAATTAAATAAAAGATGTTAAACTGAAAACCTGTTTTATTATTAGCAGTACCAGACAGCAGAGTCATACTGAGTTGTCCATCCATCCATCCATTATCCAACCCACTATATCCTAACACAAGGTCACGGGGGTCTGCTGGAGCCAATCCCAGCCAACGCAGGGGGCAAGGCAGGAACAAACCCAGCCCACCGCAGGGCACACACACACTCAAACCCACACATCAATGCACACACTAGGGACAATTTAGAATCTCCAATCCACCTAACCTGCATGTCTTTGGACTGTGGGAGGAAACCCACGCAGACACAGGGAGAACATGCAAACTCCACGCAGGGAGGACCAGGGAAGTGAACCCAGGTCTCCTTTACTGAGTTGTACTAATGATAATTTCTGTGATCTCCACATTTTCTAAACTTTCCTGGTGATGCTGGCAAAGATCCTGAGCCTATCCTGTGAAGAATGGGTACAAAACAGAAATCAACCGTGCTAAAATGTTTCCTCGATACACAGAGGACTGACTTACAAAAGTATGTTCATATTTTATTGATCTTAACTTAAAAAATGTTTTCAATGAACTCAACTGAGAAGTCTTCACTACTGAACAATCATTTAATTTGGAAGATTACAAGTATTGTTTTATAATGTAAATGATCATGGAAGTCTACCATATTAAACAAAAATGCTTAAAGGAATACTCCACCCAAAAATTATCTTTTTTATGTAACTCACCCCATGTTTTCATGAAGGAAGGAGATAAAGTTTGCAATAGAATAGGTGTCTATCATGATAACATTGGACAACATCAAAGAATACTGAAAACATTGATGAAAAAAATGTTACATTACTTATGTTGCGTATTTCACATATCAAGTCATCTATTGGCATGCTCAACATATCCCAAACATGTATTCTTACTAACATATTATTAAATAAACCACTTCTAGAAAACGCTGTGAACAAACATGGAACATGCTGCCATGAATGAACCTTTGAATTGAAGACCCATCTTCCCTCATGACGTTCATATTCACAGCTGGAATATCCATCCATCCATCCATTATCCAACCCGCTATATCCTAACTACAGTGTCACGGGGGTCTGCTGGAGCCACAGCTGGAATACCTCAGGATTATTTAGTGGCAATCTGATAAACTGCAGAGATAACTGACCTTCTGCTTGTTGAAGCATCTTGGACAGGCACAGGTCTGAGGCATATTCTCTTCCTAATAATGCTTCCACTTGCTTTTCTTTAACTTTTTAATCTTTGGTTGTACTCATCCCTCTGCGGATATGCACTGCTGATATCACATGAACTGCAATGTTAACCAATGAAAATAAGCTCTTACTGGACTCGTGACCAATAATTGAGCAGTAGACGGGACTCCAGTTCAAATGCTTGGACAGGCCTTAGTATGTTCCATTTTAGTTTACAAGAGCGTGATTTATTTAACAATATTATTAATGCATTTGGGACATTGTGCTCATATGACAGGATGACTTGATATGTAGATTATGTTACATGAGTAATATTCAGTTTACTTCTAAGACAAAACCCTAAGCTACGCTATACTGTATAAGTTGTGAATTTGATCCTTTACTCGCTCTAGACTGGAACTTCAGTTCTCATAAACGTTTTGGAATACAGTCGCTACATACTGTAAAACATATTCGTTCCTCTTGAGTGTAGCCCCATGTGGCTTGCCTGTAATGTAAGCACTGTGGCACTGGGGATAGGAAGGTCACCAAGTTCAACCTCTAGCAGTTTCATCATGGAGACTGTTTCTCACACATATTGTTGCTGTGATACAATGTAAGAGGAAGTCCACTGGAACTGCCTTTTGTCTGATACCGATCACTCACAACTGGCAAATGGATAATAAAATTGATTATCAGTGAAAATATCTTTATTTACCACTGATAATTACTGTATGTTGCTCACCAACATCAAAAATGCAATAAAGAACCACAGCCTTATGCAACCATAGTAGGAAATTTAATTGCAAAGAGTATACCTTTTCATAATGTATGTCATCATACTGCAAATTTGACCATCATCAAACACATCAGTAAGCCCTTTTATTTCAGATATTTCTGCATAGGTAGTATACATCACATATTTCTCTGCCTAGCTAGTGTAGACTGGCAGCTGAAGGGAGAGGCTAAACTCCATTACCGTACACACACAGTACATCCACTCAGAATTATATTTACTGTGAGTAAGATGTAAAATTACCTATACTTTAAGCAAGATTAATAGTTTTCAGAAGCATTCATTATATGTATTATTTTTAAATATATACAGTCATATGAAAAAGTTTGGGAACCCCTTTCAGCCTGCATAATAATTTACTCTACTTTCAACAAAAAAGATAACAGTGGTATGTCTTTCATTTCCTAGGAACATCTGAGTACTGGGGTGTTTTCTGAACAAAGATTTTTAGTGAAGCAGTATTTAGTTGTAACTGTTCAGTACTGATTACTTGCAACACCAAATTGGTTGGATTAGCTCGTTAAGCCTTGAACTTCATAGACAGGTGTGTCCAATCATGAGAAAAGGTATTTAAGGCGGTCAATTGCAAGTTGTGCTTCCCTTTGACTCTCCTCTGAAGAGTGACAGCATGGGATCCTCAAAGCAACTCTCAAAAGATCTGAAAACAAAGATTGTTCAGTATCATGATTTTGGGGAAGGCTACAAAAAGCTATCTCAGAAGTTTAAACTGTCAGTTTCAACAGTAAGGAATGTAATCAGGAAATGAAAGGCCACAGGCACAGTTGATGTTAAACCCAGCAGGTCTGGCAGGCCAAGAAAAATACAGGAGCGGCATATGCGCAGGATTGTGACAATGGTTACAGACAATCCACAGATCATCTCCAAAGACCTGCAAGAACTTCTTGCTGCAGATGGTGTATCAGTACATCATTCTACAATTCAGCGCAATTTGCACAAAGAACATCTGTATGGCAGGGTGATGAGAAAGAAGCCCTGTCTGCACTCACGTCACAAACAGAGTCGCTTGTTGTATGCAAATGCTCATGTAGACAAGCCAGATTCATTTTGGAAAGTAGTTTGGATTGATGAGACAAAAATTGAGTTATTTGGTCATAACAAAAAGCGCTTTGCATGGCAGAAGAAGAACACCGCATTCCAAGAAAAACACCTGCTACCTACTGTCAAATTTGGTAGAGGTTCCATCATGCTGTGGGGCTG
This sequence comes from Erpetoichthys calabaricus, assembly GCF_900747795.2. Lineage (NCBI taxonomy): Eukaryota > Metazoa > Chordata > Cladistia > Polypteriformes > Polypteridae > Erpetoichthys > Erpetoichthys calabaricus. The sequence goes on from NC_041394.2 coordinate 74,604,263, forward strand.
TGTGGCTAGTTCAGGGACTGGAGCCCTTGTTAAAGTCGAGGGTCGGATGAATTCAACCCAATATCAACAAATTCTTCAGGATAATGTTCAAACATCAGTCACAAAGTTGAAGTTACGCAGGGGTTGGATATTCCAACAAGACAATGACCCAAAACACAGTTCGAAATCTACAAAGGCATTCATGCAGAGGGAGAAGTACAATGTTCTGGAATGGCCGTCACAGTCCCCTGACTTGAATATCATCGAAAATCTATGGGATGATTTGAAGCAGGCTGTCCATGCTCGGCAGCCATCAACTTTAACTGAACTGGAGAGATTTTGTATGGAAGAATGGTCAAAATACCTCCATCCAGAATCAAGACACTCATCAAAGACTATAGGAGGCTCAACTAAGTATTGATGTAATATCTCCGTTGGTGTGCCCAAATGTATGCACCTGTCTAATTTTTTTATGATGCATATTGCATATTTTGTGTTAATCCAATAAACTTAATGTCACTGCTAAAATACTACTGTTTCCATAAGGCATGTCATATATTTAAAGGAAGTTGCTACTCTGAAAGCTCAGCCAATGATAAACAAATATCCAAAGAATTAAGAGGGGTTCCCAAACTTTTTCACATGACTATAAACCCATCCATCAAATCTCAAGGCAGTTTACTCCAGTTCAGTGATGTGGGGCAGGAGCCTAACCAAAGCACGACAGCATGATGGGAAACAGCTCAGTAAAGGATGCCAATTCATCACATAGCACATTTATACAAACTTCTGTGCTGATTTGGGGCCAGTTTAGAATTGCAAATCAACCCAACAGATACATCTTTTGCATATGGGAGGGATTTAGAGTGTGCAGAGAAGAACAAAGGCCGTCAGAGATTGTGAAGACTCCACAAAGATGGAGCACTGTTTGGGATTTAAAAGAAGAATTCTGGGAGGAAGCAGCACTAACCACTACTCCAATTATGTAAATATGCTTAGGATATTCATCTCAACATGTCGCTTGCATTATTACTAAAACTTGTACGTAATGCTGTACATGCAAATAATAGAGGAAAGGTGTAAACAGACAGCTATATAATAAATAAATAAGTGGCATTGTGGTGCAATCGCTAATGCTTCTGCTTCAGTACTCCAGAGTTCTGGATTGAAATGTTTGCACTTTCTATCTGTTTTTCACACATTCTCCCTTCATCGGTGTGTGTTCTTTCTGAGTACTCAGGTTACCACCTGCCAAAGGGGATTAGATTGATTAATGACTCTTAACTGACACTTGCCTACGTGTACCATGCAAAGCACCCACTTCAGTCCAGAGAAGCTTGTCAAATTAATTAATCGACCCCTGGATTGTTCTAAAGGTGCTGTCTCTGGATTCTGTTTTTGGCTTTGTTTGCTTTTTGGCTTTGTGTCCATGTGTGTCTGCTTTTTCTTTTTTAAATTTCTTAAAATAAATCCTTTAAATATTAAAGAAACTTTGTTTTGTTTTTACTGAATCAGATGTTTCATGGTTTTTCTCACATCATTATTGTAGGCATTTTTTAAAACATTTTCATATGTATAGGCCTTAGCTCCTTTTTTAGGCCCATGCACGCCAGAAGCCTGCCATGTCAGTTGGGGCTGGGTTTCCTAGTGATTTTTGTTCAGTGTGTCCAGACCTACAAAGAAAGCAGATCTTAGAATATGAATATCTTAAATATTCTTCAACAATCGCTTCATACACAGATATGCATGTATGAAAGCAATGCCACCTCAAACATCTGACCAACATAATGCAGGACAGATGCTTTTCATAACACATGTACTTCTGTGCAGAACAGGAGAAGCTGCCATATCACTTGCCTTGGTAGTGGTGTTGAAGCTCACTTCAACAGAGGAATGTTTTCTGGAAATATTACAGTTTGGGGCGTTTTCATTGTTCAGTTTGACTTGTTTAAGTTAATCCAAAATTTCTTCTTTTTGAAACAGATTTAGGCTAAATGAAATATTATCAGTGCAACTCTGCAGCAACACACTGCTGCAGCTCTACTTAGTTAAGTGGATGGATGGAACAAGCATGCCATGTTCCAAATAAAGCAGACTAAAATACAAAGGAGCTGCCAAACAAAGGTCTAAATTCAGATTTTTCCCATTTATTCATAAACCATGTAATGGGAGTTGAGTGATTTATAATATCAGAATTTAAAAAAAATTCATAGATGGACATGTACACATACACAACTGTGAAGCTTTCAGTGGTCTGAAAGGTTAATTAGTGGGCCCTGGACTTCTTGGAGACCCCTACATTTTGCACCATGCTCCAAGTTTGACTCCCGCACTGTGATGAGATTTGGGTCCCTGTGGTCCTAAATAGCTTTAGAAAATGAATGAATAGACAGATATATTAAAAAATAAAAAGAAAAGTATAGAAACCTCTTTAAAGATACTGTAATGCAAAGCTGGTAAATGTGAAGTAATAAAAGCTATTTTTTAAAGTATGCAAGTATTTGTAACATTTGTCTACTTTTATCAGATATTGCCTAGAAACATACTGAGCTTTGTTAGGCCTCCAGCAATCCAGAACTGCATTAACCAGGTTTCATAATGTATGTACATATATCTTTTCTACTTGATTAAATTTAACTTTAGGCAAATAAAAAGCAAAATAGGATGCTTTTCAAATATACCGTAAGTAGGATTGTCATTTTCTTTATTGTCTATCTTGGATGAGCATGAGCACACACCCACTGCTTACACTAAAACGTATCAGTGTATCAGCATCAGTATCAGGTATCAGTGTCTCTCAAAATGTGATGGGCATAATCCAGAAATACTTCTCACTGGGTTGTTAAAAGTTGATGGGACAAAAATTGGCTTCAATTACATCTCTAGCTCTGCCTTGTTTTTCAATTGATTATGTCTTAAATTTACATTATAAAACATAAATGTGCAAACTGTTTTCCAGACTCTACTGTAGTATAGTAGAATTTGATAATGGCGGTTGCATAAAAAACAAGCACTCAATTATTTCCTTTTTTAAGCCAGGCAGTGGCTACAGATCAAGACCAGAGCCATCCCGTGACTACCACCTGAGTGTGACGTGATCTGATGCAGACATCCAGCTCACCTACTGAATATATGATGTGGCTTATCTTTATAGACTCAATCACTCTATTACGGAAGGACTCCAGGTGCCCAATGAGCTTCTTCTGGCCACACGTCCGGGTATGGCAGAAGTGTGGCCAAATAAGGCCCTGGAAAGGTCCATGCATCCCCAGGGGGTCTGCCCTCTGTTGGCCCGGGGAAGAAACTGTCCCAAAAATACTCTCTCCTCACTCTGGGTATCCCAGCCAGGCAAGAGCTCCAGCCACTCATCACAGTGTCTATAGTAATGTTTTTCTTTTTCTGTTGCTGCCTAAATGGTGATTCAACACCCTTCCTCTTAGTATTTATTTCTGCCATTTTTTCCCTGACAGGACACACAAAAAAGAAAATTATGTTGAATTTGTTTTTTATGGCCAATACCATTAAAATAATCTCAACAATTTACAGTAAACCTAGTAAAACTCTGCTCAGGATCATTTTCTTTCAGATTGTGGCAGATGATAATGGATAATTCAGAATGTTTCCCCCTTTCTCATAAAGGCTGACATATTACACTGCATGTGTAAATAAGAAGAGAATAAATTGAAAGACAATTCTTCTTCATGCACACCTGGAACTGGAGACTGTGAGACCACAGGAAAGAAGAGGAAGCATGCAATGATAGGGTCATCATGCCAGTGCGTAAGCACAAACACAGACGGGGTGACAGACCCTCTCTATATGCAAAGACTATGGAAATGGGAACCTTGGGAGTAGAGTATGAGGTGTGGTCAGGTTAGAAAAGGCGCAACTCCCATTGGATGCTGTAGGACAAAAGACAACTGCAAATAACAACTGGGTCTCCCTATAAAAAGACAGAAAAACCAGGGTGAGCTGGGAGATGAGTGACAACAAAGAAGAAGGAAACAAATTGCAGCACATGGCTTCAGGAAAAAGACAGATTTTTCCTTTTTAAGTGGAGAGACAGAGACAACACTGCAGATGGGGCCTTCTTAAAAGAACTGACAGCTGAGGGATGCAGGGGCATCAAGCACTGCTAGTTGAAACTTTGGCATGGCATTCTTAAAAAAATTAGTTTGCACCGACTTGTGTGACCCAAGGACAGGGTTTTTGAAATCAACTTGAGCCCATATCAGGTGCAATGTCTTGACTGGTGGGATAGAGAGATGGGCCAAGTTACATACACAAAGCGAGAAAGAGAGAAGAGAGGTGAGTTCAGGAGTAGCACCTGAAGATGGTCAAGTGAGTGAGTCCCACTATCAAAAAGTATGGGTTGAACACCAAAGTAGGTAACCACCAAGGGGCTTGCTGCTTACTCCTGATCTGCTACTTCATTTTCTATCTCTGTTTATACCTCTCTTTTCTACTTACTTCACATTTATCTTCTTTTTGTGCGTCTTGGCATCCCTGGCATTATTCTAGGTATGAGGGCTGCTTCTATAAATATAAACTACAGTCAAGCCAGTGAAAAATAGTCAGGAAATAATCATTTGAAAAAATAAACAGATGTTTTAACCTACTTGGGTGACTAGTATGTTGCACCTACAGAACAGCAAACGGAAATTGAAAATCTGGTAGAAAACTTGATTCCAGTGATACATTTCACAGCTTGATTAAACACGCTAAGCAAGGATAACAAAAGAAAGGCAACCTTAATTAGCAGTTGTCTTTTGCATTCTTCCAACTTGGCCATTGTTGTAAGTGGCATTAATTTCTAAAATATGATACAGGCATATAGATATGCTCTACATAGACAGGCTGCAATATTTAGTTTGTGAAAAGAAGAAACACTATGGAATGCAAGGTGGTCCAAACAATAGAAATGTTTTCACTAGAGCAATCATTCTGCCAAAAGCTGCTTGTCAATTTATATTTACCTGATGCTTCTTGTTTGAAATTTTTCAAGATATTATTAGTTCTGCCATATTGAAAACTTGTTCCTCGTATCTACAGTTCTATACATGGAAACCTTCTTCCCAAAATTTCTGCTGAACTTCTTCTTAGTTAATTCCAATGTGTACCAGTGAGTTCTTAAAGTAGTAGATGGCATTCACCTTACCTGCTTTTTTAGTAATTCCAAATACTTCATTAGTATCATTCGTTAATTCACAATACTCTTTCCTGGCAGCATGGTGATGCAATGCTAGCACTGCTCCCTCACAGTAAGGAGACCAGAGTTCACATTCTGGTTTCCTCCTGTGTGGAATTTGCATGTTCTCTCCACATCTGTGTGGGTTTCCTCTGGGTGCTCTGCCCTCCCCATACACACACACTGTACAAACACATGCATGTTAGGTGACCTGACCCTTGTGTATGTGTGGAGTGTGGGTGTGTGTGATGGAATGGCAACCTGTTCAGGGTTTGTTACTGCCTTGCTCCCTATGCTACAACCCTGGTCTGGATTAAGTGGGTTAGAAAATGACATAACAATACTACTTCCTTCTATGAATTGACTAGATTGCTTCCCATGGGCCATTTACATCCCATTTAAAGAAATGGTGGCCTATTGCTGATGGCTTTGTATAAAAGATGGAACAAGTCAGCAGCTTTAGCAGCCACAAAGCTCTGTTAGGATGTGGGGAGATATCATCTTGGGAGTTGGGTTGTGTGTGCTTATAATAAAGGCAGGGCAACCAGATTGGGGCTGCAAAATATTATACAATACAATACAATTTATTTTTGTACAGCCCAAAATCACACCAGAAGTGTCACAATGGGCTTTAACAGGCCCTGCCTCTTGACAGCCCCCCAGCCTTGAAGACCCCTTTCCAGGTAGGTTGGGTGTGCAGTGGGTGTCAAAAAGAAGGGGTCAATACAATACAATACACAGAACAGAAGTAACCCTCAATACAGTGTAAAAATAAAAATATTACAAGTGCGGAGCAGAATTTAACAGTAGATGAATTCACATACAGTAATATGATTTGGATTTGTTTAGAATATTATCCTACTCATTAACAACTGGAGCAGGCAAAACAAAGAAAATGACCACCATGTGAGCCATTTCCCTGTCTCCACTGAATCCTTTCCAGTATTTAAAGTAGCATCTCCCACAGAGGACACTGGTACCACAGTCTTCCCAGTTTACATGAGCTAAAGTGTAGCCTGGGTGCTAAAAATGCTCACATTACAATCACTGGGCAAGGATGCAACGGGAAATTAGAATGTGCTGGAACTGATTAAGTTTTAAAGTGTCAGTAAGCCAAACTGCCTGTCAAATATCCAACAAACGCACAACTTTAGAAGACATTGAAATTTTGTCTTTTAAGCCATGTTGGCCAGAACTATAGCCAGCAGGGACTGTCCAGAACCTTTATGCATGATACTAATTAGAATGTTAATTCCTTAATTAAAACAAGACAATACACATTTGTGGAAGCAGTCACTTGCAGTATGCTTTGTGTCCAGTTTTTGCTTCTTTATTTTCTTTCTTTAAAAAAAATGTTCAGTTAAGATGGTGTGGTGGAACAATACCTCACAGATCGAGGAACTCAGAAGCAAATCCCAGCCAATCTCTGACTGTTTATGCGGAGTTTGTAGGTTTGTGCTTTCAGTTTGTGCTTGTGGGATTTCTCTGACGTCTTCAGTTTCTTCTCACATTTCAAACACTTTCAGGTTAAGTCGATCTGGGACTGCATTGCCCTGTGGGTGTATACAATACGTACTGTAAATATATGTGTGTGAGTGTGTGTGTGTGCGTGTGTGTCTGTGTGTAACTCGCATCTGTACAAATATTTATTTGTGTAATTATTCAATCAGTCAATCATGTGGCAGCATTGCAATGCAAAATATTATGCATATACAGGTCAGAAGCTTCAGATAATTTTCATATCAAATGCCAAAATGGTGAAAAAATTGTGATCTCAGTGGTTTTGACTGTGGTATGATTGTTGGTGCCAGACAGGCTACTTTCAGTGTTTCTGCAACTGCTGCTCTCCTGGAATTTTCATGCACAAGAGTCTTTAGACTTTACTCAGAATGCTGCAAAAAACAACCAGTGAACACCAGGTCCATGGACAGAAATGCCTTTTTTCATGAGAGAGGTCAGAAGAGAATGGCTGACTGGTTTGAGCTGACAGAAAGGTTACAGTAACTCAGATCACCACTCTGTACAACTGTGGTGAGCAGAAGAGCATCTCAGAATGCACACAGCAGAAGACCACATCAGATTTCACTCCTGTCAGCCAAGAACAGAAAGCTGAGGCTGCAACTGGACAGCTGAAGACTGGAAAAATGTAACCTGGTCTGATTAATTCTGAATTTCTGCTGAGGCAGATGGATGGATGATACCAATAGCATGAATCCATGCATACCACATACATTGTGTCAGTAGTACAAGCTACTGGTGGTGGTTTAATGGGGTGGGGAACATTTTCTTGGCATTCTTTATGCATGGTAGTACCAATCAGTCATCACTGGAATGCCACAGACTATTGAAATAATGTGATTGACCATGTGCATCCTTTCATCATGGCTACGGTTTAACCATCTTGTTTTGGTTACTTCCAGCATGATAATGCACCATGTCACAAAGCAAAATTTGTCTCAAGCTGGTTTCATGAATATGACATTGAGTTCAGTGTTCTTTATTGGGTCCTGCGGTGGGTTGGCACCCTGCCCAGGATTGGTTCCTGCCTTGTGCCCTGTGTTGGCTGGGATTGGCTCCAGCAGACCCCCGTGACCCTGTGTTCAGATTCAGCGGGTTGGAAAATGGATGGATGGATGGGTTCTTTATTGGCCTCCCCAGTTACTGTTCCTGAATCCAATAGAACATTTTTGGGATGTGGAAGAATGGGAGATTTTTAGCATGACTATATAGCTAACAAATCTGCTTAAATTGTGTGATGCATTCATGTCAACATGGACCAGAATTTCAAAGTAATGTTTCTAGCATTTAGTGGAGTCCATGCCATGAACATCTCAGGCTGTTTTGAGAGCAAAAGGAGGCCCTGTAAAGTATTCGCATAGTGTGCCTTATAGTTTGTCAAGTGAGCGTGTGTGTGTGTGTGTGTGTGTGTGTGTGTGTGTATACTGTATATAGTCCAGCTTGAGGTTAGTCAATATGGTGGCTTAATCTACACAATAAAGTAAAACCAACACTCCATGCAAATTGGCGAAAGATGATTGAAAATAATAATCCAAGGGAAGGAGGCAAGAAAATATCAAAGTCACTGAATATCCCTCATAGTCCAGCTAAATCAGTCATCAAGAAATGGAAAGAGTATGGCACAGCTGTAAATCTGGCCAACCACATAACCTGATTGACTGTGCAAGAAGAAGACATGGGAGGCCATCAAGAGAGCTATCAGATCAAGGTACCACGGCTAAGATTGGAGAGACTGTACATACAGCAACTGTCACCTACAGTAGGTGCTCCACCAGTCTCGGTTTTATGGAAGAATGGCAAAGACTAAGCCACTCTAAAAAATAAATAAATAAATAAATACACATGGCAGAGTTTTCCAGAACACAGAGTTAGCTGGAAGAAAGTCATGTGGTCTGATAAGACCAAAACTGAGCTTTCTAGGCATCATACTAAATGCTGCATTTGGTGTAAGCCAATCACTGCACATCATCAAAAATACAACATCCCCATTGTAAAGCAAGGAGGTGACAGCATCATGCTGTGGTGATGGAGGGCTTGTGATAGTTTCAGATACAATGAATGCAGCAAAATAGTGGGAACGCCTGGAGGAAAACCTGATACAGTCTGCAAGAAACCTGTGCCTTAGGAGAAGATTTGTTTTCCAGCAAGAGAACAACCCCAAGCATTAAGCCAAAGTTACACGACTTAAAAACAATGTTAATATCCTATGTTGCTTAGTCAGAGTCCAGACTTCCATGCAAATTAAAATTTGTAGCTGGACTTGAAAAAGGCTGTTCACTCACGATTACCATGCAACCTGACAGAGCTTGAGCAGTTTTACAAAGAAGAATGAAGAGAAAAATGTCAAGTATCCAGATGTGCAAACCTGATAGACAGAGAGACCTGTGCACACAGACTCAAGGCTGTCATGGCTGCCAAAAGTGCATCTACTAAAAACTGACTTGATGGGATGAATACTTATGACATCAGTTATTTTCTGTTTTATATTTGTAATTTTGACCATTTAGAAGAGATCTAATCCCACTCTGATAAAAATGAGTCTTTTTCTGCTACTCGGTGTCAAAAAAATCAAATCCACTGTAATTCAATGTTGTATAACAATAAAATGTGAAAACTTCCAAGGGGGTGAATACTTGCTATAGGCACTGTACATATAATGTGTGTGTGTGTGTGCGTGTAAATGAATGTGTGTGTGTATGCGTGTCTGCATTTAACGCACTAGCGTTCCGTACTGGATTGCTTCCTGCCTTTCCCCTTATGTCTCCTTATACATCCCTGCGACCCACGATCCTAAATTTAAGAATCTAAACATAAATTATGTAAATGTTTTTCTTTTGTGCTCCGTGTAAAACATTGACTGGCAGATGAGCCATTAGCTGCATCCTATCTATTTTTACAACGTCGTTCTTCTTCGTTAAACTCGTGACTGTTGCAGTAGAAATCAAAATGATATTAAGCATATCCTTCTTCAGAGACATCTTCATACCAAGCGACGTCGCGGTAAGAATAATAATAATGTAATTTAAGTTTATGTATGTTTGTAATGGGAACGTTGATTTACTTTAAAGGCAGCGGAAATATAAACTGCAGCAGTTATAGATCATGGAGAGATTCGAAGGGAAAATAATTCATCTCATTTATTTCCGACGAATAGACGTTCTAAGAATACACTCCAGCTAAATATAAAATTTCTTCGCGGAGTACTTGAGGCATATCTATATTTTCACGTGGGAAACCCCGCGCTACCCCTTTAAAATCACCCCTCCCCCTGATTCCCCCCGGCCCCCCTTTGGCCTGAGTGGATTCATGATCGCACAAAGCGCACAGTCTGTTCAGCGATCTCTCATCTAGCGGTCTCTTCTCTCTGCCTCTCCATTGCTCACTGCCTCTCGTCGTCTACGGCTTTCTCCTCAAAAAGCCTCTGATCGTATCCGCACGATCCCGAGCTGACCGGTGAGGTACCGGTACTCTCCCCTCCTTCCACTCATTCGATCGCTCCCCCTCCTCCTCACAACAGCTGGATGGAGACTGGCGAGCGGATAGGAAGAGGCGAATGGAGCTGCGGGATGCTGTAGGGGTTCGACAAACCGCAGCCCATAGCTGAAGCGCACAGGGTGAACAAACACACGGGAACGTTGGGTGCAAGCAGAGAGAAGAGCTTGAAGTTTTTAAGAAAGGATGTTCTAAAGCGTCGAGAGCCGTGCAACATGAACAAGCTGTTCAGGAGGAGGCAGCGCTCCCTGCTGCAGCGGCTTTGCTTCTGGTGCGCCGGACTGCTTGCATTGAGTTGGATCTCACAGCTTTGTCAAGTAACAGGTGAGCATCTCAACCTTTTTAGACCTTGAATACTGTGACGTGTCCATGTAAAAAGCATCACAAATAACTATATTAATCTTGCAGGCAGGTATGTAATCCACGCCCGCTGTTAGCCTTATCTAATATATGAAGGTGTGATGGATGCTGCAGTTACATTGCGCCTTGAATTTAAACTTGGCTTTTAAAATTGAAATAGATACTGCGACGTATGAAGTTGTTTTTTTTTTTAAATTTTATTTCCATTATGGTCGGTTACTTCTCTGCAGTAGTTGATGCACTACAGTATATCACAAATTATCAGTAGTTACTATTGCCATTGCTATTGGTTGTCAGCAAGCTAGTACGACAGGTGACGTTGCCTCCTCACAGCGCTTGGACCCCGATTGGATTCCTGATTTATGTAAAGAGTTTGCATGTCTCTTCTATGTTAATGTGGGGTTCCTCCCCAAGTCCCAAGACACTGAGCTTGTTTGATCTGCGATGCTAAATTGGTCCGGGTGGGAGTGGGCATGAGCGTGTCGTGCTGCCATATCCAGATGTGCTTCGAGGTGGGATAGGACCAGCCACCGCGACTCTGTAGTAGATAAGGGACTTCAATTAAAATCGACGAACTCTTACTCTGATTATCTGTTAATTTTTTATTATTATTCTGATTCATCCTACTGTACAACGTTATAAGGAAAATGGAAAACAATCAATGCAATTGAGGAGTTGTTCAGTTTTTGACACTATCAGATGATGAGGGTAAATTTGATTCAGTGAAGTTTTACGCTGTGTAAATAAAGATATGTTATCATTTTCTAATCAACTCTCTCTTACAGTATTTTGTAGCCACTGTCGAGCATTTCAAAGGTAATGGAAATCACAAGAGAGCGACTCCTTCGTCTGTCAGATTAAATAAAGTGAAACCGGGGATCTCAGAGCAGTTCCGAGGTCTGCACATCACGAAGTCTATATTTGTACAGGATTTCAAGTTAAATCACGTATTTATTATCACCGACACAGCACACAATCCCGAACCCCCAGGATGCAGTTTACACTTTGGCCAGATGCCCCGTCCTTTTTCATGTCCCAACAAGGCAGCTTCTCTGGGCCCCTGTCTCAAGAACAATATACGTCGGGCTCCTTCTTCCTCTTTAGTCCCGCAGGGCCACACCGGACGCCCGGGCAGCCTGCCACAGTGGGATCTGAAATCACCGCAATACGTGAAGCCGAGGACGCCGCAGCACCAACAATTATCGCTGCTCTTTGTGAGGAGGGGCAGAGCAAGTGAATAGGATTCGCAGCGAGTCATGTGCCCATTGTTACAGGCTCCGTTTAAGCCTGCCAGACGTATTGTATAAGCTGATGCTAACGTAGTCGGCTATATACGTGAAGGCAAAAAACAAAAGGCTTCTCGTGTGGGTTAATGCACGATCACAATGCTCAAAAACATGCCCAAAAGTGACATTCATAATTCAAGCCATAATTGCTTTGCTAATCACTAAAGTACACATAGACACAGATACACAGGAGGACAAGAAAAAAAATCAAAACTTCTTTACTATCATGTAAGCAAAAGAGTCTGTCTGTCCGTCCGTCCATCCATTGACAGTCCAAACAATAACTGGGCCTCGGGACTAACATTCGCAATACAGAGAAATGTTGTCATGATCACACAAACAATGCGAAGACAATCACGTACACCACCCTCTGTTATTCTCTTCTACACTGTAGGCCATGCAAAACTGCTGATTCTGTTATATGTGTACAAAAGGGCAGAGAACACAGACTAATTAAAGACAAACCGAAATAAAGAATTGAACATATTACTCAGGGCAATAAGCGAACAAAAATAAAGAAAAGCTTGTGGACACCTACACTTTTTAGCAACATATTTTCAAAACCTTACATAATAAAACCTGCATAATCTAATTCATTGTCTGCAACTCATATGTAAATATGTGAATACAGCAACGGCAAAATCATTATTCTTTATAAGGTGATAAAATAAAGAGCAGTATTTGCCAAGACCCATCAGTATGCTGTGAATCTAATGAGACTTGTTAAACTTTTTCTTCATTCAAAATGCATTCTTACTGTATATTTGCAATTAAGTCTAATTTGGTTACAGCAAAGTTAGTTTAATTAAATAGATTTTTTTATTGATAATAATTAAAGTAGATGCCATGGCAATGCTGTTGTTAGCACTCCATCCTTCATTAGAATCCCATGCCTGCTTTGTGTCTGTGTTCTGTTGGGATATTCTCCTTATGTCAGCACGCATCTTTCTGAGGTGCTCCTGCTTTCTGTTCACATCCCAAAGGTTTGTGCTTTAGGTTGGATGGTAACTCTACACTGACTCCATATGGGTGTGTTTGCGTGTGCGAGACGAGGTATTGTAATGAATTGGTGCAGTGTCCTTGGTTGATTCCACTCTTGCACCTGACATTGCTGAGAATGGTTTTATCTTTGCATTTATTACAGTATAATTAGATTCAGAATATTGCACACATTTACAAAATAAATTTAAAGTAAGCCACACAAACCATATATGCATATATATACATAATTGCACGCACAGACATGTAGTATATACTTTATTGTACTAGAAGTACTTCAGTATTGCGTTTTACAAGCTTTTTTTCTTGTGGAATGGATAACAGTTATAATGATTGCACATATAATGCAAGAAGAGAGAAATTTATATACTAATGAGGTACATAAATAAGGCATACAAGCAGGACTTGAACCACAGATACTGTAGATAGATAGATAGATAGATAGATAGATAGATAGATAGATAGATAGATAGATAGATAGATAGATAGATAGATAGATAGATAGATAGATAGATAGATAGCACTTAATGTGCACTATTCTACAATCACCACGGACCAGCGATAAGACTGACCTTTTAGACTTTTAAATGCAAAATATCATTGCCATTTTCTCCAGTTTTGTTAACAGTTAAATTAATGTTTTAGTGAGGGCTACGAGACTAACCCATTAGAGAAAGCCATTTTTCTTAAGTTGTTGACGTATAACCCGCAATTTTCCTGTTGGTCAGTCAGTGCATCAATCTGAGACATGTAGCTGTATATATATAAAATATGGATATATACACTATACACTATATATATCTCTCTATTATAAAAAAAAATCTTGAAAATCTTGTGACAATACGAGACTTTTTTCCCCACAATGAGACGTGATCTTTGAAAGAGAGACAGAGAGACATTTTCACGTCCTGTGAGACAGACAAGTCACGTCATACTTACAACCTTTGGAAGCAAGTCCCGTGCTAAACATGCAGAGCAGGTTAGAGATAATGGAAGTAGGAAAATTCGAAAGTCTCAAAAAAACGAGAGTAAAGGTCACATTAGTGCAAACAAAAGGAAAATATTACTCGGTGAAATGAGATCGCATAGTGTTTGCGCTGTACAGGCTTTTAAATGTTTGAAGTACCACATGAAATGCAGATCACGTGGCACGGCAAGAGGCAGCAAGCCAGCAGCTGATCGAGCAAAGAGGAGGTAAAAAAAATCTATTTGTTTCCTATTGTGACACCGTTTAAGAGGGGGTCTTGGAGGAGCGGCCCGTTTCCTTGGGGTGCGTTCAGCCCCTCTCTTCACAAAGGCGCATACATACATTGAGGGAGTCAGCAGTTCAGATGGAGGTGGGTAGCTCATTCTACCAACTAGGAACTACACAGGAAATGAGTCTGGATTGAGATTTAATACCACGCAGAGGTGGCATCACCAGACACTGTTCCCTGGCAGACCTGAGTGGGTGGGAACGAGTAGAGGACTTCACAAGTGTCTCCATATACTCAGGTGTTGACCCATTGACTACTCTGTAGAAAGGCATCAGGGGTTTGAACTTTGTGCGTGCTGATGCAAGTAGTCAAAGTAGCGACCTGAAGAGAGGAGTGACATGCCCATCTCAGCTTGTTAAATACAATGTATACTATACTGTATATATAATTTTCATGAAGACTTCTAAAAATGTGCAGCTGGTGACACTTTAAATTATTATAATGGATACTGAGAAATTGAGTAAAGTGAGGCTATGTCACCATAAATTGCATTGCGTTAGTCTGAGAATGTTATGATATGCAGCAATGCTGAACAATACATTCATATGCATATAGTATAATAGCTGAATAATAACAGCACCATATCTACCAGCTAGAGAGGTTAGACTGCAAGTATATTGTGTTTTAAATTCTTAACATCTTGACAATGGAAGTTTTTTTGGCAGTCAAGGAGGCACAGCACAGCAAATCTTTGTGGTTCTGTCTCACAATGTGTTGGTGTTTGGACTTTATTCATCACTATTGCATTTCAGCTTATAAAAAGAAAGTAAAATGAGCAGACACTGGCAAAAAAAAAAAATCATACATGCCATCAAGTTTGCATTTTAGTGCCCATGGAAGAACCTCCTTGTGGAGATGGTGGAAAACTTTTTTGGCAACTTCCATAAATCATAAAAGTTGACAGAATTATCCTTTTATATAAAACCAAGTGGCCTTTAAAAAGACATTGTATCTGGGTATATCTTTAACATGTCTTGTTGCTTTAAAGTGATGTCTTTGTGAGGACATTTTCTCATGTGAATAATCCATATGACATCCTTGTGCCCTGTCACACCGCATTTCTCATTTTTTGATTTATCTTTTACACCCTTACACTTGATTCCCAACCAAAATGCACTTGCAGAAAGACACAAGGTAGTACTCACAGGTGACAGTGACAGTCATGTAGATGGCACACTTCTCAGACAGATGCTGTAAAGGAACTTAAAAAATGTTGCCATGGTCTGCAATCTGTGGACTTGAGCATTTCAGTCATTTTGCTGTAATCCTTCTATTGATAAACATGTTAATACAAACTGAAACTTATTTAGAATTTTGTGTGACATTTACTCTCATACACTAAATGTTCCATACTACACACAGCAGTATGGTGTACAAAAGGTGAATGTTGCTCTCTTGAATCCATCCATCCATTATCCAACCTGCTGTATCCTAACTACAGAGTCACGGGGCCAGTCAACACAGGGCGCAAGGCAGGAAACAAACCCTGGGCAGGGTGCCAGTCCACCACAGGGCACACACACACACACCAAGCACACACTAGGGACAATTTAGGATCACCGATGCATCTAACCTGCATGTCTTTGGACTGTGGTAGGAAACCGGTGTACCTCTCTTGTATGCCAAAGTCAATTTCAGACTTCTATCTATCTATCTATCTATCTATCTATCTATCTATCTATCTATCTATCTATCTATCTATCTATCTATCTATCTATCTATCTATCTATCTATCTATCTATCTATCTATCTATCTATCTATCTATCTATCTATCTATCTATCTATCTATCTATCTATCTATCTATCTATCTATGTTTATTCTCCCCAGGTTTGTATGATTGTCAGTAGACATTTTACCTTTTGTGGATAAACACGCAAACTGAAGTGAGTGCAGAACTCGCAACCAGTGCTTTTCATTCAACCTTTTATTTAATGAATGTATTGGAAATGCAATAACTGTGGCACAGCTCAATTCGGAAGTGAACGTGTAGGAAAAAAGGTGAACATTGATTTAGAAAAAACTCTTAAAATGCATTTCCAAAAGTATTTATAGAAAGCAAATAATATCACTCTAAATTGAAATACCTTAAAAATATATGATTTCAAAAAGCCAGCTATTCTTCTAAAATGTTATTTACACGATATAATATTTATTATATATAAAAACACACACTAATGCTTACATATGTATTATGCACATACTGTACCTGTTTTCCATATTTCATCAAGGTAATACTGAAATAAGCAGAGTATAACAGTAAGTGCTGGCAGGGTAAGCTCCTCCACAATGGCCCTGAAATGGATCAACCAAGGTTGAAAATGTCATGTTATGTGATAAGTCTCTTTCTTTGATACTCTACTGTAATCTTGTTCTCACTGTATAGCACACAGCAATAGAGCATGCAATTATTTGCAAGATTAATATAAACATTAATTTATTGATATGTGCAGAATATGGTGGCCAGAGTCTCAGAGATTCAGAGTCTTATCTGCAGATGTCAGTTTGCCCACCATATGTTTTCCCAAATTTCCGATGGTTGGATATTCCAACTTTCTTCCTTTCAAAGATGTATGTTTTTTGATAGTAACACTAAATTGGCCTCATTTGGGTGAATGTTAACATGCACTAGAAGAGCGGGTGGGTACCACCTGTGCACATTACTATTGGATAGGCTCCAGTCCCCTACAACTCTCTACTGGATTAAGTGGATTTGTTTACTTGAAAGAACTTATGAATTGTTTCTTTCAGCACACACACACACACCCACCCACACACGCACACACATACACACATACACACACCTTAGGTGAATGTGCCTAAGATGAGAGTTTAAACCGACAGGAAAGACAGGAGCACAAGCTGAAATCCCATTTTCAAATCTGATTCTAGCTCAGGTCATGGGATTAGGCTAAAAATGTAAAAAAGTGTACATTTATTCATCAGTATCCAGTGCTTGTAGCAGGGAGGATGAGAAAGTACATGAATCATAATTCTGTGTATGACCAGTCAATGGAAATTGTTATTAAAATATACTTGGGGGGGGGGGGTAAAACCCAAAATTCACTTAAGGTCTACACCTCTGCCTTGTAGTGCATATTACTTAGCTTGCACTAACAGACACACTTAGGCATGGCTCCTGATCATATGTCATATAATGTACTCCACATCTGGCTCTTTGTTTTATACAGTGCTGTCCATAATAACTGCTCTTAATGTCTAACAGATAGGTGGCATTCCACATCACGTTTATTCCTGGATGGTCAGTAGAAAACATCACTTGTTCATACCTTGTGCTGTACATTATGTGACAAAATTTTCTTTAAACTTAGAAAAAAATGTACATTCAATGATAATCTTTAATTATAACATATCTGATGTGGTGGAATGATGGTGCAGCATTTAGTGCAGGTGCCTTATACGTAAATCCAATACAACGATTTTGAATCTTAGAGTATGTCTGACTGCTGTCTATATGGATTTTGCATGTTTTCCTTATGTCCCTGAGATACCTGGTTTTCCTGTCTTAACAAAAAGACACATTTTAAGTTAATTTTCAGTTTTAATCTAATTGGTGGATTGATGAGCTATCCAGTGTTGGTATCTGCCTTCCACCCAATGCCACCCATAAATGCTCCGTCTCACCAACCCTGATTTGATTAAGCAGGATCAAGAATGTTATAATGTGTTATCTGATGTAATCTTAGTTTTCTATTGTCTGTCACAAATGTTGTGATCCATTCTGTAGTATATAGTGAGTGTGAATTGAAATTGTGTAACCACTAATACATTTGGAAAATGTGAAGTTTCTTAATAATCAAGTGAAATGCTTGTCTTATGCAGTGCAGTATTTTTGCTAGAAATCGGTATGAGAATCAGGTAAACACTGCGCATTTTATGTGACTGCTCAGTGAGCTGATTTTATCCTAATTGATTAATGCATTCAGTACATGATACTCCAGAGTGAAGTGATGCAAAAGACAGAAGAAGAAGAATAAAATCATCTTAAATCCTGTGAAGTCTCAAACAAACAGTCGTTCACTGAGTGGTGTGGTCTTGAGTGCCGGTTACGAAGAAGTTTGGATTTTACATTTCAGCATTTTCTAAGGGTCTTGCATTCAGTAGTTAAGTACAGAAAATGGTGCACAACTATTCAATAACTACCACTGCTATAAATCCAGTTTTGCATATAAGTCAGTATCTGAAAATGTGCCGTAATGAAAAATTCAACAGAAATGCATAAAACATTATTATACATAGAAATGTTTCAGAGTGATTGATAAAATGACAGTGAAGCAGAATTAGTTTACTTTAAATCACAAAACAGAAATAATCTGAAATAATTTAAACTAAGCTGAAAGACATGTATGTACAGTATGTGGACTTTATGCTTAAACATTTTGCTGGTTTTAATAATGACAAATTATTATTAGTTGATAAAAGGCATAACGACGGCACAAAACTCCATCACTAGCTGATGACTGTGAGACACGTGCTGTCTCTGCTGAGGGATTGCTCAAATTGTTGCTCTCTACTCCCAGCTTACTCTGTGAGACAACATGGCTGGGACACATAGATGCTGGCAATTACAAACAGCAAGATCTACAACTAGCTAAATGTCCAGCTGCCAATCTGGCATCTTACCTGTGATGGAGTTTCTTGCATGGCAGTGTGTGCCAATTAAATTATATGATGAGCAAAAAAAAAAAAAGAGCACAAAATGATTGAAAATAGTGACAAAGTCTGTACTGTGCCATGCTAACGGCTACTATGCATTCATTTGTGTCAAAACTAGTTTGTTTGCTTAATTTATTAGTAAAAAATGGAAGATACCAGATGAAAAGGAAACAAAATTCAATTGATAAGAAAATTGTAGAGGTTTTATCTACTTGTTCGTATCTGCCATAAGTTGAGTCTCCTATAACCCAATGACCCAGCTGTAGGTGCAAGTGGAGTTGAGCCAAAGCTTTCTTGCTGTATTGAATTTTGCATGACACATATATTTCAGGCAGGAATGATCATAGGGATGGAACAATCATAATAACAGACAAATAAAACTTTAGTAATGGCTGTTATACCCATCCTGCTAATATTATTAAACAAGTTGCTGTTGCTGGAAGGAAATCACTCAGAGCTACGCTCCCCTCCATTTTGCATCCTTACACAGGGAGGCTGGTCATGAACTTGGAGACCTCTGAGTCTGAAAGCAATCATCTGTCCAGTAGAGTTAAAGGAACTGCCCTGCCCAAGTGAGCAAGTGGTCATCTGACTTCTGTCTGCCACTTCAGATGTGTATAATCAAAGGCAGTATGTCTCTCTTAGCCTTGCTACTCTCACTATAGTTGCTGTAATTGGTTTCTTATTTCTAATCAAATAAACACAAAAAGTCAGTCAGCTATGAGCTATAAACTGTGTCCTGGGTTGGAGCCACAGACCTGGTTGTCATCCATGTAGAGTTTCCATGTTCTCCATGTGAGTATATTGGGTGTTCCTCCTGGTACTCTGGTTTTCCTCTGACATTCCCAAAGACATGCAGGTTAGACTCAATGGTGTCTCTCACTTGTTCCTTGGGTGTGTGTGAGTGTGTCTTACGATGGACTGGCACTGTATGCATCCTGACTTGTGCACAGTGTTGCCAGGATAGGCTCTGGGACTGTATGACAATGAATTGGTCTTAGTGGCTTTGAGAATGTTGTGTGACTGTGTAGGATGTTTTACAAGTTAACAATTATGTACACCTTTGATCACTGTAATGGGAAGTCTGAAGTTCTGTGAAATAATAAATTGAATAAAGATGATTTAATACCAATTTACTGTGAAGTCAAAAGATTCAGACAGGAAATGTTAAGAAAAAAATATATTTTCTTTCTCTCTTTCATTCATTTTAATTTTTTTTCACCTTCATCATTCTTGAAAGCAAAATACACTTTACTTGAGAACTATAAGGTAATGGAGGGAGTGGCAAGAACCCCTGTGCCGAAAGTCATAATATCAAAGTAGAACTAATAAAGCATCCGCCATGCCACCCTTACTCAAGCATTTTGTCAAAGTTATGACTCATTTAATCTCATTTGATGCCATTTCTGTGCTAAATACTTACTTCAATGAAATTGAAAGATTCCTCAGTTCATATTGGACAGCACTAACTTGTAGTTATTTCACAAATTCTGGACAATTTGACAATTAACATATTATAGAAAGTCATTTGTCAAGTCAAAGCCTCCATCAAAATGATCAGCAACACTACATCCTCTTGCTAAGGAGTCAGGTTTATGACAGGAGGTTAAAAGATCTGATAACCCAAGGCTGTCACTGCCACTATTCTTCAAGTGACAAGTATCACCTAAAATAAATGGAGCATGATGCCTGATTGCTATAATGTCATGGTATCAAGGCCAGTCTGGAGCAGATTCTGACATTCCATCCTTAACTTGTGACAGTTATTTTTTACTTTTAGAGTGCATTATCCTTTATTAACTGTATATTTGCTCTTGTCCTCCAAATGCAAGATATATGTTTCAATTCATTTCCTTGATTTCAGGTTGTGTTTGTATTCTAATTTATTGTTTAAATCCTTTTTAACTGTAGCCCCACTACTATTGTGGAAAAGAGGATGGTGGAAAAATTGGATGCATCATGAAAAATCCTCTCCAGCCCCTCCAGGAGGCACTCTCTTGGAGCACAAATACCACAGGTGTGCTAAGAAGTGCCTCTGGGGGTCTTTTCTGTTGACTGCTATCAAGCAATTTGATGCTTCCTCCCGATGTACTCATTAAGTTCATTTTGAAATATCTGCATAATATACATTTATTTGTTTATTAATTGATTGATTGGATCTATTACACTGCATAACAAAGTTTTTGCTTCTTGAACACTGTTGGGAGTTTCTTATAGATCTTTGGGTGCTGATCACGAATATCACATCAAAATTTCCCCATCACGTACCGTTTCAGTTTTGTCATGAATTTTTCTTATATTTGTATCCAAACATTTTCGCTCACATAAGTGAATTATCAACAATGGTTTGTGCAGCCTGGGCATGTCCAGGCATGGAATCAGGCCAGGTAGGAAGCTGATCTGTGGAAGTTGACATCCTGGGCATGCCTGGGAAGGTCTGAACGAGCTTGATGCTGTCTCAGAATGCTATAAAGCTGGCTTGCATACACCAATCCTGCTTATTTGGTTAATATAGATTTGTCCTGTGGGTATGTATCCTTGTTTTTATGTTTCTGCTAATCCCAAGTGATTAATAAATCGAATCTAATCCAGTCTAATCTAATCTAATCTAGTCTAGTCTAATGTAATATAATCTAGCTGGTTTGTTTTTTTTGACAAACAGATTCTGCACATTTTCAGACATGCCTCATTTCCCAGTATTATTTCTTTGTTCTCTTTTGTCTTTTTGTTAATTTTGGCACTGATATCAAAGTACCTTACAAGTACGGCCATTATGCAGCATCGATTGTAGCAATGGCTATGTTGTTCATAGCATTAGCGCCGTTGTCTCCGTGAGACTGCCAGTATTATTACATATAACACCATCGAATGGCCTTATTTAGGGCGACTGCATGTATCTTAGCTTAGTGACGAATCGCTGTGTGTTTCATGTTTGATTTTGTTAAAGATTGTTAGTTTGACATTGATTGTTACTACATATTTTTGAGAAAGTATCTTATTTTTCCATTTTAAAGTTTGGTGCCAAATTGTTTGCCTTTCCATGTACCAGCCTTGCATATTATTTTGATCCTGTTTTCAGTCTGTTCCTGCCAGAACATTAAAACATTAGAAAACTGTTTAACGAGAACAGGCCATTCAGTCCAACAACGCTCACAAGTTTTAAAGGTTAGTAAAGTCCCAATGTCCACCAAACTACTTGGTAACTTATGGCATGTGTCTATAGTTCTCCGTGTAAAGAAAAACTTCCTAACATTTGTGCAAAACACTCCCGATATTCCAGTTTGAAGAAAACAATGATTTTTGAATGTACATTTTAAAACAGGACCATATGCATAAAACATTTCAGTAAAGGAAATTATGGGAAGTATGAATTATGTTATTGAATGTTAATTATAATTTTATTTTATTACAGTTTTTAAATATAAATTAAAAGTATCTGGAAAAAAACGGATCAATGTAGCTTTGAGCATTATGAAATTAAGTATCTCCTGTCATTTGTGAAACATCTTAAGTTTTACAAAGCAGTAACTTAGGAATCTTCCCGAGATCTTTAGTGTTATTCATAACATTAAACAACCCACTAAACATTATGTACAATGGTATTTTATTGACATACCCATATTTTTTCAAAATAAAATTCTGCAGATTTTTTAATAATTCTAGTTCCATATTAGAGGTCATCAATACTTCATGGTAACTATTGTTTTAACAGTAATAGATTTTCATAGTATACGTCTTACTGCATACAGTATACAGACATTGTCATTGTTTGAACAGCTTTTTGGAAGTCCTATATCTACAGTTCATCTAAAACTGTTTTGGTGTCATCTCCAATTTATGGACAGAGTCACTCTATTGCTGCCTCACTAGTTCCTGTCGGTGGAACTTAAAGAAGCAATCGTGCTGCTTCATGAACAGTTTAAGCAAACTCATGAAACTAATAAAGAACCTTGAGTTTATTGTCATCTTTCTCTAGTGCTGGCATTTCCCTGATTCTATGTTACCGTTGGATTTTGATGTTCCTTAATTTTATTTTACTTCGGCTTGGTTTTATCCCTGTTTTATTTCTTGTTCTCATCCCATTTTCTTCTATTGTCTCCTAAAATGCAGTCCTCTCTGTATAAACATGTCATTTTCTTTACATTCTAACTATCTTAATTTTTTGAAAGCCAATATGACTGTATGTTGTGGAGGTCATTTGTACATTATTTCCTCCACAAAGAGCCTCATATTGTACTTGACTTGTGTCCTCCAATTTTGCAGCTGCCTTCTGTTTTTGATCACGTCTTTGGCATTACTATTTAGGCTTTAATTCTATCTTCAAATCCTCCATTCTCTGTAATAAGCGAACTTCAGAAATAAAATCCCTTCAGCCTGCTCAACATTCAATATTCCAGCCTAGCTAATTATTTGTTTCCTCCTTTTGTTTTATTACCTTTTGTACAGCACTGTCAAGATTTAGGACTTGAATTTCAGTGTAAGAGAATGAGTACCATGCATTGTATTTAAAAATCCTGCACAATTTAATTTAAGTTTGGGAAAAATACCACTTCTCTTTGAAGGCACAAATTAGTAGTGATATGAAGATGTCGGTTGGGCAGTGCTCGTCTAGACCACCCAGTTATGATGCATTATTTTTCATATGTTTATTAGATGTTGCTCTCATTGTCAAGGGAATTCTGAAAACACGTAGATGAATAGTTTTGAAAGTTGCAATTAAAATGATCCGCTTTATCGTACAATGACCCCCTCACCACAGTGAGTGTTTTTTGGCCTTCGATTTTGTGACCTTGTTCTTTAACACTTGTTCACTAATAGTCCCTCAGACTAAAGTTTTCTCGATTATGTTGACCTCTTTTGTAAGTTGCTTTGGATAAAAGCATCTGCTAAGTGAGTGAATGTAGATGTAAATGTTAGGTTTGATGTAGTTTAGGATCTTTATGTAGTCAGGTCAAGATTTGTATGTTGAAGGAAAAGTCAATGAGAAAATATTTTACAGAGACTCTGATTAATAAAGTAAGTCAGAAAATCTGTTAGCACAGACTCAGACAGGACCCCAAGATGAAAGTTGAGGCAGGATTAGCCCCACTACTGAATTCACTATTAGTGGACAAGCAAAACTCTCAACCAGACCTGATAACATTTCAGTAACTCAAGACAATCATGTTGCATGATGGTCAAACATGCAAGAAAGAAATTCACTGTATTCTGTACTTATGACATTACTACTACTTCTACTATTGTTACTACTACTATACTACTATTATTAAGAGATTGTGTTATTTTTGCCTGCACTGGTATGCAAAGTGTAACTGGTCTGAATACATCATAGAAGGTGATGCCTTTTTTACATTTGCACACACTTCTATGACATACATACTGGCAAACAAACTATTTTCATTTATACGTCTGATTATTATTGCTAAATATTTACTTATCTTTAGCTGTTGTTGTTTGCATATTAAGGAAAAATGTTCAGACTTCTAAACAGATCTTCTAAGGTAGGCTTGGCCACATTCAATTCACATAAAGTATGAGGTTCCATTACATTGGGTCCTTTTTAATCATTGAATTACACTGTTACACATGTTTTTCCATTATGCTTTTTAAATTGGAAATTGTCTAATAGTTTTATTCTGTTAGCTAAGCTTGAGAGGACCTTATTTTCTATTTTCCCTTGGCTGGTGTGACCACTAATGAAAAAGTTTCTCATTTCAATTTAAAATAAGTTGTGTAGAGTCATCAACCACTAGTCATTACACATAAAGTCAGTTGACACCTGCTTACACACAGAAAGCACTCTGGAACTGCCCCAGAAGTTTTCCATTCTGCTTATTATATCCTCTAATCTCACAAAGCTGTTTCAGTCATTTCTGCAATCCCAGTCCCAGTCCTCGTAACCTGAACTTCACTGAAGTTCTCTGGTGATGCTCGTGCCTTTCTCTGGTGCAGCCCCCAAATTTCACTGCCACAAGCTATTTTCCTTTAAGAAAAAAAAAGATCAGTTGTGGGTGGTCTGATGATTAGTAGTTATTATGTGGTAACTGACTAATTCAACAAAGAAAAGTGAATCACAGCTCATTTCAAAGAAATCAGTTAAACAATATCTAAAGTGAAAACTAATCTCGACACTGACTTGTGAAATTTAACTTAAGACTGCAGTCTTCTTTTTTTGGTGATAGGCATCTGATGAAATAGCATGACTTTATATATCATATTCTATCAGTTGTTGGTTCTGTTATACAACATTTGTGACTATTTCAGTTTCTGTTATGAATTGTGTGCTCTGTAACTGTGGTCAGTTAGTGAGCTCTTCCTCTTGTTTCTTTTAACATAATCTTACAGTTTTAGGTCTTCTATTTTTGCTTGTATGATACTGACCTAAATAATACTGTATATTCATCTGTTACAGTTGATTTTTCCTGTGAAAACCTATTGAGGATATTTAAATCTAAATATTTTGGACGTGACTTTCCTGACTTTTTTGTTTGACTTTCACCAATATTCATTATTTGTTTTAGCAATACCATTACGTCCCTGGTATAATAACATTTAAAAAGAGAACAATATCATTCCAGTATCTGTATTATGTTCAATAATGCAACTAACATGGAGGATGCAAGGAGGTCCAACTTTACTGAATCTCTCACAGAATGGAACAACCCAGTTATGTAACAGATGCACAGTTGAATGGAACACATGATAACTCACAGAGCATCTCAAAACAAGAGATGCTTCATGCAATACTTCATGTCATAGTTGCTAGTGTTTCACTTGTATGATTCATTTTTTGTAATTTTTGTTTTTCCAGTAGTTCTATCATTTTATTATATGACAGTGATGTCATCACACTGCCATTTTGGTATGGATTTTTGCCTATGCCACCTCTTTGCACTTGTTTCTTATGACTGTAGCTAACCTGTGATTCCACATTCACCAAGAGAATATTCATGAGCAGGTAGGCCCATTGACAGATTCCCATAAATGGTATACCGTTCCTCTCCCTTTTCCTAGAGAGAAAACAACTGCGCCTGCTGTTTGTTTTGGAAATAAACTCTTTATAATTAAATTTAAAGTTAGGGTCTTAAACAGTAATATAATTAAGTTTAAAGTTAGGGTCTTAAACAGTAATCATAATGTACAGCTCCACATTGTCTCACCAGCTTAAAGGCATATCATTGAAATTAACAACAAATTCTACCATAAAAGACTGCCTTGCATTATGTGTGAAATGTTTCACTGTTTCAAAAATGTTAGGCTTGTGACATATCTAAGGAAAAAGTTTTAGCAGAGGTGATTCTAGGGACATGGTAAAATGTATTTTTATTCTTATAGTGCAAAGTCTAAATTAATAAAATCAACAGGGAGAACTTAATAAACACAAATCCTTTGTTTAAATTCTAGAAACCCCCTTAGAGGAGCTTCTGACTGTGTCATTACAACAAGTACCTACACAAGAACAACAGCAATTTATTTCATGTAAAGCCCACAATCACACAATGAGTGCTGCGATGGCCTTTAAGGGGCTCTATTTTATGACTCATCCCCAGCCTTGATTCCCTAGGAAGACAAGAAAGAAACTCCCAAAAAATGATCCTTGCAGAGAAAAAATGGAAGGAATCTAGCAGTGGCAAATTAGAGAGAGAGAGAGAAAGAGAGAGAGACCCATTTCCAAATAGGTTGGGACCCCTTTCAGGAAGGTTTGTAATAATGATGTTCTTAGGGGGCAACCTCCAGGTTCAGGGCCCCAGGTAACTGCCTGCCTTGCTTGTCCTGTCGTACTACACCTCTAAGTTTTAGTTATCAATAAATTGATCCATGCTCTCTTTTTCAAATTCATTGTTAAAGAAATTGAAAAATGTATAACATGCCTTTCAGGTAAAACAATCTATTCACACCTTTGTGATTTTGCCCCAGTGAATGGTAAGTGGCAGTGCAGGATTTACGTATAAGCTACACAAGCTATAGCTTAGGGCCCCTGCCTTCTTGGGGGCCCCCAAAACAAATTGTCCGAGTGAGCAATTGTCATATATACTTAAATATACTACAGCATTATTTGTCCCAATCAGGCCCGGCCTTAGGCATAGGCGAAGTAGGTGACCGCCTAGGGCCCCGGCGTCCAGGGGGCCCGGATCGACTCCTTGGTCTAATTTTCACGCATTTAATAATAATAATAATAATTCATTACATTTATATAGCGCTTTTCTCAGTACTCAAAGCGCTATCCACACAGGGAGGAACCGGGAAGCGAACCCACAATCTTCCACAGTCTCCTTACTGCAAAGCAGCAGCACTACCACTGCACCACCTGTGAGGACAGTGCTTCACAGAGCTTCACAGAGCTTCCAGGGGGGCCCCCCTCAGGGGGCCCCTGGACCCCCCTTTCGCCTAGGGCCTGGTAGGTGGCATTGAATGCCAGTGTTACAAGAACATCCAGTAGCTTCATTATGTGCTACCCTGACAAGGCTTTTCAATATTCACACACACTACTTGTTACTTCCAGTGATGTGTAGCAATCACGTGTATAGTGTGACATTTGGGCTGGAGGGGTCAGATGAACTGTAAATGACAACTGATTTTTCAGAATCAAAACTCTACTGCAGCATACTGTATATACAGCATATGCCATGCCAAATAATGTAAATTATTTGTAATGTAAATTTAAAATATGAAGTAGGTCTAACTTAAATTATCACAATTAAAACTTCAAACTTTCAAAAAATCACTGTACTGTTAATGATAGGTAAATAATAGAAAATGTTTTTACTTAAGTTTGTCTGTTTTATTGTAAAAAGTGGGAAAATAAGCAAATTCCTTTTTTAACAAGTTAGAAAATGTAGACATAGCTTAAAATTTCAAAGCATTTTGGGACTTAGTTATCTAATTTGGCAAACAGGGGTGTACAGACCTCAAAATAAATAAAAAAACATGATTAGGACTTCACTGGTCAGCCTCAGAAATAGGTCTCACCCCAGGCAGCCTGACCCCAAAAATCAACAAGCAGTTTCAAGGGCTGCACAGGGGCAAATTTAGGCTCAGAACTGAAAATTTCCTAAGTCCATTGTGGGTGTGTGTGTGAAAAGAACAACCTCTGGCTAAGAAAAAAACGATTCATTAAAGAAACAAAAAAGCAAAACATGGCTTTTTGTCATAAATGCAAGAACCTGAGGCAAATAAATCCAACAGTAAACCAATATCAGGACCATTACATCAAAGCAAAGGTCAAAACCAGGAAATCCAAACAAGAAAAAAATAATCAAATATCAGAATTCAAAAGCCAAAACTACACTTAGACCAGCTGCTTCTACTTTTATATAGCTGCACCATCAGGTGGCCCTGACTCTATAGCCTTCATGTTGAGAAGATAACTAAAATGAAAACATCCAATATTAATATAACAAAATGGCAAGGAAATTAATAAACAAAATATGAAGAAACACAATATGACATAAATACAACAAAGAAAAGACAAAACTAAACACAGAATTAATAACAAAATATACAAAATAAAATTCAAAAGACAACAAAAGCATGAAATAAACAAATAACATCCTTGAGCCAGAGGTGAGACCCTGGCTAGTACATAACAGTAACACACAACTGCTGAGGGACGACTGATCTTCAGCTTAGAACTTTAATGAGCGTTGACTTCATAAACAAAACAGTTACTAAAAACATGTGTGGAACTCACCCCTACCACACACACACGTCTGCATGGAAATGTTATTTAGCGCCGTGTGCTTAATGAATGTGTTTTGAGCCCCTTCTGTCATCTGCGCTGTTGATTGTTTAGGGAAGCAGCCATTTATTGGACTGCAAGGCAGATTAATTTAAATTTATCTAACCCCCCAACCTTACTGGTTCTCTGACTCATTTTTATCTTTTCACTCAAACAAGGCACTTGTTTGCCAATATGAGTTATACACATGAGACTCAAAAGTGATGTTCTAATTATATTTTTACAGAATGGTGTCTGCCAGAGGAAGTATAAAGTGCTTATAGGATATTCATAGTTTTTTTTTTTTCTTACTTTTCCACAGTTGGCTTTCATCTTTACTTGGAGATTAAAGGAACAACCAGCTTTTTACCTCTGGGGGCCAACCTGACTTTTTCA
The DNA here is from genome assembly GCF_900747795.2 of Erpetoichthys calabaricus. Taxonomy (NCBI): domain Eukaryota; kingdom Metazoa; phylum Chordata; class Cladistia; order Polypteriformes; family Polypteridae; genus Erpetoichthys; species Erpetoichthys calabaricus. The sequence continues at coordinate 74,633,131 of NC_041394.2, forward strand.
GCAGTGACATGGGCGGTTAACAATACTGACCATGAACTCCTGAAGATCCTCTGACCTTTAAGTCAGTGGTTTGCTGAAATAACGTTCAGCGATATCCATGGGGGGATTTGGGGCTTTGGTGAACTGTTTTCAGTCGCTCTCTTCTAGACACACAAATGCAGCACTTGCTTCAAAGTGATGTAGGGAAAGAAGAGCAGCACAGGAAATGAAAGCAGTCTGGGCTGTATGCTGGATTAAAGAAAGTTGAAGCGTGGCGTATTAAGTTATGAGGAGGTGGGGTGTAGGGTTTGATGGAATATATCATACACTCTATATAAATGCTAATCTTAATGGCTCTTCTAATTAACATTAAAGGGATTCATATTATACAAATGCAGGAGTCGACTTACTGTACACCTTTTATGTGTTAGTGATTTAAAATGTTGGTAATAGGATTTACTTAAATGGGTGAGGAGGAGTAGGGTGGGGGTTGGGGTCTTGTGTGCTTGTTGCTTTTGAGTATTTTCTCAAACAAAGCAGCAGTGCAATGGTACAGAAACTGGCAGCAACAGCAGATCATGCTGTGACTGCCAAAAGCGCTGGGGTCCTTCTCTAGGACATGAAGAGCCAAAGAGCCTGCTGCCCTGGTCAGAATGCTGAATCAGTTCTTTTTAATATACATAAATATAATTTTTTACATTTCAACATTTCGACATGTTCCATGTTGTGGAAAAAAGATTAAAGTAAATAAACACAAGATTTTTATAGAAGGCGACAGGAGCCAAGAAGCTTGTTATTGACCAAACTAGGATAAAGAAAAGTAGAATAAAGGTTAAAGAAGCAAGACTGAAACTTGAATATTTAAATGTTTAGTTCTGACGGCAAGGCGATATTAGGGCCAAGGGTGCCTCAGCATATATTTGCATTTGCAGAACTTGTTTTTCCGACAAGTTAATTAAAAGTTCAAAAATGAGGAATACTCACTGATTCTGTAAATGAATCACAGCTGCAGTGCTACTGTATTATGCTAATCTAGACCACTTTAATCTAGATATCTGTGTTTTGAGTGATAAAAAGAAGAAAGGAAAATCTCTACGATTTATGTACCATATACATATCAAAAGATTCAAATAAACAACATAACAGGAAGGATACATTTTATGCCAGATATTAAAGCCTTTTCTGTGTCATCACAAATGTCTAAGTGGTTTTACAAGCTTTAATAGCATTTTGAGTCTTAGGAGTCATTTTTGCATAAGCTCTAGAAATGTTTCTCAGCAGGAAATCTCGGTTAAAACCATCATTGTTGATAATGTTGTTTTCTGTATTTAACTGCATGTGGGTTTGATTAAAAAAAAAATCCTGTTGAATTAAACCACATTTTCCGCACTAGGACAGTATGGTGGCATCCTGTGCATGAGCTCATTCCAGGTTTCATTTCTGCCTTGGAACTGATGCTACAAGGATATGCTTGGGTCTCCCAGTGACCCTGAATTGAGATTATTACAGTGATCATAAGAAGTATATCTGGTGTTTTATACTTGTAATTAATTTAGATCACTTTGCAGAGGTCTGTTTTCACTTTGACATTAAAGATTCTTTTTCTGTTGATCAGCGTCAAAAAAGCCAAACTAAATCCACAGTGATTGAATGTTATATAATAATAAAATGTGAAAATTTACAAAAAAGGGTGAAGCCTTTTCTTGCACTGTATTTATGCCATGTACCGTAGTTAGATCTTAAAAATTCTGCAGTAATGTTTCATGGAGTTGATATATGCCCTGTGACAGAATAATCTTCATTTTATGTTCATTTTTGATAGAATGTGCTGAAGCATCTCATGACCCTGTACTGGAAAAATCAATTTTAGAAACTAGATGGATGGATGGATAGTAATGCGTACAGTATGCTCTACTATCGCAATGTATGGCACAATTAGCTCATAATAATGGATGTGAGCATTCAAGTGAATTGGAAGTCATTTTCTAATTTACTGACTGATGCTCAAGTAATGTTTTATTGCTTTCATGGCTTAATTATACAATATACTCATATTAGTTTACAGGCCATTCAGCCCAACAAGTCCTATCCACTTGAGTCTTCCAAACTTACACCAAGTCTAGTCTTGATGCCTACTAACTTTAAGGTCTACTCAGAATTTTTCGATTTACTTTTATTTTTCTTTGTAACGTCTTTTTAGTTTTCTTCTGTTCATGTGTCTTGTTCTGCATAGCTTTTTGCTACCTTGTCTATAACCCTATTGTTTTGTAGCCTGTTTTGTAATTTTACAGCATTCTTTCCTCTTTTTGTTCATCTTCTTTAAATACTTGCAGTGTAAAATCTGTCAATTATACTTTCAAAGTCCTCCTGGTGTCTACCAGTGGGTGTTTTTGTTGTGCTGTTTAATATTTTACATTATATGGAATATTGTATTCTTGTTAGCCCTATAAATGGCTGCGTGATAGTGCATGCTGTAAATGGACCTATATAAGATATACACAATAATACCTGGATGGCATGATAGCGCAGTCATAACGATGCTCCCTTGTAGTAAGAAGACCAGGGTTTGCATCTCGTGTACTCCCTGTGTGGAGTTTGCATGTTCTTCCTGTGTCGGCATGGCTTTCCTCCCACAGTCCCAAAGACATGCAGTTCAGGTGATTTGTCAATGCTAAATTGATTCTTGTGTATCTTTGGTGTGTGGGTGTGCCTGTGTGCATTCACCCTGTGATTGAACTGGCTGCCTGTCCAGAATTTATACTGGCTTTGCACCCTATGCTAGCTGGGATATACTCCAGCCCACCCTGTGACTGTGGTCTAGATTAAGCAGGTTAGATAATAACATGACAATAAAAACTGACTGATTGTGAGAAATCTAGCAATTGAAAAGTATGAAGGGTGCAATCATGCACCATGCCTTTGTAAATTCCTCAGAAGCAGCACTGTGAAAAAGAATAGTAAATATACACGCACTGTGCAAACATTTAGGAAAACCTTTTTGCTTATTTACCCCATGCAATTATCTAATCAGCCAATCATGAGGCACCAGCTCAATGCATACAATTCTGCAGATACAGCTCAGGAGGTTCAGTTAATGTAAACATCAAACACCTGAACAGGGAAAAAATGTGATCACAGTGATTTTGGCTGTGCCATAATTGTTGGTGCCATGACAATAGTCTCCGGAGTTTACTCAGAATTGTGCAAAAAACAAAAAATATTCAGTGAGGAGCTGTTCTGTGGACGGAAACTCCTTCCTGATGAGAGGGGTCAGAGGAGAATGACCAGACTAGTTTGAACTAACATAAAGGCTAGAGTAACTCAATACAACTGTAGTGTGTAGAAAAGCATCTCAGAAAGCACAACACAATGAGGCCAATGGACTACAACAGCAGACGACCATGTCAGGGTTCACTCCTGTCTGCCAAGAACAGAAAGCTGAGCATGCAGTGGTTACAGACTCAACACAACTGGACTGTTGAAGACCATAAAAACATAGCCTGGTCTGATGAATGTTGTCTTTTGCTGAGGCACACAGATAGTATGGTTGGAATTTGGCATGAACAGCATAAGTCCATGCACACAACCTGCCTTGTGTCAACAGTCCAGGCTGGTGGTGGTGGTGACATAATGGTGTGGGGAATGTTTTCTTTGCACACTCTGGGTCTATTAATACCAATCAATCATCTCTTGAATGCCACTGCCTGTTTGAGTATTGTTGCTAGCCATTTGCATACCTTCATGGCCAAAATGTACCCATTTTCTAAAGGATACTTTCAGCATGATAATACTGTACTGTTTTCATGAACATGACAGGTCAGTGTTCTTCCATGGCCTTTCTTAGTGATGTGATGTGAATAGAACACCTCTAGAATTAGATATTTACAGCATGAATGTGAAGCTGTAGAAATTGTCTGACTTGGTCTTGTCAGAATGGACCAGAATCTCAAAGGAATGTTTTCAGCATCTTGTGGAAACCATGCTATGAAGAATTGAGGCTGTTTTCAGAGCAAAAGGAGGCCCTACCCAGTATTAGTATAGCATTCCTAATATTTTGCACAGTGAGAGTATACTCCTAATGCATATTTTTTTAACATGTGAGACCCTCTAATAGTGAAGTTTCTCAGGTATGCTCACTGTCAGACAGTTCTCCAGGAGACCTATAATACTCCAAATTTATCTTTTCAGGGTCAGTGGATTAATGTTTCTCCAACTTTAGTCCAAGAATGACTCAGGCCAGGGTGTCAAAATGTCTCCTATAAGCAAAACAGCTTTTGAAATGGGGATGCCGTTGTTTTTTTTGTGCCTGATGTGTAAAGATTTTAGATCTTAATGTGTAGACAAAACTCAGAGCTAGAAAAATGTGATTAATGATGACACAAAGCACAGTCATTAAACTATTAATAATTTCCAGACTATCGGCACCTTTTTAAAATGACTTCTAATCTTCACAAGTCACTTTGATGGTTATCCTTCCTGTCTTCTGTAAGGTAAATGTAAGGGCTGTTATGTAACCTCTAGTGATGACTGAAGTACTGTGACTATTTGTCTGAATACAATTTTTATCCTCTAATTTTGACTTTGCTGTTACTTTCTATTGGGCTGGCCCTGACCATTCTAATATAAAACTGCAAGTAGTAGGGATGTACCACCATCTTTCAGTATCCTCAGAACATTCAGAGCCTGACATCCACCTTTTTTACTCCACTGTCAGCACCTACAGGATCCATGGAGTCCTCTCAATCGCTCACCACTCCTCGGTAGTACTCAATGCGGGACGATCCACCCCTGGAATGCCATTCTTCTTGCTCCCTCATGAAGCAACTGCTGGTTTGCCTTCTCAGCACTGCATTGTGTCATACTCCTGATTCTTGATCTTTGCTTTCATTTTCAATTTCACTTTCTAACCTTACCCAGGCTCCTTTATACTCCAATGGGCATGGTGTTCTAACTACGACCTGCGGAGAGTCAATGAGAAAACTGGAACCAAAATGCGCACTCCTGTGCAAGTGTGATTAGCCCCATAGGTTACATGACCACAAACACCCAGAAAGTCTGAGATGCACTGTTTTTATTTAAAAACACATTATGCCACCGACCCATATTGTACTATACCACATTGGGCTATGCTTCTATTTTTCAGTCTCCTGCCGCATGTTCTCATTCTTATCACCTTTACAACAACTTAACAGTTGCCTTTAGAATGTTCTTGGTCACTAGTTAAGTATTAAGAGATCAAGTGTCCTCAGTTTGCTCTGGCTTAAAAAGGATGTGCTTTGGCTTAAAAAGTAGTGCTATTTTGCAAGCACATCTTCCTGTGCAAGCTGGTATAAATGCCTTGTGATCATACATACACTGACACTGATGAGACTAACCGATTTTTTCTTGCTGATGGAGATGAAAAGATCACAATATGTTCCATTTACTCTCCAATTCCATACCATTCTTCATGACTCCTAAATCCAGCCAACTAAATTTTACATTTCAGAGACTGAGAATTCAATATTAGATAAACTCCAAGCCTTCCTTCATCACACCATGCATTCCATTCATTCAGCCTGCAAATTCATTGTCAATTTTAATCTGTCCCCTATTTATCAAGGATCTCGGAGTAGGAAAATGCCCCTAACTTGCTAAAGAAACTCACAGTCATGCAAATATAGTTAGGACTAGGAATAACAAGATTTTATTATTTTCTGTAATTTAGAAAAACTACTCTAACTTCACCAGGATTTAGGAGAGCTTGTGAGTTGTCCTAAGTCACTAAAAGCTGCCCGAAGATGGTGTTCAGGCAGAGGTTGGAAACACTGTCAACAAGGAACTTATTAAAAGATACTGAGAGATGAAAAAGTTGGAACAATATTTGCAACAAAAACGTATACATCACCTGATCACTCAATATAAATGGAGAAGCAATAAGCTGCCAGATGAAATGAAGTTGTTGGTAACGTTATGTTTTTGACCAAAGGGAAAATGTAGCTTTGCAATAGCAATAATTTGGGTATGTTTTAACCAACCATTTCTCAAATGTAGCACCAAAGTTTGAACGCCCTTACAATGTGTCAGGATGTAATGTATACATTTCCAGACCACTCCACATGAGATAATGTTAAAGCAAGTCGCATTCAGGCAAATAGTTGGTTTTAATAGAGTTGTTGGTGTGAGTGATGGCACATAAAGGTCATTTATTCAAGTGTGAATGAGTACACATACAGTATGTCAATCACAAGTTGTATAACAGTATCAACACACAGGTGGTCATGGATATAAATGGTATTGTAGTAGCCAGCATGTTACCCTGAAGATATCCATCCATCCATCCATTGTCTCCCGCTTATCCGAGGTCGGGTCGCGGGGGCAGCAGCTTGAGCAGAGATGCCCAGACTTCCCTCTCCCCGGCCACTTCTTCTAGCTCTTCCGGGAGAATCCCAAGGCGTTCCCAGGCCAGTCGAGAAACATAGTCCCTCCAGCGTGTCCTGGGTCTTCCCCGGGGCCTCCTCCCGGTTGGACGTGCCCGGAACACCTCACCAGGGAGGCGTCCAGGAGGCATCCTGATCAGATGCCCGAGCCACCTCATCTGACTCCTCTCGATGCGGAGGAGCAGCGGCTCTACTCTGAGCCCCTCCCGGATGACTGAGCTTCTCACCCTATCTTTAAGGGAAAGCCCAGACACCCTGCGGAGGAAACTCATTTCAGCCGCTTGTATTCGCGATCTCGTTCTTTCGGTCACTACCCATAGTTCATGACCATAGGTGAGGGTAGGAACATAGATTGACTGGTAAATTGAGAGCTTCGCCTTGCGGCTCAGCTCCTTTTTCACCACGACAGACCGATGCAGCGCCCGCATTACTGCGGATGCCGCACCGATCCGCCTGTCGATCTCACGCTCCATTCTTCCCTCACTCGTGAACAAGATCCCGAGATACTTGAACTCCTCCACTTGAAGCAGGATCTCGCTACCAACCCTGAGAGGGCACTCCACCCTTTTCCGGCTGAGGACCATGGTCTCGGATTTGGAGGTGCTGATTCTCATTCCAGCCGCTTCACACTCGGCTGCGAACTGATCCAGAGAGAGCTGAAGATCACGGCCTGATGAAGCAAACAGGACAACATCATCTGCAAAAAGCAGTGACCCAATCCTGAGCCCACCAAACCGGACCCCCTCAACGCCCTGGCTGCGCCTAGAAATTCTGTCCATAAAAGTTATGAACAGAATCGGTGACAAAGGGCAGCCCTGGCGGAGTCCAACTCTCACTGGAAACGGGTTCGACTTACTGCCGGCAATGCGGACCAAGCTCTGGCACCGATCGTACAGGGACCGAACAGCCCTTATCAGGGGGGCCGGTACCCCATACTCTCGGAGTACCCCCCACAGGATTCCCCGAGGGACACGGTCGAATGCCTTTTCCAAGTCCACAAAACACATGTAGACTGGTTGGGCAAACTCCCATGCACCCTCCAGGACCCTGCTAAGGGTATAGAGCTGGTCCACTGTTCCGCGACCAGGACGAAAACCACACTGTTCCTCCTGAATCCGAGGCTCGACTATCCGACGGACCCTCCTCTCCAGGACCCCTGAATAAACTTTTCCAGGGAGGCTGAGGAGTGTGATCCCTCTGTAGTTGGAACACACCCTCCGGTCCCCCTTCTTAAAGAGGGGGACCACCACCCCAGTCTGCCAATCCAGAGGCACTGTCCCTGATGTCCATGCGATGTTGCAGAGGCGTGTCAACCAAGACAGTCCTACAACATCCAGAGCCTTGAGGAACTCCGGGCGTATCTCATCCACCCCCGGGGCCCTGCCACCAAGGAGTTTTTTGACCACCTCGGTGACCTCAGTCCCAGAGATGGGGGAGCCCACCTCTGAGTCCCCAGGCTCTGCTTCCTCATTGGAAGGCATGTTAATGGGATTGAGGAGGTCTTCGAAGTACTCCCCCCACCGACCCACAACGTCCCGAGTCGAGGTCAGCAGCGCACCATCCCCACCATATACAGTGTTGACACTGCACTGCTTCCCCTTCCTGAGACGCCGGATGGTGGACCAGAATCTCCTCGAAGCCGTCCGAAAGTCGTTCTCCATGGCCTCCCCAAACTCCTCCCACGCCCGAGTTTTTGCCTCAGCAACCACCAAAGCCGCATTCCGCTTGGCCTGCCGGTACCTATCAGCTGCCTCCAGGGTCCCACAGGACAAAAGGGTCCCGTAGGACTCCTTCTTCAGCTTGACGGCATCCTTCACCACCGGTGTCCACCAACGGGTTCGGGGATTGCCGCCACGACAGGCACCGACCACCTTACGGCCACAGTTCCGGTCAGCCGCCTCAACAATAGAGGCACGGAACATGGCCCATTCGGACTCGATGTCCCCCACCTCCCTCGGGACATGGTCGAAGTTCTGCCGGAGGTGGGAGTTGAAGCTACTTCTGACAGGGGGCTCTGCCAGACGTTCCCAGCAGACCCTCACAACACGTTTGGGCCTACCACGCCTGACCGGCATCCTCCCCCACCATCGAAGCCAACTCACCACCAGGTGGTGATCAGTTGACAGCTCCGCCCCTCTCTTCACCCGAGTGTCCAAGACATGTGGCCGCAAGTCAGACGACACGACCACAAAGTCGATCATCGAACTCAGGCCTAGGGTGTCCTGGTGCCAAGTGCACATATGAACACCCCTATGCTTGAACATGGTGTTCGTTATGGACAATCCGTGACGAGCACAGAAGTCCAATAACAAAACACCGCTCGGGTTTAGATCGGGGGGGCCATTCCTCCCAATCACGCCCTTCCAGGTCTCACTGTCATTGCCCACGTGAGCATTGAAGTCTCCCAGCAGAATGAGGGAGTCCCCAGAAGGTATGCCCTCTAGCACCCCCTCCAGGGACTCCAAAAAGGGTGGGTACTCTGAACTGCTGTTCGGTGCATACGCACAAACAACAGTTAGGACCCGTCCCCCCACCCGAAGGCGAAGGGAGGCTACCCTCTCGTCCACCGGGGTAAACCCCAATGTACAGGCTCCAAGTCGGGGGGCAATAAGTATACCCACACCCGCTCGGCGCCTCTCACCGGGGGCAACTCCAGAGTGGTACAGAGTCCAGCCCCTCTCAAGGAGATTGGTTCCAGAGTCCAAGCTGTGCGTCGAGGTGAGTCCGACTATATCTAGCCGGAACCTCTCAACTTCTCACACTAGCTCAGGCTCCTTCCCCTTCAGAGAGGTGACATTCCACGTCCCAAGAGCCAGCTTCTGTAGCCGAGGATCGGACCGCCAAGGTCCCCACCTTCGGCCACCACCCAACTCACACTGCACCCGACCTCCTTGGCCCCTCCCATAGGTGGTGAGCCCATGGGAAGGGGGACCCACGTTGCCTCTTCGGGCTGTGCCCGGCCGAGCCCCATGGGTGCAGGCCCGGCCACCAGGCGCTCGCCATCGAGCCCCACCTCCAGGCCTGGCTCCAGAGTGGGGCCCCGGTGACCCGCGTCCGGGCAAGGGAAAACGGCGTCCAAAGTTTTCATTCATCATAGAAGGTTTGAACCGCTCTTTGTCTCATCCCTCACCTAGGACCAGTTTGCCTTGGGTGGCCCTACCAGGGGCATAAAGCCCCGTACAACAGAGCTCCTAGGATCATTGGGACACGCAAACCCCTCCACCACGATAAGGTGGCGGTTAAAGGAGGGGTACCCTGAAGATAGGTGGGGCAAAATATTACACAAGTGTGTTAAACTCTGCATTCCTATTACCCATGGAACTTTTGCTTTACAGTGCAATGGAAGGTTCAAGAAGGCAGGCGCAAACTCATGGTGCATTGGATAAACAGAGCCTTATTGAAGATAGGGGAGATCATGGAGTGAGGCACCGTACTTGACTTTGGAAAAAGATTGGGAACAGTGGAAGAGTGAATGTGACTTCAGAAACAGCACCAAAATAGCCATGGCTAGTTTAAGAAACTATGACTTTACAGAGTATTTCCCATGACCATAACAGCAGAAAGGTGATTCTTCTGAAAAAACGGCTATGGATCATTCATTGTTAAATAAATGTGCTCACTCACACTCATTCAGTATAATAGTCTTTGTCTTTCCATCTCCGTGCTCATTACAATATTACTCATGGTGTTGTTGTGTGTTCTTCTTCTTCTTCTTCGTCTTCTTCTGCTACTTTGAATATTATTATTATTATAACTGTGTTGGAGCCTTAGCATTAGTATCAGAAAAATACAAAAAGTCATCATAAGTATTATTTTGCCTTAAAATCATGGCTTTATTCATTCTGACATGTCAACTCCTATTCCCTGCTGATAGCAGGTGTAGGACATGTCATAACTACTTCTCATGTCCTACTTTGAGGTAAGGACAATTCTAATTTTAGTCAGATTTTTACTGCAAGTTCTCGGAGTAATTCTGAGACACTTGATAAATACAGGCGCTAATTTACTTTTATCATCTGATGAACTCCCATGCTAAAAAATACATTTGTTATCTACCCAACATCACTTCCAATATAAACCTGACCTCCTCTTTTCCCAGTTGCTCGCTTCATTGATTATGAATGTTTCCCTTGTTTCTCTCTTTCTGACCATATTGATCATCACTAATCCAGGTGCTTGAAGCTGATTGTTCTTAGAATCCAGGCTTCTGGATTTGCATGCTGCCATGTTTTAAAAACAGGGAATGGTGACTTAAAATATCACATGATAGTAAGAGACATTTAGGAGACATATACATTTAAGAACTGCATAAGACCAATATATTTTGAGGCCAGTTTTCTCGGTTGCAACCCTCAAGCAAATGTCTTATATGGCAAGTCACACCTTTTGAATAGCCCTAGGCTCAGGGGCAGGTTTACCTTTATAGACAATAAACTATTTAGAAAAGGTCCCTACTGACAAATTTCCAATTTTGTCAGATAATCTGTGAGAAAAGAAACTGTAGAATTCACAGACTATACCTAACAAGGTACATTTAAAATCATATATATACTCAAACAGAGACGTCTTTATAGCTGTGTTGTACAAAAACATTTTAAAAAACCTCTACTAATGGCAGACTTCACTTTCAATCTGAATGAAACATAGCTATGGAACATCTCGAAAAATTCTCTAAATCCCAATTCAAGTATTTTTTTTTGCTAATTACTCTTATTAAAAAAAGAATTATCCAAGTGCCAACATTGGAGCAGAAGAATCTCTTTAAGCATGAGGCAGATTGAGGACCAGGATCTGAAATGACTGGTTTAGCAAATCCATGCAACTGGAAGATATCCTGCATTAAAAATGTTTGCCAATTACTTAGGAGGTAGGATTTTTTTAGTGGAATGAAATGAACACTTTTAGAAAATCTTTTCCAGGTCTCTGTGTTCTTCGCCTGTTAATTTTGTTATTTGCTGTTTTTCTTTTTTTTTTCCTGCCATTTGTTTTGTTTCCTGCCATTTGTTGTTTTCATAAAAATCTTTCTTTGTTTCCTAATTATTGTGTTATTATTACATATGCTTACCCTGTTAGTCACCTTCTTTGTTTTTATATATTAAGCCCAAGGGGTTGGGCCGGTAACACTAAACCTGTGAGAGCAATGACTGAAGAATAATGACAGTCTAACTTGTCTGGAGGTTATTTATTTGGTTGATTTTAGAAGAAATACTTTTTTTGTCATTTGTAAATTCGATAAAAGGCTTCCTTAATAAATGGCACCATTCAGCCAAGGCTTACTTAATTGCTAATATTTCCCAATATCATAGTCCTACTCGGCAGGTGTTAATTTTTTAGAATAGAATGCTTTTCCTATATCCTGTCAAAATAAAATTCCACCCATCCCTAAATTGGAGGCATCATCTTCCACTTCAAATAGAAGATAAATATCAGGTTGATGCAAAATTTGAGCTGAGGTAAACAATTGTTAAGGTGCTGAAATGCTGGTTGTGCCTTTGGAATCCAAATAAACTTCTGTGATGTTTTCTTAGTGTGGAAAGTAACAAGGGAAATAAAATAGATAAAATGTTAAGTAATAACAGAAGTAATTAAATAAACCTGCAAAACATTTAACCTGTTTTAGGTTTTCCTGAGTCAGAGACCTTAGACTTTACATACGTATCACCAATCTATTGATTTCATATCCCAAAATATTAACAGATGATTGGTGAAATTTACAATTCTCTTATTTTGCAAATAAAATGTTCTTTTTTTAGAGCTTAGAGAGTACCTCCCTGATGTGTGAAACATGTAATCCCATATTCTGACAGAAAATGAAAATACCATCTATGTACACCAATGCATAAATATCTCTGAAAATGTCATAATTAAAAGATTATAATATTGCTGGAGCAATGGCAGAACCATAGGACATTACAAATATTCATATTGCTCAGAAGGTGTGTTAAATGCAGTCTTCCACTTATCAACCATCATGATTTAAATTAAATTATAGATCAAGTGTTATAAAAATAGTTGTGACAGTAACTTGATTTAGTAATAAGGGGATAAGATGCAGAATGTAGTTATTGTTTACTTTGATTTTACTGAGCTCCTTGTAATCAATGCAGGGCCATGTAGTGCCATCTTTCTTGATGAGAAAACACTCCAATAGGAATACAAGTAAGTCTAATAAACCCAATCTGAAGTTTTTCTTTAATGTTATTCTGCACAGCCCTCAACTCAGGTCCAGGTAAGGGCTGTATTTTCCCCTTTGGTAGTGAAGCTCCTAGCAAACAATAAATTATACAATTGCATTGTCTATGGGCCTGCGGTGGGCTGGCACCTTGCCCAGGGTTTGTTTCCTACCTTGCACCCTGTGTTGGCTGGGATTGGCTCCAGCAGACCCCCCATAGTTAGGATATAGTGGGTTGGATAATGGATGGATGGATGTCTTTGGGCGGCACAGTGGCGCAGTGGTAACGCTGCTGCCTTGCAGTAAGGAGACATGGGTTTGCTTCCCAGGTCCTCCCTGCGTGGAGTTTGCATGTTCTCCCCGTGTCTGCGTGGGTTTCCTCCGGGTGCTCCGGTTTCCTCCCACAGTTCTAAGACAAGCAGGTTAGGTGGTTTGGAGATTCTAAATTGTCCCTAGTGTGTGCTTGGTGTGTGGGTGTGTGTGTGTGTGTGGGCTCCAGCAGACCTCTGTGACCTTGTAGTTAGGATATAGTGGGTTGGAGGATGGATGGATGGAAATCTATTTTGCATGTGCACCTTTGTGAAATTAAAGAGAGTGTTACCGTCTATTTAATTTTGAATGTTTTCCTTTAAGTTTATGTTGCACTCCTTTTTCATATCATTTTCACAATTTTTGTATAGTGCATGTGGGCCTCAAAAGCAGAAATGCACTCAATAACAATAAATTGAATTGAACTGAAATTCATTTTTGACTTTTGGATATTAAATGCTTAGTTAATTGTAACTATCCCCCTATTAAATTGAACTGTTTATTTCTTATCTTCTCTGTGTCACCAGTGCTTTTGTACGAGTGGCCATCAGAACAATCTAGAACAATAGGTCATTCAGCCTAACAAAGCTTAGCAGTCCTATCCACTTAATTCTTCCAAAATAACATCAAGTCCCTAAAGTCCTACTGTCTACCACACTGCTTGGTAACTTATTCCATACGTCTATAGTTCCCTGTATAAAGAAAAATTTACTAATGTTTCTGCAAAATTTACCTTTAACATGTTTCTAACAGTGTCCTTGTGTTCTTGCTGGACTAATTTTAAAGTAACAGTCTCGATCCAGTATACTAATTCCCTTCATAATTTTAAACATTTCAATCATGTCTCCTCCTAATCTATTTTACTTAAAATGAAAATGCTCAGCTCTTTAAATCTTTCCTCAAAACTCATTCCCTATAGCTCTGGAATCAACCTAGTTGCTCTTCTCTGGACTTTTTCCAGCACTGCTATGTCCTTCTTAAAGCTTGAAGACCAAAAATGCACACAGTATTCCAGATGAGGCCTCACCGGTGCATTATAAAGCTTGAGCATAACTTCTTTGGACTTGTACTCCACGCATTGTGCTATGTTACCTAACATTCTGTTAGTCTTCTTAATGGTTTCTGAACACTGTCTATCGGTTGATAGTGCTGAGTCCACTACAACTCCTAAATCCTTTCAATTTTCAGACCTCCCATTGTGTATTCAAAACTAACTGTTTCACTTCCTATGTGTAATACTTTACCTTTATTTACATTATTTTTTTTCTGCCACAAATCTGCCCAAGCCTGTATGCTGTCCGTCTATCCTATAAGTCAGACTTTCTCCTCCACTTCACGCCTTAGTCTTTGTGGACGCTTGCACAGATGGTTATCTAAGCCTATCGTCAAAATACTCTGGGAGAAAATGGGCTTTGTCTGCCAAACTTTCACTTTATGCAAGACATGTGGACCTACAGGGATTATTTACTCTGAGATTCACGCCTCTCTGGATTTTTTTCTTCTTCTTCTTTGTTGCCAGCAACCTTTCATCTTTGTCATCTGTAACTTGTGATGTGCTAATATTGTATATGAGTTAGCACTCATTTGCTTTGCAATGGAACAATTTTTCTTAAGAAAAAAAGACAATAAGTTATAGTGAGTACATGTCCTGTACTCAATGATAGTTTTGGTGGAATAAGCAGAGTGAAGAACACAACAAAAATGTTTTTATTCTTATTGCAATTAAGTTTAGTGCAAAATTATGTGAAGACTTCCTATGACCTCCATTTTAGCTAAAAAATAGATACCTACAGAATAATAAAACAATTTAAATAATAGCGAAGTGAAACATATGGTTCAGCATTTTCATCCTGACTGAATATTAAATTTATCATCCACTATTTCCATTTTTGGATCATATGGAGTAGGAGTCTATCCTGGCAACACCCAATTTAACATAGGAACGAATCCTGTACGTGATGCCACATGTATTTCTTTTGACCTTAATTCACAGACCTTTACTGTCCACTGCCTACTTACAAACAATATTAAGCTCTTTGTGTCCTTACTATATTCAAAATGAAGTAAGCAGTACAATACAGGACAACCAGTAAACACTTTACATTTTCCCTCTAAATCACGTTCTCAAATGCTATTGCAGTGTTGGCCATTTTAGATACATGAGTGGTTCAGAAGGAAGAATAACCCTGTAATCATACAGTCCAGAATGTTAAAACACTTTCAGTCCTTTCGTCAGCTTCTTCTCTGTGGCTTCCTCCTGTAGTCTCACTGCAGAAGTTGAAATGTCTTGTCCCAGACCATAGCTGCTCCACCACTGAAAGCGTATATTCCAAAATATACAGTATGTCTGTCTCATTTTTTCTTCACAAATATGCCAAGGATTGACATTTTATTTATTCAGGTGGTAAAAGAAAAAACCTTCAGTTATTTCATTTAATAAATGCATGGTCTGTCAATCTATTCATCAATGCATCCATTTCCTAATCTACTTATCCAGTTTAAGGTCATGGTCATGGTCTGGTGCCTATCCTGGTAGCACTGGGTATTAGGAATGAACCAACCCTGCACAGGATGCTGGTCCCATGCATGGCACAATCACACACCTTCTAAAGCTTATATGGTCCAGTTTAGATTTGCTAATTAACCTTACCTGCTAGTCTTTGTGATGAGTGAGGAAAACTCTCAGGCTTTAAAATGTATTATAAAAGCTTACTTACTTTCAGTTTTGTATCCTTATATTTCCATCAGCACTGTCACTTTTCTGTGTCAAAAAGATTAGATGCTTTGAATTAAAAGGTCACTAAACTCAAAATAAATGAAGTGCAGAGACTGACAACTTATCTGCAAAAAGATAAGCCTCTCCATCTCTGCTCTGAATTCTGCACTCCTGAGTGCACCTTAAAAATGTACTCATACAGCTCAGTGATGCAGAAACCCTTCACAAGTCGCACTCACAAGACAAGACAAAATGTTTTCATTCTGAGAGTGATTGTGTATCAATACTTACATGATCGAGCTAATGGAAATGAATTTAAAAAAACTGATGAAAGAAAGCAATACTTAAATAAACTATAGACTATATGTCAAACAATGAAGCCTACTAAAGGATATTGAAGACACCAGAAGCATACTGGATCTGTCTCAAGTCCAGTTTCACAGTGTCCATTTTAGGACAGTGTCATTTTTCACTTCTTCAGTTATCTATGTATTATGTATCATAATATCCTAAATGACAGCTGATACATGATATGGAGTAAAACAGACATTTGATGGCTGGAATTATCCAAATTTAAACAAATGTTTATAGAGATAGTGCATATTAGATGAGAAGATGCACTGATGCCCATATATTAAGGTATAAGGTGAATCAGCAGTTTGAATACTTCAATTTATAAATCTTATTTCCAACATTAATATATTTTTGTTACTTTTTGCAGTATAAAAGCAATAGTCTTTCAATACTGATGATACGTTAACTCATGATATAATTCATTGGCATATATACCTGATGAGGATTTCATGTCTGAAGTGTCAAACCCAAAGCAATGATTCTTTTCTACAGATTGTTCTAGTAGAGATTTACACGTGCATTGAATCTTATTCTTGTATAAAATTGTTTGCAGTAGAGCTGGCTCTATATTCATAGAAAATGCTTTTCATAATTATAACAATTTATCATATAACATTCACCCTGTATTAGACAAAGTATGTTTCAAAGGTGGTTGGAGGAAGTCATATCATATGACAAATGTGACAGCTTTCCAATATATCAGATTATGGATGAGTTCAGATTATCAATAAATTGATCAACTGTGCGCACTTCAAATTGTAAGTGCTAAATCAAAGCAGTACTTTGGAACACATTACCTTAACATTTATCACAATGATTTTTATTGACATTACACTTCTTCACACATCAGCCATACTCAGGTTGTACTGGAACAAGTGATGTTTAATTCATTGATTTACTGTCATAATCTCCAGCTATATGGGAGTAAGAGTACAGTGTAAAGGGCAATTTACGGCCTAACAGGTGACAGAGTACATGCTCTAGACAATCTCTGTCTGCACTTTCTTGAAAATAAAAGAAGGAATCTCTAGTGAAAAATAATAAGCTTTGCGGTTTGCTTTTGTTAAGAATGCTCTGTATAAAGCACACTCTTGACTATGAGTCCTGTTTTGTCCCATTATGAATGTTCCCTCGATCGATTGGCCCCCTGCTTGTCTTTTGGTTTCTATTTTTGGTTGATGCATTCAGCCTGTGCAACTCAGAAAATAAATAATACATTAACAGCACACTCTTTTCTTTTTCAGTTATTCTCTTTGGTCGTATCCTCTGCCTATTGGCATAACCCATACAGAGTGTGTTAACTAAATGATTAACTTAAACTAATATTTAATAATAGTACATTTTATTTATATAGCACCTTTCCCATGCTTGACTTTCTAATGACCATGCTGTGCTGCTTATTTTCACCACAGTCTGAACCCTCAGTGGTTATCAGTCTCAGTACGTCACCCCTGCTTTCTTCATCACAGACATGGCCTCCTCCATGCTACTCATTTTCACTGATGGGGATACCATCTCACTTACAATCTGAAGATGTGTGCCATCATATCCTCATCCTCCAGTCATGGCGACATATCGATCACTGCTAGTCATCTACTTCTTCTGGTAGGAGTGCAGCCATTCATTGATTTGAATGTTGCTTGATGAATTTGTTTAGTCTGAGATGAAGTCTTCAGCCTGGCTTGCAGGTAGCCTTTTGTGAGGAGTTTGTCATTTTCTAATTTCACATCAGGTTAAATCTAATCTTCCCTTGAGAGCAGTATGACTTTCTTTCTGTTCCTTCTGGGAGTACACTTTTCTGTATAGTCTTAAACCTGCTACAAAATCATGGAGCACCTTGTGATTGTCTGCCTAGCTCACAGCCACAGAGGTTATTACTTTGCAGCTCATACGTCTTATGGGGCCTTTGCCATCTGCACAGTTCTACTGCAAGTGGTAGTTTCAAATATTTTGTAAGTTCTGATACAACTCCTCTTTTAATTAGTCATTATATAGTTTACAAAGCTTGTTATTTTCAAACAATCTTACCATGACCATTTACTAACATTTAGAGGAATTTTCAATGGCAACGTCTCAGTTGGAAGTAGGGAAGAGTGATGTGCTGATATTAGTAAGGGTGTCCAGTGTAGCAGTAGAGGTATTTATCCACCTCTTGAACCCTCAGGTACCACTTCAAACACCAGGTAAAAGTACAAGACTTCTTTATTTTGCAATAGTACAGAGCACCAAGCACCCTCCACTCCACACTACTCATATAACTACTAATCACTACAATAATCACAAATTCTCCACTCCCAGACACTTAGCCACCCTACCTCCCAGCTCAGCTCAGTGTACTGGGCTTTCCCAGAGTCCTTTATACCCCCTGACCCAGAGGTGTTCCTGCCCAACAGTCCACAAGTCCTTATTCCTTCCGGGTCAGGGTAAACAGTCCTTATCTTCACCCCGGAAGCACGTCGTTTCTTCCTGTCACGGGATTATGACACACTTCCGGGTTATAGGGCATATATGAGTCCATGGGCCTCCCGACAGCGACTCCCAGTGGTCCCCAAGGTATCCAGCAGGGCTGTGCATAAAAACTACATAGTCCATGAGGCCATGCTGGAATTCGGGGCACGTCCATGCTGTCGGGAGAGGTCCTCCTGGCGGCCTGGGGGTGAGGGCCGGAATATGAAGCTGACAATCCATCACACCAGTTATTCAGCAGTCCAAATGAAACATATGAAGTCTGATTCTTGTGTTTTTTTCCATTTCCTTCACACACCGATCCAAACCTAATTGTCGCCAAAAGTGAATCCAGATAAAGGCAAACTTCATACCTTGTAGACACTATTAACATTTGTAAGTGGGGCCCAGTGATACACACCTAATGACAGCAGAAGCAGCTCTTAGGCTGAGATACTTATTGTCTTTTGTCCTCTTCTTTTTAGTACAGAATAGCTGATAGAGGTGCATCATCTCAGTGTGAAGGACTTGAGGCAGCTGCCTGCTTGTCCCCAAGTGTTTCTTTCACTTTCATAATTTAATTTCAGACTTCTAGCAGCCGTTATTTTTATTACTATTAACTGGTCAATATTTGCTCACACAATGTGATTTCCCCATACATAAGTTTTCTTAAGCTTAATAGGCCCTTCCCATAGGTAACGGGATTTAGGAGTCATTTCTTCACCTAAGAATGGCAAAACTTCACACATTAGAATTTGATGACTAAACCTCTACTAAAGGTCTGAGTAAGTGTGCACCAAATATGCTGGACTGATTATTGTGGCCAAAAATGTGACCTGAGCTGTGAAGCAGCAGTGATAACTACTGCATCAGCGTTCCTCCTTGAGATAAAAGTATCCTCCTAGTCCACAATGCTCCAGGTACTTTATCTTTCTCCATGTCTCCCAAGCTCCTATTGCTAAGACTAAGTAACACCCACAGAGTCTGCGATATAAGTGATGAATGTTATATAACCTGGGGACAGTCTCTGCCAGTGGGGAAAAAAGCTGGCTGCACAGCAAATTTTCAAGAAAAAAATGAGAGAACAAGGCCACCCAGAAAATTCGATGTGAAAAATGCTTTAGCGAATTTTACCTGTCTGCACGAATTCTTACTAGCCTTGAGTTGAAACACTTAATCCACATACAGTAGGTATTGCGATTCATAATACATGTTCAATACTCCCAAGTTACAATGCATCTGTGGAAAAAAGGGCAGAATAATAAATACACAATATTATTTTGGGAAAAAACTATGAAAAAATTAAAAGGGTTAGCTTAAAATCAATAAAGCGCACAAAAGAGGCATTAAAACAATACAAATATATACATTATTCAAAAGTTCTCTTTGACCCAAATGTATGTTTTTATTGAGTTTTGTAATTGCAAAACTAAATGTAAGCAAAACTTGGCTATTTCACTCACCTTGCATATAAAAATACTTTGGCAGTTTCAAACTCTGTAACATAAGATTAAAAGCGCCTGCCCTTTAATTAGACACAAGGCACAGACTTAACAGACATTTAACAGATAAATAATATATATACTATACAATATGTGAAAAAACAGAAAAATGAAAGTTAATATCAGTTAATAACAAGCAACTTCAAAATTAATATTTGCTGTTTTGATGCTCAGAAGGTTGTAGTTCAGTTCTGAGATATTTGAAACTTTTAAAATGTAATTATTTCTTATAATTTGTAAAGGCAGTATATAAATTAAGCACTTTATATACAGTACTGGTAACTATTATGGTTAATATTTACTGTAACTCTCATATTTTGTATTATCATCATCGTCATCATCCTTTTCCAAACCACTTAGTCCTGAACAGGGTCGCAGGGGTTGTCTGGAGCCTATCCCAGCTAGCTTAGGGTGTAAAATAGGAACATACCCCGGGCAGGGCGCCAGTTCTTTGCAGGGCGGAAACACATGGGCAAATTTAGGATTGCCAGTTTACCTAATCTGCATGTCTTTGGAAAGTGAGTGAAAACCAGAGTACCTGGTAGAAACCCATGGAGGCATGGGGAGAACATGCAAACTCCATGCAGGGAGGACGCAGGATGCAAACTGTAGTCTCCTTACTACGAAGCAGCAGCACTATCACTATGCCACCATGCTGCCTTTTTTTTGTGTTATTATTTTGTAAAAAAAAAATAATGTATGAAAATACAACCCTGACCAAAGTGCTGTCTGAGGCAATTGCCTTGTCGCGTCACCCAACATGCCAGCCCTTGGTGTGAGAAGGAAGCATATGATGAAAAGGCCGCCTTATTCTCTAGTATAGCTGGGTTCATGATCATTAAGTAAACTTTATGATTTCCAGTTTCAGATACCATTGCACATCTCCAAGACATTATGAAGTAGATGGAAGAATAAACATTGAGGATGCATGAATCCATTGTAAATCTCAGGGGGAAAATAAGAGGATGAGTACTTTAAAGGTCTCTGATGGCATCACAAAAATAGATATTTAATAGAATGTGACTTGTCAAAGGAATGTGGCTATCTGGCGGGAGTCTAATATTGGGTTGACTTTAAAGGAATCTAAGTTTAGAAATGTCTGTAAATTTTAGATTTTTAAATCTGATTAACTCATGTTTAGCATAATTTGAGGAGCAATTACTTTATTATAAAGGGGCTTTAAAATGTGTTACTTATGACTGTACGAATTTCTTATTAAAGTATTTTTACAGTATTTTTTAGGGTGAGCTGTCTTGCAGACATGGATGTGATTTGGAAATTGCCGCTCTTTTTGTAGAGTTCAATAATAATGATTGATTTCTTTATGCAGTAATTGATAATGGAAGCAGCTTTGGGATAGTGTTCTTATTGATAATGTATAATAGTGTATAAATGTAGTGACCAAAATCTCTAAACTGCAAGTAATGACAAAATATTTTTACAGCAAGCTATATTTCTTACAGAGATATAAGAATGGATTGAAAATCTTTTATACATAAATCTCTAAGGGTTTCGGTGCTATACATGTGCCAAAAACTAAATGCTGGATAGTGTAATGAAAGGAGAAGACAAATGATTTGTTTTCAAGTGTGCAATTGAGAATAATGATACACAATCAAAAGGCCAGACTCGCTTCTCAATGACTTTTTATCCATTACAGTTTGTAGCTAATACCACACACAGCAGAGTCTTCAGGGAAATGCTTGATGCCCTTACTACAATAATCCATGTTAGTAGGGATTGAGAAATGCAATTCATACCATATGTGTGTTTTGCTCAGTAAGACGACAGTAAGTCCAGTATTGCCAAGCTGATCTCTGTCTTGCAGCTCTGAAGAACTGACTTCCTCAAATGAGGCACCAAATTAGTCCACATTGCTAATGATATAACACCATCTTCAGTTTTGAAAGTGATCTAGCTATATAAACAGGAATGTGCCAAAAAGGAATAGGAAATTTGGAAAAGTATTCATTTATCTACTTTAATTGTCACTGCCAGTAAGAGATATATATTGAATGAAATGGACAGGTCTTGCTTGATCCTGTTCAGGATGCCACTACAGTTTTGCTTGAATAGGTCTTTTACATTTTGCATAATACAATCTCAAAAATGCATACATTTACATGAGACAGTGAAAGAAAAGTTTTAGACAGTCAAGGCCTAGTAGTCAGAGAAATAATACACTTTCAGTCAGATTTATCTTTGGTTACTAGTATGTTATCTGTAGAGCATAAGTAAAGAGTCTGGTGGGATATGTGGAGTGTCATATCAACTGTGTATAAGGAAACTTTGTTCTGAGCTTCCCCTCTTAACTTTCAGAACTGCTACTCTATTGCATAACCAAGGAGCGAGTGGCTCAATAGCAAAGGCAACCATGATTGGCAAAAGAGGGCTGTGATAAATCTGTGTTGCGGCTTCCCGGGAGGTTTTTCTCTTTTGTTAGTTTTAATTTTTGGAGTTTTTGTATACTGCATTATTTCTTGTTGTTTAATTATTCTAATGTAATGTGATTTAGCGTTTTGCTCTAGTGAATTGTTTAAACATCTTATTTTGGTGTATTCAACTTAAACTACTCCCTTGACTATGACTACTGCTCCTTCTGCATCTGTCCATCTACCAGGAATTTTCTTAGTGTCCAAAAATTACACAAATCATCTGTCTATTCCATGGTGCTCTTTACAGGCATATCCTTATCTTGCTTGAAGTTAAATTATTCATCCTGTTGTAATTGGTAATACTTTAAAAATTTTTCTGCTTTGGATACTTTGTTTTCCAGAATATTCCAGAATATTTCTTTTTATTTTAGAATGGAACAATAATTTGTTCATTAGTGATTATGCGGGTATGATTATTATATTCCTATTAACCTTCTGGAATGACGTAAATATTTTTTGTTATTATACATTCATTTTGCTGCAAAACCAAATTGTTTTTGTTGGAGGTGTGGTGTCAGAGGTCATTCACTGAGACAACATAGAAGTGACACTTTAAATAGCTGGCACCGTGTGACTTATGCATCTGAGATAATGAAATTAAAAAAACAAGTTAGTGTGCCTCCCAGGTGCACGTTTGGTTATGGCTTCTTGTTGTCTTCTATTTAGACTATGTGTTTGGCTTGCCATTTTCATTTTGGCATCAGATGTATTGATTTCCCGGTTTCGGTTTCTGCATTAAGAACTTCATTCCATTTGCTGTCCTTTCTACAGTAGATTCTTCTTTTGCTGTACACTACAAACTAAGGTTTCAGCATTAGAACAGAACAGTTTTTATCCAGCCTATAATATATATATATATATCTATATATATATATATATCTATATATATATCTATCTATATATATATATATATATATATATATATTTACATATATATATATATATATATATATATATATATATATATATATATATATATATATATATATATTTATTTATTTTTTTTTTTTTTTGAAAATCTGCAGTGAATCATCTAATTCATCCTTAATGAATACTCTTTCCTGCATTCACGGCTCATAATACCTGTTGGTGCATTTACTATATGTTGGTAAACTATTTATTACATCAAATTAACAACCAAAATAAATAAAAGAATGTTTGCCTTTGAAAGATGTATGCTTCCATGTGAAAATGTCGAAGATAGTACTTTTTTCCAGGATGGTAACTGAGTGTTTTTTCAAGACTTTTGGCATCAATGTTTTAGCAAGAAATAGGTCCATGCGATTCCCAGCATAAGGAATGTATTTATTTACTTACCGTAATTACAATTTTATGAGGGAAAACAGATACAGAAACCTGCTTCAATAGTTTTGCCTTCTGGGACTTAACATTTGGATTTTGCTACAATTTCTTTTTTATTTTATAACAACTTTACCATATTTATGCCCTATTCTAATCTCATATTTTGTACTATTACCCATGTTTTTATACATGTAATTTAGTCTATTTGAGGTTTTCACATATGGGGATTTTAATTCTGCTGTTTAGTTCACATTTGGAATTGAATTAACAAAGTTAATCTTTACCACAGTCTTGTTTTTTTTTCCATTTATGCCACTCCTTGAACCTAGTCATGTGATCACAGTTATTGAACTGTAATGAGATAAATATGGCGGCAATGTCCCACTGCTTCATTCCTTAGTGGATACAGCTCTCATTCATCTTCTTGGCAGTAGTTAGCTTTAAAACAAGTATCCTCCAGTAGTAGGTTTTTGTATTCTGAAAAAGTGTTTATTATAGCTGAAGGTTGTAAGTCCCCCCATTCCATAGTTTAAACAATCCTCAAGTAACCTACTCGTATGTCTCCTCAACATTTTGGTGTCCTTCTAATTTAAATATAACCTGTCATAGTAGAACAAGTCACATCTGTTCCAGTAGGAGCCCCAATGTCCCAAAAATTATAACTCTTCAAATCTGGATTTTAAAACTATCAGCCTGACCTTAACTATGACATTTGTTAAACCATGGACAATGACAGCTAAGTCAACTTCCGCTCTGGCCAGGAACCTAACCGCTCTTTCAGGAAGGTCCCCAACCTGTGCACACGTAAAACAGCAAACCATAACACATCACTCTCTGTCCCTGGAGCAAACCTGAGATTCAGTCCCTAGCTAATTACAATCCCACTATCACTACTTCTATTTTTCTGGGGACTGGTTTTACAGTGAACCACTGTGGCTTCTCGTACCTATCTATCACCTCAGTGTTATCAAAGTCACTGTCCAGCTCTGCAAGGTCCTGAAGATGGTCAAACACCTCCAACTCTGGGGTTTTTGCTCCTGGACAGTGTGTACCTTTTACCATGCACTTTCGCCTGATCATGACACACCTGTTTCTACTCCTCTTATCTAGAATCTCATCCTGTGCCACTTTAGTGGTTCACACTATCTCCGTAAAGAACAGAGCAAGATTAGTCAATTCTTTACTACAACACAGCCTAATTACTTTCACCTCAACTTCAGTGAACCTGATCTTGAGTTGCTGGATTAGGCTGGCGTTCTCCCATAAATAGAAGCATCTTGGAGACAGGCTTCATTGAACCAGCCCTCCAAACCGTCCAACATCATAAAGGACCTGCATAGCATTGGCCTCATTGTTGAAATGTGTGGTTGACTGTTAGATGATGAAATCTTTTAAAATAGAAGTTTAAATATAAATTATATATGAGTTACAACACCTGTTTAATACCTATTGGACCTCTCTAAGTGACTTCATTTACTGCTGTCAGGCAAAAAGGCACTAGTAGTGAAGAAGAACCCTTCTTGTTCGGAATATGGCCATTTGGCAAATGCTTGGTATTTTATTTTATTGTTGCCCAGAAAATTACTTATTATATTTCGCTTGGGTAGGGTTCTGCATTGTGCATAGTCCCTTTGAGCTGGTAATAAAATGAATAATGGGGCAAATTGGCTTACCAGGTAAAAGATAACTTGACCCCACAGGCGAAAGTAAAATGTCAACAGCTAGTTCAGTGATTTATTTTAAACTGTTAGAAGCAAGTTGTCACTGGTACAAGGAAAGAATTAATATTTTGGGTAGGATTTATGTCAGCATTTTTTTAAAGTAGCATGTCTTTTGATATTGTGGAAGCTGGCCCGGACACAGATAAGCGGACACCGAAGGTTCAAACACCAGCACACGTTTATTCATTACTTACATAAAGTGAAGCACACACAACCCAGTGCCTCAGCACCAATCACCCTTAGTCCAGGCCTCTTTACAATGCCTCTCTCTCTCTCTCCTGACCGCCTTCACTGCTCTCCTCCGAGCTCCGTCCTCTTCTTCCCGACTCCAGCCATCGACTGGAGGGAGGTGGCCCCTTTTATATTCACCCGAACGTGCTCCAGGTACCTCTCAATAACTTTCTGCTGGCACTCCCTGGTGTGGCCGAAGTACCGGCTGTGTACCCGGAAGCACTCCGGGTGTCCCTGGTCTTCGTCCCCCCAGCACTTCCAGGTGTGGCGGAAGTGCTGAGGACCAGGGCTCTCCAGGCATCTGGGCACCCCCTCGTGGTCCGGAGGAGGCGTAATTCCTCCTTTGGTCCTTCCGGACGTCCCGGCTGGGTACCTCCCCCAGCCGCTCGCCACAATATTTATTCTGAATATTTGCCATGTAGACTTCAGATTAATGTTTTAATCAACTTTCTCTAGTTGTTTGAGTCTGACAGTGCCAGGTCACAACCCTAAACATGTAAGAATAGAGCCCCACAAAATAGTTTTAATGACTTAATCTAATTTAGAGCCATAGGGGGCTAATATTGTGCTTGACAAGCTTATCCTAAAAAACATTTAAAAAAAGGATTTTGGAGATGGAAAGAATGAGCAAAATTGTAGTCAATACAGGCAATCAAGCAAGTATCAAAACCAAAATAAAATCAAAAATCTTAGTTAACAGTTCAAAGCAATAGGTACAAATTTTAAAAATTAAAGATAAAACAAACACAAGCAAAATATCAAGAAGAACATTATCTCAGAACTAGGATATGTTTTCAACCCATGACTGACTGATGTCCCATACTGCACCACGTGTATTACATGGTCAATGATCACCGCAGAAACAGTAAATAACATGGCAGTGGCCAAGTTGAAATGTATTTAGACAACAGCACCCCTAACAGTTCCACCCAATCATAATAATATTATTCAAATAAATCATGATAGCTGGGGCCTATCCTGGCTGGACTGAGCACAAGGTATGAAACAGATGGTGTACCTAATTATTTTTTCATTCTGAGAAGACGCACGATTCCAGTAGAGCTTTGTGTGTTTTTGGTGTAACACAAAGCAAAAGCTCAGATGGTTGAGTTTTTTTGTTGGAGATTGTCATATGAGCGCTCACTTTAGTATTCTTTACTCTTTACAAGACTCCGGAGGTCTTTTTGAGTTGTATAATATGGAGTGGAGGCTGGAAAGACAGAACCAAGAAAGTGTGAATTTCCTGCCTTAGCAGCAATCTCTTTTTACAGACGATTTTTCAATTTCAATTCTAGCAGAGCTTGGCTCACTAATTACATGTTTTCATTGTTCATTTTTTGATTTCCCTAGTTTATCTGACCTTAGTAATTCCTATGTAATGCAGTAGATTGTCTTTTTTTTTAAAAAAAAGAGTAGTTTTCATTGAAAAGGTAAAAAAACCCATTTCTCTCTGAAGCACAGCAGTGAAAATCCTCTGAGAGCACAGATAATAATGGATTGTGCCTCCAGCAGGCTTGATAAAAATGAGTTCACTTATATTAGTTATCTGATGCCTGCAGGGAATGGTTGTGTCTCATCATAAACTTGACTAAGGTAAAATAGTTATGGACAATAAATGGAAGATTGTCTAAGTTGTTCTCTTATTCTGTATGTCATGAGTGCGTTCCAGTAGACAATCACTAGCCATGTAATGTATCTAAATGGTTATGTTGTTCTGTCCTAATCTGATCTATTTCTCCATATTTCCTCTTGATTTCAACAGTTCCCCTAAGTATCCTTATTTCTGTGCAGAAGTTCATGTGTTTTCTGTACAGTTTAAATGCACAAGTTCACTTGCAATCGATACAGGCTTTTGTGACAACTACCCACTTAATTGGTGGCTTTTTCATGCCAGTTAATGTCCTCTTTGTTTAATTATCTTTCCTGTTTATTCCTTCATTTCTTCATTCATACTTTTTGGACCCTTTATTCCAATACAAATTGCTGGCACTGAAGTCTATCCAAGTAAGAACAGAAACTAGGCATGAGCCAACCCTGGATGGAATTCCAGTACATGACAGATCACTTTTTGTCTACCTGTTTATGAATTACGAATTTGCAGGCTACATCAGCTTTTTTCAGGCATATACTTAAGATTGTGCAGAATAAAACTCCAATTTTGTTTTATTGGTTTATTTATATTTTTGACTATTATTTAGTGAAGTCACGATTATTACCATTTTGTAAGTTTGCTTTTCATAGTCACTGCCATTTGGTGATGACTAAAAAAAGAGAAGTTTTGATTTGCATATAGTTTCTCGAAACTGACACTAAAATTTATTTTGCTAGTGATTTTGCAATTGTGAAACACAAAAAAATTTTTTGCAGCATTTATACATTTTAGTAATAAAAACAAGAAATATTGCTCCCCAAAGACACACTTTCATGTTTACCTGTTCTGCAGTTATGTGATGCAGATAATCCCCTGCACATCAGTAAAATAATTCTCTTTATACAGTTAGGTCCATAAATATTTGGACAGAGACAACTTTTTTCTAATTTTGGTTCTGTACATTACCACAATGAATTTTAAATGAAACAACTCAGGTGCAGTTGAAGTGCAGACTTTCAGCTTTAATTCAGTGGGGTGAACAAAACGATTGCATAAAAATGTGAGGCAACTAAAGCATTTTTTTTAACACAATCCCTTCACTTCAGGGGCTCAAAAGTAATTGGACAAATTAAATAACTGGAAATAAATTCTAATACTTGGTTGAAAACCCTTTGCTGGCAATGACAGCCTGAAGTCTTGAACTCATGGACATCACCAGATGCTGGGTTTCCTCCTTTTTAATGCTCTGCCAGGCCTTTACTGCAGCGGCTTTTAGTTGCTGTTTGTTTGTGGGCCTTTCTGTCCGAAGGTTTAGTCTTCAACAAGTGAAATGCATACTCAATTGGGTTAAGACCAGGTGACTGACTTGGCCATTCAAGAATTTTCCACTTCTTTGCTTTAATAAACTCCTGGGTTGCTTTGGCTGTATGTTTTGGGTCATTGTCCATCTCTATCATGAAACGCCGCCCAATCAATTTGACTGCATTTAGCTGGATTTGAGCAGACAGTATGTCTCTGAACACCTCAGAATTCATTCTGCTGCTTCTGTCCTGTGTCACATTCTTGATTTCTGCAGATGAGGGTTCACACACTCCATGCGCCTTGAAGTGTCAAGTCCCATTTTTGTCTCTGAGGGATCTTTAGGACTGCTATTGGCAAGATTCTCATTTTAATAGGTAAAGTGGGTATCCTCTTGCCAGGACAAACACAACCCACATATGATGTCTCAACAAAATGTCTGCATGTGACTGTAAACGCGTCCAGTGATTTCTTTTCCAATATTTTCATCATTTATTTATTAAATAGAATTAACGCATGAAGATTCTTTCAGACAGGAAATAAACACATTTTTACTCAATAGCACAAATTATGCTATAAGAGGAGTACCATTTATTTCTTAATTTGTTTTTGTGTAATGAAGCACTGGGTTTTGTACAAATCCTTTTGTTTATCACAGCTGGCCACCATAAAGACTATGTGCTATTAGATACTGTATGTAGTATACACATGTAGCATCACGGTTGCCATGTTGTAAACTAGGGCAACACGGTTTAAAATGCATCAAATCTTTGTTGTGAAATACTGATAAACTTTTTGAAAAAACTTTTTCATGTTGTTTTTGATCATTCTTTTTGTACAGAGTCTTTTCATTTTCACTTTGATTTAAGTAATCCTTCAATTTTGATAAATGACCTCTATTGTTTGTAACTTTGGTTACTTGTGACTTCTCATCTGAAACATATCTAAACTCATACAGTTTATTAAAACAATCTGTTTGAACTTTTTATGGAAATTGCAAATGTGAGTTTTTGCCTGATGGAGACAGCATACATGCTTGTGGTACATCATTCTGAATTAATCTCATGATATTAATTCTATTGTAGCCACAGTGGGACACTCGGCCTGCCAAGAATAAAATCAGCAACAAAAAGTTTGGACAGTTCTAGTATCTAAGAAATGTCCTACAGTGCTATTTAATGTGTCTCTTGATGTTATGATTATATTGTAAGTCCTCTCAAATCAGAGTTAAAGAATTTAAACAACAATCCATAGAATTTGCAGTTGTACCAGACTTATGAAATCTCATGGCTTTTACTTTACAAGTGCTAGTTGACATTCCTACTTTCAGTAATGCAGGAAGTAAAGTGCTGGCTTCCCCTTTTGAGAATGCCAGGTGTTTGGGGAGGGAGCTCTGTGCTCACATCTCAGATACCACAAAGAGGACGGCTGGAAAATTACATTATTTAGTAAGTGGTCAGGTGGAAGCTGAAGAGATTTACAATCAACCCAAGTTTTTGAACACAAGACAGGGAATCAGCTAAGCAAAGAGATCATTTCCATATTCCGGTCACTATTCTGAGCCCACCTTCATTGCAAATGACTGTAAAATACACAAATATGGGACTTGGAACCCCATGTTCATATGCAGAGAATCTTCAACCTCTACACAAACAGTGACGAACCTGGGAATTGAAGCCAGGTCCCAGGAGCTGTAAGAGCACAGCACTGAGAACTATGCCATCATACCATCCTGATAATCATGTGCCTACTTAATTGGAAAGCAACTCTGCTATGTCCACTATGCTGGAAATTGTCTTCTGTGGAGGGTGATTAATCAGGGAATGAGACGCTGTAATGAGTAGGATCCAATCACGTAATGGCTGCATAATAAGCATTAGAGTCTGTATTTTTAAAAGCTAATGGTTTTTCTTGTCCACTTTGTAAAATCGAGGTAGCATTTTCAGACGCATATGACTCTGGAGAACATTTTCAAAACTCTCCTTTTTCAGTGGTTATTAATGCTGGGAGCAAGAGTAGGAAGCAGGTCGAGGAGACCCTCGACCTCCTCTCCTGTCTGAGAGGTGGAGATATGCTCTAGAGAGGAGAGGAATGAAGGTCAGTAGGAACAAGACAGAATACATGTGTGTAAATGAGAGGGAGGTCAGAGGAATGGTGAGGATGCAGGGAGTAGAGTTGGTGAAGGTGGATGAGTTTAAATTCTCAACAATTCAGAGTAACGGGGATTGTGGAAGAAAGGTGAAAAAGGGAGTGCAGGCAGGGTGGAATGGGTGGACAAGAGTGTCAGGAGTGATTTGTGACAGACAGGTACCAGCAAGAGTGAAAGGAAAGATCTACAGGATGGTAGTGAGACCAGCTATGTTATATGCATTGAAGATGGTGGCATTGACCAAAAAACAGGAGACAGAGTTGGAGGTGGCAGAGTTAAAGATGCTAAGATTTGCATTGGGTATGATGAGGATGGACAGGATTAGAAATGAGTACATTAGAGGGTCAGCTCAAGTTGGGCGGTTGGGAGACAAATTCAGAGAGGCAAGATTGCGTTGGTTTGGTCATGTGCAGTGGAGAGATGCTGGGTATATTGGGAGAAGAATTGTTAAGGATGGAGCTGCCAGGCAAGACAAAAAGAGGAAGGCCTAAGAGAAGTTTTATGGATGTGGTGAGAGAGGACATGCAGGTGGTGGGTGTAACAGAGCAAGATGCAGAAGACAGGAAGATGTGAAAAAAGATGATCCGCTGTGGCAACCCCTACCGGGAGCAGGGAAAAGAAAATGAATGCTGGGACAGTGTGGAAAAAGGTTGAAAATGGAAAGTAAAGTCTGTCTTTTTAAATGAAAATGTAGTGACATGCATGTAACCCTAGTTCCCAGTTCTCATATGGCCCTTTTCTAACAGGTTGAATGAGCTACCCTTAGTGTTAAAGACATTTAACATTCCCACATTCTGAAAGAAAGTTAGACAAAGCTGTAGATCCATAATAATACTATAATGGCTGGATGTTCCTGAGTTGTGTGTATGTGTGTTCATGTATGAGAAATGTCATGTGGAGGTGCATCACTAATTTTTTATACCAGATAGTTATAAAGAAAAGTGTAAAGATTTTGATTGTTAGTTTAACTGGAATTGAAATCCACACTGTGCAGTATAAGAATGAACACTGAACTGCCAGCAGCACCTACTCCAGACCAAGATGGTAAGGTGGGTGTCTGAAATACTGGTGGGGAGGATGTGGGCATAGTGTGATAAAGTTCCAGAAACCTAAAAAGTAACAGTATATCCAACAGTGTGGCTGGGGGCATTACAGGTGATATTTGGTATGGTATTGCCTGGCTAAATGACCCCCTGGAGCCAGGCCTGACTGTGCTGCTTCAGGTGTTGTATAGATGTGCTTGCCTGCACTGGGACAACTGATGTATTTAGAAGGCTTTTCTAACCTTATTACCTCATGATCGATATGATAAGGCATTAAAAACAATACCAGAAGCACTGTATATCCTATAATAGCAGCACAGACATCACAACATATTGTATGCATGTGTGCCCAAGTGAAATATATTTAAATGAAAAAGGAAAACACTCCATACCGACAGTTCTGGTTATTTGTTCAAAGTTTACCTCAGAGGGTATGCTTTGTTTTGAACAGCAAACTTTGTTTGGGAGGACATTAACATTTGATTTTGAGGATTTCAGTTTTGACAAGAGATTTTCATTTGCTTTGGTCAACTTTTGTAACCAAATTTAACTCCTAACTAATGCTGACTTGATTCTGTTCACCTCCCTTAGCATCTGCTAAATGAATAAATGTAATGTAAATATAAATGTAATCTGAAAATAATAATATTTGTCTAGTTACAGAACATATGGGATCATTTGAATCTGCTTAATAGCTGCACTCTACATGTCATGGTCAATTAGACATTTTGGGCTAAACCTTTGTGTCTCATGGGCAGGTTAATAAGTTTTTTCATATGAAATATTTTGATGTGTAGCAATGTGGCTCAAGTTTTCATTCTACATAAACTTTCAGAATAAATAGTTCATGTAATTTTTAGATCATCTAGCTATTTCAGTAGCAACTCTAAAACCTTGTCTTTATGTGTGTGTGTACAAGTAAACCTTGCTGTGAAGCAGCCCTCCATCCAAAGCTGGTTCCTTCCTTGTGCCTGTTATTGCCATGATGAAATTGTGCCTCCCTGAAACCTTTAATCTAATTAATAAGGTTTATGAATGTTATTATATTTTACAGCTTGTTGGATCAGAAAATGATCTGTTTCTTGCAGAACTCATATGGCAGTATAATCAGAGTCAATGGATGTATCAATGTTTTGTTAAATGGATAGACAAAGAAGTAGGAATGAAACATCCAGTTGTGTCTGATGCTCCTAGATTACCTTCTACCATGTCAGTACCCTTGCATGGATAGAAAAAGCGGAGAAGATGACATCCAAAGATAGATAATGAGAAGTGTGGAGAAAATAAGCCACCAGGATGAAGTGAACATTAAGGACACACAGAAAACAAGAACTGGGGGTCCATATGAACCTTACAATACAATATACTAAGAAATACTGTTAACCTTTTACAATGCTGGCAATGTCAAATAAAACCTTACCGCAGGGAACTTTTAAACTTCCCAAGTAATGATTACCAGCATTCCTTCATTCATGTTTTGTGACATTATTTTTTCATTTCTTCTTTGCATCTACTGTTAATGTACACCAAGCGTAGTCAAAAAGTCTAAATATACAGTATTTTGATTTGGAGAGCATGGTATGATAGTGGTTTGGCTCGGGCCTGTTATAACCCTGTATCAGAGTAAGTTGGTTTGGGAAATGAAAGAATGGTTTAATGGTTGACAGCTTAGTCTTGTCCCACATTCCTCCTCTTCTTGGCCAGACTGCCGCCTGAAGCTTGTACTCTCTGATCCTGTTGCCAAGCTGAAGTTAGGGTTCCAGTTCCATATCTATGAATATCCTACTATTAAATCATAACATTGAAGAGGACAGAGTTTAATAATAGACACTGTAAGTAACAAAAAGGGAGGATTTTCCATTTTTCTTTCTTCAAAGCACAACATGCATATAAGAGCGAATTTCTTTGTAACTGACTTTAAAGAAGGATTTCTTAAAATTCTTTAAAATACTCAGACAAAAAGAGAGCATATTACAATTTCAAAACCTAACTATGGCGTACAACCCCTTGACAAATTTTGCATGATGAATATTTGATTGGTGCTCATATGCACAAATAACAAACTCCGTAATGGAAAGGGGCTTGTGACACTACAAGTTTTTCTCCTTCTGTTTCCTCTTTGATGAGAATATTTTAAGGTATCATTTATGATGTTCAGTTTGCAGCAACCAATTTCTAATTGTGAGTTATGGATGTTGACATATGCCGGGAGCTGAATTGCATTCCCTGTATTTATTCCTTAAATATCTTCAATCATTCATTTCTTCATTCCAAATGGCTTTATTGTATTTTACTTTGTAATGTTGTTTGTATGGGGATGACTTCTTCTTCTTCTTCTTCTTTTTCTTCTTCCATAGATATTCACATTTTTATATGGAGTTGTAATTTTTTTTTTGACTAGATAGATAGATAGATAGATAGATAGATAGATAGATAGATAGATAGATAGATAGATAGATAGATACTTTATTAATCCCAAAGGGAAAATTACAACATGGAGCTGCTGAAAAGGCTGCCACTCTCGGCGGCGCCGGGTCTAGTCGAACCAAGCCGATGAGTCTTCTCCAATAGAGGTTTCAGTGTACTATTTACCGCTGGATGAAATTGATGCCAACCCACATTATACAAATGAATGTTGTAAGTAGAGCTAGGCCTGTTTCCAGACACATTTTGTGATTTTTGCATTTTGGTACAATTGCATTTTTCTAGTAATTACTATCATCAGTTATGGTCATCACCTGCACTTGCATTTCCAATCTGAAGATTTACAAACCATGTGGTAATGTGTGTTTTATGAATCTAAGAGATTTAGTAACAACTGTGTATTCAGTCTTTTGAGTTCAAAAATTTAGGCATGAGTAAATGTGGGTAATGTTCACATGAGTGTCTTTCAGTAGACTGCCAACCTGTCCAGGTTTGAGTGCCTCGTTGACCCTGATGCTGTCAGAATTGGTGCTGCCTTACCATTCCTATGAATTGTAGAAATAAGATATATAATGGATGTATGAATTAATAACTAATTTAACTAAAGTCCATTGTATAAAGTGGCACTAAGTGCCTTCAGCAAAATCATATTTTCAACTAAAGTACTTAAAAACAGTAAAAGTTAGACTTTTTTAGCAACATCTCCAATTGATTCTGCTAAAATCGGATGGTGATTTGTTTGCTCTGGTGGAAAGTCTACTATATCTTCATTAGCAGTCTTCATACATTCTACAAAAAGGGTCATTTCATTACTATTTCATCGCTTCCTGCATTTGAAAATGTAAACGATAGGATATATGACAAAATTTTCAACTACTGAAATAATTTATGAGGTAAAATCATGCCAACTCTTCATCTACAAGAAATATTGCAATGCTAGGAAAAAGCAGTGTCTGTACTTATTTATAACAGAGACAGATAAGTTAACATTAAATTAGTGTTTATGGGATGCGGGATATCATTCACATTTATTTAAGCAGTTATGAAAACATTTTTAAAGTTTTGATGAAGACCTTGTTTATTATTATAAAAAGCTAATAAATCTAAAAGAGTGAACTTCCAACTTGAAAACATCCACTCATTTTCAAATCCCCTCATTCCAGTTCAGGGCAGCATGATACTGAGCCCATCCCCACAAGTCCTAGAAGCAGGGCCAGTGCCACCATTAAGGCGAATTAGACATTTGCTTAGGGCGCAGATCATACGTTGGGGTGAACCTAGCATCATCACAGCTTAGCTACCAAACAGTCAGTTGGCGCACTAATAAGCTTGACCTAGGGCCCAAAATAACCTAGCACCGACACTGCTTGAAGGCATGACAGTACTCAAAAACATATCCTAAAGTTAAAGGTTACTCATTCCTTTGTTAATGGCATGTTCTTTTTTGTTAAAAACAATTATTTGAGTTAAAAGAGTAATGGAGTAATGGATTGTAACTGTTATAACTAACTTCCTGTCGATATCACAACAGTCTTTGCTTTCAGCACTGGGTTCAAATCAGGAACAAGTTCTGGACAGGGAACCTTTTCAGATTACAATGACATTATGTTTTTCTAAAATAATCCACAATTAGAATATTAGAGATATATTGGCAAGAACAGGCCATTCAGCCCAACAAAACTCACTTCCTTAAAGTTCTACTCTCTACCACATTACTTGTAAATATTTCCATGTGTCTGTTTTTTTTTTTGAGTTAAGAAAATTTTCCTAATGTTTGTGTAGATTTCACCCTTAACACGTTTCCAACTATGTCCCTGTGTTCTTGTAGAACTCATTTTGAAGTATAAGTCTCAATCCCCTATACTGATTCCATTCATAATTTTAAAAACTTCAACCATGTAACCTCTTAATTTCAATTTACTTAAACGGAAAAGGTTCAGTCTTTCCACATACCTTTTAGTCCTGGAATCAGCCTAGTCACCTTTCTCTGGACTATCTCTACTGCTGCTCTATCATTTTTGTAGCCCAGAGACCAAAACGTCATGTAATATTCCAGGTGAGGTCTCACAAGTGCATTATAAAGCTTAAGCTTATGCTCCTTTGACTTGACCATATGTGCTAATAATTAATATTTTTATATTTCAGAGTTTTGCTTACTTGTAAATCTGAGGCATCAACAAGTACTTGATGATGAAAACAGAGCACTAATGAGGATGACTAGATGTAAAGACTTTTTGCATTGTTATTATTTCATTGGCATCACGCCTGAAGAGGCAAAACCTTATTCACTACCAATTCACTAGTTTCATTTTCAGTTTTTCCAACATGGTTATAGTCAATAATATTAATCATTGATTGGAAGTTTCAATAAGAAACAATAAAAAAAAAACGCTATAGGCTAGATAGTCAAGAACCTGACCACTCAGTTCAGTCAATGGACAATCACAGTGAAATCCCACATGTTTATTTGGGCTCTTCTCTCAACTGAACATCCCAATATATTTCCACCTTCGTACCTTTATTGCATCAGTCTAGAAATTCTGCAGGAGGCGTATTCACTTTATAAGAAGCATGACAAAGTTTTCCTGATCCTGTTTGTTGAGACTTTGCTTATATAATTATTTTGCTTGTTTATGCTTTTGCATCCTAATGATCTCTCAAATGCAAATGTCACTGCACTGGCTGCTGCTTTGTTGAAATTTTTGTTGTTTGCACCTGCATCTGTTTTTTTTTTAGTTGTCACTATTTGGATGTGGTTAATGACTAGTTTTTTTTTCTCAGTGCCTTATTTAATTAGTTGGCCTTTTTCTAATCTCATTCTGTAGTCAGAAAGACATGGCGGTGTGAGATTTGTGTTTCTAGTCACAGATGTTATTGAACAGGTGGCTCATTTTACATGTTTTTTCTTTTTAATTCACTTTTTGTCTGCTGGGTTTGCTCCATTAATTGTGTCAAATACAGTGATGATTAACTAAGAACAGACACAGGTGCAAATGGCAACGAATGCTAAAGAGGAGCAACTATCTCTGTGACATTTCGAGTTCTGAGATCATTACGATGCAACTGCCTAACTAAACATCCAACTGCTTAATGACTGATTGTACCAAGACTTTGCAAAATACAAAACAAAATTCTAAGCTCAGGAGAAAGGAGTGGTGCTCACATTCCTATAGAAAGGGAATAAACTCTGTGTGGAATTCCTGGGTGGACGTGATAAAGGTTGGCACAGGTTAATTAATGGCATGCTTAAGTAAGACAGGAGTCCACAAAAAAAAGAAACGTATACCCACTGATGTCCTCCATGGACCAAGCTAAGCAGGCAGGGTCTAGTGCAGGAGTGTCCAACTCCAGCTCTGGTGGGCCGCAGTGGCTGCAGGTTTTCATCCTAACCATCTTCTTAATTCGTGACTCAGACCCCTTAGTCATTTCTTTTTGAGTAGCCAAACAATAATGAGACACAAAACAAGCTGTCACATGACCAGCTCACCTGAAAATAAAGAAAGGCGAAGGTGTCGGTCATGTTGGTCTGCTCAGGTCATCAAAGCATCTTGACGAAAAAACAGAAACTCAACAGTCTGCTGTGGCAGAATGAGAGCAGCAACAAGTCATGATATTCAATAACGGGTTAATTTTCAGCAAGAATTGGCATCTCATTAAGAAACTGGATGGAGTGAAATTGGCTGGAGTTTGACGTTTCCAATTTATCTGGTCATCTGTTGGCTTGTTTCACATCTCCTTTCTGTTTGGCTGCCATTTAGTGAAGAAACGAGTCAATTCAGAGGAGTGAATCCTTAAAAACAGGGATATTAAAATGAAGGGTAAAGGAGTTAATTAGCAGTGAAAACTTGTCACTGATTAGGAAAAGGGTTAGAATGAAAACCTGCAGCTACTCGGCCCACCAGGACCAGAGTTGGACACCCCTGGTCTAGAGGTTATGATTTCTTTGCTCTGTATATTGTATTCTTAACTACAAATGTAGATTAGATGGAGCCCTTTCTTCACTATTTTCAGTAGCACTTCTGAATATTCTGACATTTTCGGTGAACAAGTGTAGTGGACCCAGGCCTGTTCCCTTTTCCTTGTCAAAAAGAGTAGATGTTAATTGTTTTAATGACAGTCTAAGTAAAAGTTTTTACTTGCTTATAAAAATCTTTCCCCTTGGCATAAGTGCAGAAATCTCAAAAACATAAGAAAATCATAAAACAGAGTCTATGAAATCATCAGCTTGGAGGGAATGAAGATGAACGTGGTTAAACATTAAGGAAATGAAAACCCTAGAGATACATCTGGTTAATAATGCAAGTTATTACGTGAAAGGCAGGTTAATGTGCTGGCTTCCTAATAACATCTTTATGACACTAGTCTTCAAACTGAATGGATTTGTCCTCCTTCCTTTCTGTCAGTCCCATAATGCTGTGTCCACTGATGTGGTCTTTTCCACTTCCAAACATCTTAATGCCACATACACTGCTGACCACATCAGTATCCAGACAGAGAATGCAAGTAGTCAATAACAGTAATTTAGAATATTGTTTTGTGATTTAGAGCTAGGCTTTAGCAAAAGTCAGAAAAGAAGATGGTCTTCCATCACCTAGGATTTCTCACCCCGATGGAGATTAATGAATAGAAGGGGAATAATGAGGGCTTTTATCTGTACCTGAGGAATGGATTACAAACTAATGGCCAATTATAGGTGGGTTTGCCAATGAGTAATGTCAGCCCATCTTATTAGGCACACTGGTCTGAAAAGTCAAGTTAAAACTTTTTTTTTTAATTAAAAACTTTCAGAGCATTTCTGTAGAGTTAATAAGTATCTGAACAAGCAGTTCTGCATATCACTTTAGCCCAGTGTCAGACAGTGATATTCACATAGGGATCTGTTTTCTATTTGTTGTAAGGAGTTTTTTTTTTTTTTTTTTAGTTTTTTACAACATTAATTTTTAACAATATTGTAATGGGAAATGATAGGTATTGTTTAATTATGGACAAATAATTGGCTACAGCATAGTGGGTATCACTGATGTGAAACCACTCATTGATCCTGGTTTGATTCCATCTGCAAGGAGCTTGCATGTACTCCTAGTGCTGAGGGGAGTACTCAAGGGTCCTACTTCACTCTAAAGGCACACCGTCAGACCCAATAGGCTGTTCGTGTTAAATGTGTGTGTTCATGAGTGAACTGAATGAGTAAGACAAACAAGAATACCACTCAGTCTATCAACCTCGTTTCATTAGTTTACAGCTAACTTGTCTCTATATTTCATCCAGATACTTTTAAAAAGGTATAATCTTTTTGTATGCCAGGCAATGGGCAAGCATCCCATCCTCCAGAACTAGTTCCTGCCATGTGCTCCTTTTTATAAGCATTGACTCTGTACCCCTGTTACCCAAACTTCATCCAAGGTGGTGGGTCTGCTTCAGTGCACAAGTGACTATAATTACTTTAATTACAATATGCAAGAAAACATTTTAGCTGTTAGGGTCTGAATAAACCCAGATGGTCCAGATGTTCCTTATAGAAGCAGGAAAATCAGAAGCCGCTTTCCATTTATATCATTTTTTTATTACTGTTGCTGATTTATTTTCCCTTTCAAGTACTCTTAAATTACTCTTTTCTTCAGTGTGCCCCTTGTTATTTTTCTTCTGCTTCACTATTGCTTCCATCAGTACCAAGTTATAATCTGATTTGATATGTGACCATGGGTAGCTTTACACTGTTTTCTGAGTCTTTAATGGACCAAAAAGTAGTCGAGTTGTTGCCTTCCTCAGATTTTTTCAAGTGTACAATCTTCTGTTTTCTTTTTTAGATTTTAATTAGAATTCCAGACAGTCTTCTAATCTTCTTGATACTCACATTAGGCTATAGGTTGACAAGCTTCTGGCAGAAATCAAAGAGTCATTAATTTTCCATTGTGCAACCTTGTTCTGTTCATTGCAGCATGAGAGTAATGTCATTATGGTGGATGTTGATTATAGATTTCATTAAAAAGTGAAATTTGAAATTAGAGAGTATTGCTGCATTAGGTATTTCAAATGGTTAGTTTAAGAAGATAAGTATAAAAATACCAAATTGGCTATCAAACAGGTTTCAGTTGCTGTTACTTGGGAGCTCCACTCCAAGTTCTCCTGTTCATTTTATACCATAATACAATGTATTGCAATTGATACTCTCCAGCAAGCTAATGTAACTGTGCCATGGATGATGAACTGTAAAGGTATATGCTCCACAGGAAATAAAGCGGAGGCATTTAGAAAATAATTAATTCAGCATACTTTATTGAAATTCATAATTATGTGCTACTTGGCAATGTAGTCATGTTAATATCCCAAATGGATATATGGTGATCTGAACTCTAAAATTCAAGAATGTGTGATAATGAGTAAACCTTAACTGCAAGGAAAATTGCATTAATGGGAGCAAATCTTTTGTGGGTGTTTTATCACTGGAGTGTAACGATACCTTTCTAGGCTTTGTACGCAGGTTACACTTCACATCTCCCACAGCTCTCTCATTTGGCTTCATGTGCTCTTATCTTCCTCACACACTGCCTGCCTGTACATTCACGCTGCTGGCTCCACATAGCAGTGCTCATTTTGGGTCAGAGGTAACACCATATGTGCTCTCCTTCCTCAACTCCGTAAGCTGATCCAAGCCAGGATCCTTCTGGTAACTTGACGATGGCTATGCACTAAGGTCAATGGATTTTATCAGGGAATAACTGCCCCTGAAAGGCGTGCAGGTAAGTGCTCTCTTTCTGCACCTCCCTTTCCATATTTACTAGATGCCTCTACATGCTTTTGCAGATAGAAAAAATGGTTGCAGATGAGAGTAAAATATATGTGATAACTGTACACATTTCACTGTTGTGAAACAACATTTATCTTTTCAAAAGCAAAAATAAGTTTTTCTGTATATTCAATTTCACATTAATCATTTTGCTCTTTACTACTAAGTACACTTCAGGCCCTGGCAGTATCCTCCTCCACAACACAACAATATTTCTTCTATAATGTTAAATGGTGTTAAATGTTGCCAGCTGTTATCCATTTCACACTTACTGTATCTCCTATTAACTGTTCTCTTAATATACTGTAGCAGAGGTCTCAGACAGTTGGATCAAGTGAAACTCCTTAATCATGACAGCATTTTATGTGTGTGTTAGATGTATTTGTCTTTTGTTTTTAGCATGTTAGATTTCAGTGTTCAGGACTGCAATGCATATTTCCTTTCCCACAAGTTATTGCAGTTATTTGTATATTTTACTTGAATTTCTGTTCTATTGCAGATTGCTTCTTTATCATTACAGTTCAGGCGTGTTCTCATTATCTAATCAAATATTTTACAATTTGTTTCCATAGTAATTCATTTGTCAAGTGCTTCTATTTTATTAGTGCTTCTATTTTATTAATTCTATGACATTTCATACATGTTTTAAATTATCTAGTTCAAATAGTGTTTCACATGTATGTTCAATTTCTATTTCACTTGTACTCTAAGAGATTCTAAAGCAGGTCTGAGCTATATAAGATGAGGCCGACTACTTGTGTACTGGACCCCATCCCCACCACACTACTTAAATCCTGCCTTCATGCCATAATCCCGACTGTTACAACAATAATAAACTCATCCCTTGACACTGGCTCTGTGCCGCTCACTTTTAAAATTGCTTCTGTAACCCCAACGTTAAAAAAGTCTGGCCTTGATGCTGACAATCTTAACAATTTCCGGCCTATTTCCCACTTACCTTTCCTGTCAAAAGTTCTTGAGCGTGTTGTAGCTTCCCAACTCACCAATTACCTAACCTCTAATAATTTGATGGAACCCTTTCAGTCTGGTTTCAGGGCGCGGCACAGCTGTGAAACTGCTCTGCTACGGGTAACCAATGATTTGCTTATGGCAGCAGACTCTGGACAAACCAGCATATTAATTCTGTTAGACCTCAGTGCAGCATTTGACACTGTCAGACATGACATCCTACTGTTCAGAATGGAGAACATGCTGGGTATCTCTGGCACTGCCCTCCAGTGGTTCAAGTCCTATCTGACTGATAGGCAAGAGTTTGTTAGTCTTGGCAACAGTAGATCCAGCTCAGCGCCAGTCACACAAGGAGTCCCTCAGGGCTCTGTCCTCGGTCCTCTGCTTTTCTGTATTTATATGCTTCCCCTTGGCCATATTATCCATAGTTATGGATTGGGTTATCATTTTTATGCAGATGATACTCAGCTCTACTTCAATGTTAAAAGTGGAACTTCATCAGAGCTTTCTCAGCTCACAACCTGCCTTAGTGAAATTAAAACCTGGATGGAGCAGAACTCTTTAAAATTAAATTGCAATAAAACTGAACTCCTGCAAATTGGGACTAAAATGCAACTTAATAAAATGAGCTCCTTCCCAGTCCATCTTGGCAGTGATCTCATCAGACCTGCCTCTACTGTAAAAAATCTTGGTGTCATTTTTGACTCCTCCCTCACTTATTCCGCCCACATAAATCACATTAAGAAACTTTCTTACTTTCACCTCCGTAACATATCCCGTGTTCGCTCCTTCCTCTCCTTCTCTAATGCTGAGAAACTTGTCCATGCTTTTATCACATCCCGCATCGATTATTGTAATTCCCTACTGGCAGGTGCCCCTTCTAATCTTATATCACAGCTCCAGCTTATTCAAAACTCAGCTGCAAGAGTCCTTACTCGAGCCAGCAGCAGCGAGCACATCACACCCATCCTGCTCCGCCTTCACTGGCTCCCTGTGTCCTACAGAATCGAATATAAAATCCTACTAATAACCTACAAAGCTTTAAATAACCTCGCGCCAAACTACATCAGTGACCTTCTCCATCACTATGTGCCTGCCCGCCCACTAAGGTCCTCTGATTCTGGTAATCTTGTTGTGCCCGTCACTAATCTACACTCCATGGGTGACAGGGCCTTCAGCTGTATAGCGCCCAGACTCTGGAATGACCTACCAAAATTA
Organism: Erpetoichthys calabaricus; assembly: GCF_900747795.2. Taxonomy (NCBI): domain Eukaryota; kingdom Metazoa; phylum Chordata; class Cladistia; order Polypteriformes; family Polypteridae; genus Erpetoichthys; species Erpetoichthys calabaricus. Next base: position 74,676,196 of record NC_041394.2, read on the forward strand.
ATCAGGTCAGCTGACTCCATGAATTCTTTTAAAAAACAACTCAAAACTCATCTGTTCAGGAAGGCTTTTAGCTCTACTTGACTTTATTACCTTTCTCTCAGTTTACTTCTCTGTCAAGATGCTCATGTAACCTGTATGTGTGTGCGAGACCATTAATTATGTTGTCTGTTTTTTTTTCAGAATTTACTGTCTTAATCTTCTTTGTTTATTTATCTGGTTTGTACAACGCTATATACTGTATATTCTGCCGTTCTTTATTTATTCTGTAAGTGCCTTGAGCATGGGAAAGGCGCTATATAAATAAAATGTATTATTATTATTATTATTATTATATGTCTACACTCATTCAGGTGCACAGTGGTGTCATGAGGCACATTCATCAGGTATTCTTCAATTGCTCCTCCAGGAATGTAAAGGGCCAAAGGGACTGTGAAGCAGACTATAGCGAGCTTCTCAGATCATACTGTCTCACGTAGGTATTCCTGGGAGAGATCAGTGATGTGTGTGTCTGACGGTGCTGGAAAATCAGACCCGGTGGGCATGCCATGAACAGGGTCATGCTTACCTTGACTTTGTGATGAGCAATCAAACTGCTCTAACAATAATCAGTAACTCTTGAGTTCTATAGTTAATGTGCCTTCACTCCAGGATCTTTGTTGTTCTTCTGATATGGTTCTAACTTAATGTTTACTGGATTTCAGTGTCAGTAACATCTCCATTCATGAATCTGGCAGTCCACAGACCTAAGGGAGAAAAAGATCCCGTGGCAGTCCTTAGACGCCCAATTTACTGTTGCTATTGCAGATGCTGTTGTCAATGACAGACAAAATAATGAACATCATGAATGGAATGATACATCTGTGAGTCTTTGTTCAATATGCCTAGAAATCCATGGTGGGCACTGCATCTCTTTAGATGCCAGAAATCATTGATATAGATGTTGTAACAATCTGTTGCACAATCCAACCCAGTTCTCCATCTCTGAGTTTCCTATTTTCTTTCTTATGAACATAAGAGCTTTTCTGCAAAGATTTCCAGAAAGCTTTTGGTAAGATACAACATAAGAGGCTTATGATTAAAGCAAAGGAGTTCAGTGTACAATGTGTACATAAGTACAAAAGGGTTATGGAACTTTTCAGAACTGGGTGCTATTAATAGTGATATTCCTCAGGGATAAGTGGTGGGGCTTGTTCTATTTTTTATATATATATATATATGAAGAATCTGGATAACAATATACAACACAGAGTGGTTAAGTTTGCAAATGATACTAGACTAGGCAGAATTACAGACAATTGTAAATATGTCTAATTATAGTACAGTGGGGCCTGTGCAGAATTCAGTCTTGGGGAGATAAGTGGCAGCTGAAAATTAATGTAAATTCATTTAACGTATTACAATTAGGAATGAAAAATAACAGATTTGAATACAGAATAGGAGGTCTGAAACTTGGACGTACCCCTTATGAGAAGTATCAAGAAACTGTAGTGGACAGTTTACAGAAGTCATTAAGAAGGCTAATAGGATGTGAGGTTAAAAATCACAATGTATGAAGTGCAAGTCAAGGGAGGATATGTTTAAGCAATATAAAACCTAGTTCATCCTCACCTGAAGTATTCTGGTCTCCATAGTACAAAAAAGACATAGCAGCAATAGAGAAAGTTCAGAGGATAATGACTAGGCTGATTGTAAGACTGTGAGGGATGAGCTATAAGGAGAGACTGAAGGAGCTGGATCTATCCAGTTTAATCAAATGGAAATTAAGAGATGACATGATTGAAGCATTCAAACCTATTATGAGAAACATTACAATTGATCCTATTGCTACTTTAAAATGAGTTCTTCAATAAGAACACAGGGACACAGGTGGAAACTTGTTAAGGGCACATTTCACTCAAAAATTTTGCTTGCCTAAAAATGATGGAGACATGGACTAAATTGCACAGTGGTGTGCGAAAGGGCCTGGATTCGCTTCCCGGGTTCTCCCTGTGTGGAGTTTGCATGTTCTCCCTGTGTCTGCATGGGTTTCCTCCGGGTGCTCCAGTTTCCTCCCTCAGTCCAAAGACATGCAGGTTATGTGCATTGGTGATCCTAAATTGTCCCTAGTGTGTGCTTGGTGTGTGTGTGTGTGTGCGTGTGTGTGTGTGTGTGTGTATGTGTGTGTGTGTGTGTGTGTGTGCGCACCCTGCCCGGGGATTTCATCCTGCCTTGCGCCCTGTGCTGGCTGGGATTGGCTCCAGCAGACCCCCATGACCCTGTGTTGGGATATAGTGGGTTAGAAAATGACTGACTGACTGACTGACTGTGCTAAAGGGTAGGACGTTAGGCACCTTCAAAAGTCAACTTGATGTTGATTTGGAGAAATCAACATAATTGATTAAATGACCTGTTCTTGTCCAAATAATCCTGAAGTTCTAGTCACTGCCACCATCCTACGGTCACATTCATAAAACCAATATGTTATTAAATTTCATGGGCTTGCCAGCTATCCTCATGAAGAACAATAAGATACTGCAAGTAGACTTGCCCAGATGTTTGTGCAAACAGTGAATGTGCCTTTGAGTTGTTTCTTGTAGGTTTTTGCAGGAACCCCAATAACCAATCTAATTATCACCATCGACCATTGTGCTTTTAGTTGAGTTTAGTTTAGCTGCTTTTCTTGATTTTTTCAGTAGTACATTGAAATACATACTTGCCCATGCCATCAGTAAAATAAATAAACACAGATTGTGATACATTTGAGGAGCCCATCTCTTCAGTATCATGTCATGTCATGTAAAACGTGGAACAGCTACTATTGAAGCACCTACCAGGAGTTACAATTCAGATATAAGTAATTTTACTTTGCATTGTATTTGGTGTTTATGAAAGCTTTGAACATCACAGATTTTCCCCGGATATTTATTTTTACAAATTATTGTCTTTAGATGTTTATTAATTTTTATCAATATATTTTTGACATCATTTTGTGGTCCAATTACCATAGCACTATGTGTGGTTGCTGGGGCCAGAGTGTTAAAGGGAGAGAATGTGAATTTATAGGTTACAAATCTAGCATGTTTTTCTGACCACAGATTTATATAGTATTTTCATTTTGGTATTCACTTCTAATTTGTAATTTTGAACTTTCATGATCCCAACCGAATACATATGCATTGTAAATGCCACATGGGTTGGACGGGCATTCCGACCAGGAGAGAGGATGGATGCAGACCTAGAAGAGATGAGCAGAAGGGATGGACAGACAACCCATCAGTTTGAAAAGATGCCGCAGGAGAGACGTTACACCCCCAGGATGCTAGATGGCAGCAGCCCTGGATATAGGTCCCCAGTACGAAACCAGTGTACAGTGTAGCCCTGCTGGGGTCCATGGGTGCTGCAATGGGGGTGTTGCAGGGAGGCACGCTCCCTAAAAAATGGGACTTCCAGGTGACCTGAAAGTGCTTCTATTGGGCAGTAGCCCTGACACTGGAAGTACTCCCGGGTCCTTAATAAAATGGACCACACTCCTTTATCCAGGTGAGCCTGAACTGGGAGGATGTGAGAGAAATTGTGAGAAGAGGTATTGTGGTAGAATTACTTGTGCTTGTGCTACTTTGTAGAGGTGTGGTTAATAAACCATCCTTTATTTGAACCCGGGACTCTGTGTGATCGTGTTTGGAGCTCACTGATACCCTGGTTTCCATCACACCATCTAGCGTCTTGGCTTGGCTTTTGAGTTTCTGATTTCCCGGTATTGACTTGCACAACACCTTTGCTCCATCTAATGATCCCTTTAATATAATAAATGTGCCTCACTCTGCTCCAAACAGAAACCTAGGAGGACTAAGAGGAGGACTATTTTTCAGCATTGCAGAATATGCTTTGGTATCATGAGCAACAGTTAACAGGTGTTGAAGTCATTCATTTTCTTGCTAAATCTTCACCATTCTGGCAATGGAGCTTTCCCTTAGAAACTTATAAAAATTGGATAATGAGGATTTTTAGTGAAACACGCAGGCAAGCTGTTGTTTTGTACAGTTGTAGCTTTGTTAACGACAATCAAGGGCATTCACAAATTTGCACCTCTCCTGAAGTTTTTCACCTATTTGTTTTAGGTCAGTCATGTCTTGTCTCTCTTGTGTGCACTTATTGCATTATCACACTAAAGTAGGCAAAAGTTTGAGAGGCTGAGTTAAATTATTTGTAAATTAAGTCTATCCACCTTTGAGATTTTTATTTTGAAAATTTAATTTCTAACCTGAGTAGGGTTAAACCAGGGTAGAGTGATCACACTAGGCTACTGGATGGAACTTTCTCAGATTATACTCCACTGTTTATCGCAAAGACTCTTGCGGATTGTAACAAACATACAGTACAGGCTCTATTGCCCTAAATGAAAAGATATAGATTTTATCAAGGAAAGCAATTCAGGCATTGACGTTCTTTGGGTAAGTCCTAGCAAATAAAGAGTGCTCTGCTAATGCCCTGTAGCCAAATGAGGTGAACATCAACACTTTCTCGAAGTGTTATCACAAGAATCTAGCTGGTGAGTAAATACATATGCTTCACTCCTACCTGCTGTGAAAATGATTGCAGCTTGCGGCACATTGATTGTTGAACTTTTATTTCTTTTAAAAATCCACCTCAACACATGGGGCACCTTGAATGCAGAGAAGAGCAATTTAATCAAATTTGTTCCTAAATTTATTCATTTATTTTACATCAGCTGCTTATATTGACAAGTGTTGCAAGGAGTCGCATTACTCCAATAAGTACAGGAAGGAGTAAAACCTGATATGTCCATTGGAGGACACACAAAGACACAAAAATGAAGATTATCACCAAGGCAGTTTAGGTTGGCTAGTCTCTCTAAAAGTGAGTGTTTAATGTATAAACTGGAGGAGGAAGACTGCATGTACGAAAACATGACAACATACTGATCTTAACCAAGACCTGAATAAAGGACTACTGTATGTCATGCCCTGTGCTGCATCACAATGCCAAGAAATTCATCCATTTCTTGAAGCATCAGACAGGCTCACTCCATGAATTGAGATTCACCATATAACCTAAAGATCATGCCTTGGGGATATGGAAAGAAAACAAGCATACGTGGAGAAATATCCCCACAAATGTGGGGAAAACATGCAATTGCCATACAGATAATGAACAGAGCAGGAACATAAAGCCCTTGGGCTTTGAGACAACTGCACCAACTGTTGAGCCAGTAGGCTACCCACTGGTAATGTAGACATTGAAAATCATACAGTATATATCTACAGCTGCTGGAAAGGACAACCTTCAAAAATAATTTTAAACGATATTAAGGTGTAAATAATAATAATAATAATAATAATAATAATAATAATAATAATTCATTACATTTATATAGCGCTTTTCTCAGTACTCAAAGCGCTAAATATACTATATCTGTTGTTAGTTAACCAGCAGTTAGCATCATTTACTATAAATTCACACACCATCTTTTTCAAAGGCCTCCAGCCAGTGAAACTGATGTGAAGTGTACCTTTAAGCCCAAACTCCGGCCCTTGCACTCTCAACCACACCATGTTAGACACACATGACCTAACCAGCTAATATAAAGAACATAGTCCAAAAGTAATCAATACACCTTAAAGGTGGCGGTGTGTACAGTGCACTTTCAAACACTGCTACACTCTCTGAATCTTAAATGCATGAAATGAAAACAGAAAAAATATAACAAAGTGTAGCTCTGAGCTATTGAGAGTGTAATCATAAACCGTATTGTAATTGCTGTATTTAGTTACTGTTCAAAGAGTTAATTTGCAGCAAACACAAGCCAAAATATAGGGCAGCGAGAATTAATCTTTAGAAACTCCTGTTTAGAGAACGCTTTGTTGGTAACCTTAAGCTGCACATATTTCAGGATTCAGCAGCCTGGCCAGAATGTGCCAAAGTGGTTTGCTTAGGGCAGTTCTCCTTATTTTTTAGGTCATTTCCACACTATGCTGATTTGCTTAGTTCAGACAGGCTTGTGAATGCCCTTTCCTGTGAACGGTGCCAGGAGAAAAAAATGGGCAAAGGATGCAAAGAAGCTTCTTGCCATTCATGTCCCACATTGGAAACTGGTATTTAAACAGCTGCAGCCGTAGCTGTGGCAATCATCAGTGGTAAATGAAATCCAAGCATCGCCGCCTGGGATCTGTTGATTATGTGACCGGGAAGTGAATATCTGCATTTCAAAAGGAATCCATTCAATTTCATTAAAATTTACTAAAATAAGGAATATGCATGAAAATCTGGATCTTGTATTAGTTTACTACTTTTAAGACTTTCAATGCTGGATATTTATAAGGGGCATCATTTTGGGAAGGTATGTAAATGGATTGCTTGGTTTTGGTTCACTAATGAATCTATATAGTGCCTTTACTGGAGAGTGCCATCACAGCATGTACAACTGTATAACAGATAAAGAGAAATATTGCTTTTTAATTAGGATAAGTACTATAAAGGTTGTAATTAGGTTTGTTCATCTGTGGCATGTCTTTCCTGCCCCTACCATTTTCATTAATTTAAGATGAAGCCTACCTGAGTAGTTTTAAGTGTAATACACCAATTGCACATTTAAATGTATACTTCCTCACACTATGGTGACTTAGAGTCCCCAATAAATCTAACAGGTATGTCTTGAGCATGTGGGAGGCAATCAAAGTACTAGGACAGTGGAATCAACGATGCAAAGATGCAGACTCCAAACTGACTAGGAACTGGCTACTATTTGAACCTGAGCACATGGAGCTGAGAAGCAGAAGTTCAGTCACTTTGCTTCCATGTAGCTATACTATATTATGATTCAGTCTTCCCTCTTCTTAACTAGTTTATTTCAGTATTATATTATATTGTGTATATTCTTCATATTGGGCGGCACGGTGGCGCAGTGGGTCGCACTGCTGCCTCGCAGTTGGGAGACCTGGGGACCTGGGTTCGCTTCCGGGTCCTCCCTGCGTGGAGTTTGCATGTTCTCCCCATGTCTGTGTTTCCTCCGGATGTTCCGGTTTCCTCCCACAGTCCAAAGACATGCAGGTTAGGAGGATTGGCGATTCTAAATTGGCCCTAATGTGTGCTTGGTGTGTGGGTGTGTTTGTGTGTGTGTCCTGCGGTGGGTTGGCACCCTGCCCAGGATTGGTTCCTGCCTTGTGCCCTGTGTTGGCTGGGATTGGCTCCAGCAGACCCCCGTGACCCTGTGTTTGGATTCAGTGGGTTGGATAATGGATGGATGGATGGATATTCTTCATATTTTGCCATATGGTCATATTCACGGCAAAAGACCTGCAGGAAGACCAAAGACGTGGTGGCTGAACTACATCAGAGAATACTGTAAAGCAATGAATTTGTCTATAGGGGAAGATAAATGACTGCTACAGGACAGACAACAATGGAGAGTCGCCATGGAAAAGCTGGCGAAGCGTGCGCTTGCATCACAGCAGACAAAAGTCAAAAAGTCAAGTTCAAAAATATTATATTACAATAAAACGTAACATTACCAAACCCACCTAATCCAAAAGTTCTTTGTTGTTGGCAGAGCAAAACCAGTCATGGCACTGCATGGCAGGAAGCAGTATATGATATGAAGCGCCATGGCAGAGATATGTGATGACGTTGGTTCCTAGGTTCGATTCCTGGCCTATTCACTGTCTAGGTGGTGTTTCTGTGTGATTCTTTCTAGATGTGTTTCCTCCCACATCTCAAAGATGTGAGGTTGACTGGCCTATCTAAATTGCACCAGTACGAGTAAGTGTGGCTGTATGCATGTGTGTCTTTCGAGGGGCTGACACTGTGTCCAAGGTTCATTTCTAATCTGCGTTCAATGTAGGAGAAAAAAAATTAGGGAGTTCATTGAATTTACCTTGACATATAGGGCCTATATATCTTCCATGTACATGCAGTTTTTATGTATTACGGACCAGGATAAACTCACCTCACATGTATGTCACACTTCAAATGAAATGAGTTCAGTAACTCAAATTTGGTTGGAGTGCAATGACAGCGAAAGCCACCAGAGGGCATCTGGGGAAGCCCAGTATTCTAAAAATGTGAGGCGTAGCTGGAAGAAGAAAAAATCTTCTGTGTAGGAGAGTCAAATTTAGATTTGGCTCAGTAGTTAATTCAAGGGAAATTGCTGCTGTTTGGAGTTGTTTGGTGAGCAACAAGTAAACATTAATTAAACATCTGTGTAGATCAAAGGTTTATAACTCACTTCTTGGAGGGTCAGAATGTATAATTTGAAGTGGATTTCTTGAAAATTAAGCCCTTGCTTATGTAGGCTTATTATATTCTTAATTGTGAATTATTAAAGCTTAATGTTTACACAAAAGATTGTCTTTCCAGCCGCCTTGCTAGTTAGGAACTGTAGGTGTATAGAGCCAGGTCAAGATCCTCTCACGTAACCCCCTGGGTAGAAAAGAAATGGAGATCTGTAGCCATGGTATGTACCTCCATGGGACACTAATGCATCTCTCACCTGCAGTCTGTCCACACTGATAGCCAGTAAGACAGGACTAGGGCCATCTACAGATAATGGGAGATTATCTGGCCTGTGAAATTAGTTCTTTAAATACACTAGGGTATCATGTGTACAGATGTCTCCATGAGGTGTTGTTCACCAAAGACATCCCAATTTTTGCAAAATTCCTAACTCCTGAGATGACTCCATAGTGCAGCTTATAAGACCAACCTCAGTCAAAGTTGAGGGAACATGGAGTTTGGTGCAAGTGAACATCAGCTCTCTGGCTGGATGTTGGCTAGGTGTGTCTTAAGATTCTAGGAGAATGAGAGATGAAATTCATAAATAGAAAGTTGTGTGAACATCCAGAGGTTAGCTGTTAACTGTCATTTAGATGTTGCACCTGTTATGAAAGGGTAAAACTGGGTAAATAGTGGTTTATTATTTTTAGAAAATGCATAGTTATATACTATGGCTTTTTGACCTTTCTCATTTTATTCTGAATAGATGCTCTCCAAGGTGAGAAGCTCAGATTTATCCGTGCCTGTGTGGTTCCATCTCCTTACATGATCAAACAAAGAAAAATTCATTTGCTTCTTCTCTAATGTCCAGAGGTAGACTTCGCATCAGTTTCAGTGGTTGGAGGCCTTTGATAGAGATCGTGTGTGAAATTACAGTAAATGATGGAAACTGCTGTTTAACTAACAACAGATATAGTATATTAACACCTTAAAATCATTTAAAATTATTTTTGAAGGTTGTACTTTTAGAGGACAGTCACAATTAAAGTAAATATATTTTACATTTTATTTAAAATGCATAAAGCACAGCATAACATTCTCAAACCTGCTTAATCTGATTCAGGAGTGCCGGAGTCTATGCTGGTAGTACTGGGTGCAATGTAGGAAACAGCCCTGGTAAAGTAGCAGACTAACACAGGACCCACTAATGTTCAGGGCATTAACCAAACATGTACATCCTTGGAGGTGTAAGATGAAATCTGGACTACCCAGAAGAAAACCCACACAGAAGTTAGGAGAATGTGCAGGCTCCACAGAGACAATAATCAGTATGAGATTTGAACTTGGGATCTGTAAGTCTACAGCTGTAATCACTGTACTACCTTGACAAACAATGCATACAATAATGTTACATAAATGATAGGATAAGGGCGACCAGCTTAAAATCTTAAAACCAAATCGAATTAATAACTTACCATACATAGAGTTGGCAGCTCAGGTTCAGATGATGAGTTTGGTAATGTGAGGTTCTGTTTAATTTTAACAGTATTAGCCACAGAAGTTTCCTCATATAAACCCCTGTCTTTGAATGTGGTGTCTAAATTAAGGTAAACTCCCACTGGCAGATATGCTGTATGCAAGAGGAGCAGGAATTTCTGCCTCCTTTATGTAGCTGATTGGCCTTGACGGGGTTGCCATGGAAACTAGGTCAGGTGTAAGAAAAAATGCTAATGATCTGTATTTTAAAAATTTGGTTGCACTTAAAATGTTCATTTCAGGAGAAGAGTTCTTCCTGGTAGCCAGGCCACCATCTGATTTGAAGGGTTTCTGATAAGAATAAAGGTGACATTGCAGGATGCCCAATGGCTCCACGTTTATGGAGAGAAGTTGCCACATGTAACCCGCTAGGGCTCAAAATAAAAATAACTCTGCAGTCAGGAAGAATAGACATATAAATAATAAAGTAATATTTTATAAGCATATGTGCAGCATGTTTTTGGAGCAAATAATTATCCATTATGACGCTCCTGTGTGTAACAAATCTGCTGTATCAAGAAGAGGGCAACAAGACAAATGCTGGGAGTAACCTAATGCAGTGTAAAGCGTGTAAAAAGAGCAAAACAAACATGGTCTCTTTTGACGTTTTAGCATTAACAGCAATTTAAATTAGGTGAACTTTAGAAGAAGCATGGCAGAAAGAGAATGGCACTGAAGGGTGAAGATGGCACTAATGTGACAGTCATATTGCAGGACTTCTATTTCAAAGGTCGCAGAAGGCGGAATTCTGTCAGGACATAAACAAATAAATGTCAGAAGAAAGTGATTCCCAAAAGGAGCTGATGGTATGTTTAGTTCCCCTTAATGAAGATCAAAAATTGGTTGGAATTGAAAGATCTCGAGTTAGAAGAGGGATTATATCTGTTGCAGTGGTTAAAGTTTAAAGAGACATATGAAATATGCAAGGATTTGGGAGGCCCACATCAGCACTTTGAAAATCCATTCATTTAGCTTTTGTGCCCACTTATTCGGGTTGGGGTCAGTGCCTAATTCCATAGCAAATAATGGAGTTCAATAACTGAGGTAGAATGAGAATATCAGAATAATTTTAATAACTTAGCCCAATGTAGATCATTAATTTCTTATTACATAACTCTTGTAAAATATTGAGATTTGAGTCAAAGATCAATATTTGAAGGTCTCTGAAAGATTATGTTCTATATTGTTATTTGGTAACTTCCTGTACTTTTCTTCTAGGTCTGAGTGTGAAGACATTTTTCATTTAGGTTTGCCACCTATGTCTGACATAAAACCTGGACATGGTCATGCTGACCATGAATTGGCACCCATCTCAACACAATTATTGGTTCATTGCACATCTAGTGCCACCTGTAGTAGCCGCAAAGGCTCGATGGACTTGTCACATCATATTATCTTGCTAGAGCCAATGATAATGAACAACAATGGAACACCGATGCATATTTCAAGAGGATGGGCATAAAGACAAAATTGAAATATTTGGTTAAACAGGAAAAGTACAAACTGATCTAGCCTACTGAAAACCAGGAGTAGAGAGAATATTGTTTTTTGGGACCGATAATTAAAAATAAGGACAATCCTGGGAAAACTGGGACAGGTGGCAACCCTACTTTCATTACAAATTCCCTCTTCATCCACATTCATCTGTGTGAAGAACCCATTTTAAAGGAGCCATTGGTATCCACCCCATCAGTTACCTCCTTAATTTTAAACACTTCTGTCATGTCACCGATTAATCGCTTAAACTGAAACAATTCAGCTCCCTTTAGTCCTTTCTCATTCCTCACTGTCTGGTTGCTCTGAACTTTCTTTTGGTCTGTTAGAATTTTTTTTATTGTAGAGACAACACACAGTATTGCAGAGGAGACCTCACAAATGTCATGAACACTTTAAGAATCACCTCCTTGCTTCACTTGAAATGGTATACTATGTAACCTATATGTTATGACACACTGGTGCTGAAGGATTATTGTAAGAATAAAATATAACCAGGAGGTGGCAACTTGAAAAAAAAAATAGTCAGATGGGGAAACCTGGTCAGAACTGAAAAAGACAAATGATAAGGCAACCAAAATGCAAGGGAAAAACGAGAACCAGCAGTCAAAGTCAAAAAGGAGATAAAAAACCAAAACAAGACAACATTAGGGCCTACTTGTTAAAGAAACTAACTACACTAGATTTCAAATTCAAGAAGGTTTATCCACCAAGGGATAAGGTGCAATGTGACCACTGCCCTATTTATAGTGTCACATCCTAGAATGTAATTGATGAGACTACTGTGGTCATGTGACACAACTAACTGCTTCACATATAGAAAGAAACAAAACAAGAATAAAGAACTTTTTCATTTCACTACAAAATTATCAAAATACCTCAAAAACAGATTCTACGAGGCAAAAAAAAAAACATTAAATGAACCAAAATACATATTAAACATGTTAATCGTTTTCTCTCTCTCATTTCTCTACAAACCCGATGGAGCCCACTTTGTCCTAGTCCCAGGTCTCTCGCCTTGATCTCCTTTCTCTTTTTTTCTGATTCCTAGTCCCCTTACTTATCTCCTCTCTGCTATTTAAATTGTGCACCAAGAATATTATCTGACGTTGTGTACATCTTTAAGGCAAATGCACATTCCTGTTGGCACTGATTAACCCATGGCTAATTATAAAATCTAAAATAAATAAATTAAATCCACTAAATATATCCCATCGATACACCCCACAACACTGATCATCTTATGTCGGCCTTGAACACATTTTTTCTTTTGCTATATAATTTTCTATTTCCTATATACATTACATACAGATTTTGTTTCCAATTAAGTTTTATACACTCCCTTCTAAACAATATGTCAGGTGATTTCTTTTTCTAGGCCTTTAAAACTCCATGGGTCCTAGTTCCAGTACCTATTGGATGAGGAAGTGACCCTGCAGCTAGAATAGATTCTGGCAAAAGCAGTCAATTTCACATTCACTAAAAGTCAGGCCATAAAAGAGCATGCATGATCAAGCATGAAGACAGAAACTTAGACTTCAGAAAAATCAGAATCCTTTCCATCAAAAACTGTACATCCATACCATAAGTATAATGGATAGTTACAGAACTATTGCAGCAGTGTTCTGCATGACATGAACATGTGATGGCAGAAATCAAAATGAAGACATTTACTGTATACTTGTATTTAATATGTATCATAAAATCAGATAAGAAAATTAGCTTCTAGAAATTTCTGCATGTGTACAGTATATTATGACTTCAAGAATGTCAGTCTGTTCTCAGTATTTGCTAAGCTACTTCTTAGCTCTTGAAGCAAAGTCCATTACTGTTTCCAGTTACATGTTACCAGATATAGTTTTGACCATCATGGCTGATATTGATGGAAACAACCTCCCAAGATCCTCTTATAAATTTTATATTGATGTATTTTTTGACATTATTTTCCTTCCTTACTGTAAAAGAAGCAATGGCTCAAGATGAATCATTGTATTTCATTTTTAAAATGTCAATGGGGACACAAGGAAGTGGCACTGGGCATATACAGCATTATGACTGTTGACATTTTTCTTGCTAGTCTATTTTTTGACTGCAGTCACTGCTTTTGCTGCCGAAACAGGAATTTGTATTAGTGATGTTAATAAAGGAAGTGGAAATGGCAGACATGAACAACATTACAACAGCACACTGCCAAGATGTTTTGAAACTATGATTCTGGATAGATGAAAAATTACAAAAGGAGCAAGCGATACACTGGCTATGGGACTTTGCTTTCTTTTTTTGTAAAGAGATGATATTAAACAAGAGTTTATTAGAAATGTGAATATATTTTCTTGTGTCTGAAAGAAAAGAAAACTAAATCTTTAATGAGTGTGTAGTAGAATGAAACAACTTTATCATTTCTCTTAGCAGTACCTAGCCTTTCTCTCATGTGGTTTCTGGCAGAAGGATAGCTATTTTGGCTTTGACTTTGCCTGATTTAGACCATATCTAGGCTTTCGTTGATCATTTCCTAGTATTTCAGTGGTCACGATAAATCTCAGGCACTTCAGCATGTCCTTAATACACTGTTCCATGTGCAACCTTGTAATGACACATCCTATCAAATTTGACTGATCAAAGAGCTCCACCTCAAAGTCACTGGTAGCTGTAAATGAGCAGTCCCTGTATTTTTATATATGATGTTAGATGTGATGGAATGTTAATTGTCTGTGAAGAAGAACCTGCTCTTTGTATAAGTAGTATCCTATATTTATTGAAACCTTTCATTTGTAGTAATGTTTCTGTAACCAGCAATCTGTCCTTACATATAAAAACAACTAAGTAAATAAATAACCGGATTATTGATTTAACCATTTCATTTTACCCATCCACCCATTTTCTTATCTCACTTTATCATTGTTTGGTCACAGGAAGCTGTATCCTAAACTGGTAGTAACACATACAAGGTGTTAACTAATTCTGGGCATTATCTAATCTTTGCATAATTATAATGTGTCTCTGAAAGAGGCTTTAAATACAGTAGCTCCCTCAAAACAAAGGTGATAAGAGCAGATAGAAACTCACCATGGATTAATGAGGGTTCTCACACTCTTATCTGGAATGCAGATAGAGTGCAACATGTTAGAGGGTACATTTTTATACACTAAGATGATAAGTGAAAAGGCAAATTTCCTGAATAATTCTATTACAGGTTATTGTTGATGTCTGTCTACAGGATGTAGATATTTAACTGCCTTGATTGGTATCTCATCAACATACAATACTGTGATAACAGAACTGCCTGCTACCTTAGAAAATGTTTGTATTTACTTAGTTTGAAAATTAGCGTGTTCTGGGGACATTGGATTCTAATCAGCATATAGTGTGTAGCCACAAGGGGACACCAGAAAGCCCCCAAACCACAGACACAGAAATACACTACACATTATATGAATAAATTAAATGCTTTTTATTCTCTCACAAGGTACTTCTTCACCAACCTCTCAGTAATAAGCCACAAAATACAATAAATGAACAATAAATCACTAGTTCTTCCTCCTTCTCCACTTCTGCTGAGTTTTGCCTGCTGCCTCCCGACTCTGACTCCCTGAGGTGAGATATGCAGCTCCTTTTGTTTTAGCTTCCTTGGACGTTCTTCCGAACATCCACCTACATGGTCTGTCAGCACTTCTGGGTGAGGTGAAAACTCCACAATGTAGGGCTCTTAAGTCCTTGCAGCTTCCCCTGTCAGCACCAATGGCACCCAACAGGGCTGAGTTAAAGAACTCCATGTCCCATGATGCCCTATGGGAATCTGGCACACCGCTACAACCTCAGGGGTCTGCCATCTAGCGTTCTGGGGGGCAGTGCCCTAAAGAAGCTGCCTTTTTCCTTTCTTCCATCTCCTGGGCATCCCAGCTGGGTAAGAACACCGGCTGTCCATCTCAAGTGAAATATGTACTTTTTGGTAGATGACAACAATACCATTGTTTAACCAATGAAAATGTGTTTACACTACTGTTATGCAAAGTAAATGAGTATATACCATTGTTTAATCAATTGTCACGTTGATCTAGGCAGTGCCAGAAGCAGTTATATACTTCTGGGTAGTGGATGGTATTCAGACTGTGCAAAGAGAGTGCACAGGCTGAAGAGATAACGAGACCACGACACAGAGCGCAAGCAGAGAGAGACAGTTCACAGAGCATGCAGTCAAGATCACTTGCAGAGAGTGAAGGGGCCTGCAGGCAAGATGAGGGTATGTGGCAGACAAGACATGGGACACATAGATGATGTCCCCTACCTCAGGGAGTAAGAGATAGTTTCACCAGATAGACTCTAGTTGTGGGTCCAGTGAAAGAGGGAAGACTTGCACAAGGACCAAGTGAAGCCGGTGGACAAGAAGGGAGACATGCTTAGGTCATCATAGCAGCACGAGGTATCTGGAAGTGAAAGAGAACGCTACCTCCATGAGGGAGAGACGCTGACAGGGATTCTGCAAGTTAGCAAGATTTCTGTTGGGGAAACAAGCACTTGGATAACATATTGTTTTAGCGGGACACTCGGAAGATTAATCTTTGTGGTAACACAGTATGCAACTTGGACTTCTCACCACCAAAGATTGCATCCTCCACTGTTATGTTTAAACATACTTTAGAGTGTGGACCATGCGCTCCCTTTTTAAAAGGCTTTTACTCCTGATATTTTTATATTTTTATCTGCTTTTATCTTCTTGGTGGAGTTTATAATGTCGGTGTAATACAAGTTTCGGTTATCTTGAAATTGCTGCTGTGTCTTTCATTTTTTGTTTTCTCTCCAAACGATTTAAAGAAACCTGTGTACTATCTTAATCTTAATGTTAAGATGTAATTTATCAATTTACGAATTTTATTATTAAACTCTTTATTCTTCTAAAATAAATTCAAGAGTTTCCAGACTCTTAATAAAACTGGGTGACGTAGTCAGATATTTTACCTATAAGTGTGACCTAGACACCTATCACAAATAGTCTTCGAAATGGCATGGACAAATAGTTTTAACACATATAAAAAGCTCATTTTCTGAGCACTTTCACTACCATGCAAGCCTAACAGATAAAAATAGAAATAACCATTGTGTGCAGTTTGAAACAGTTGCAAATCTGGCAAATGGGAATTCTGAGCTGCCATGTAAACTCCTTTCAAATATTGGCAGTACATATTTTATTTATTAATGATCTTAATAAAACAAATTCAATGCAAGATTCCAAATGCAACTGTCATCCCACAAACTAAATATTGCAGTGTCAGTCCCATCTTTCCTTGCACAGGCACTTAATTGATAACAGGAAGCTGTACGTTCTGCTTTTTAAAATGAAACCTACCTGCCCCATAGACCCAGTCCTTATAAAACTGGTGAAAAGCTCAATCGTTGTTCTGGAACCACCCATTCATAATATTATCAATAGATTGTTATTAACTGGCATAGTCTGTAATGTACTGAAGTGTCTGTTATCAAGCACTGCTGAAAAAAATATGCCTAATAACTAAAGACCTATTTCCAAATTTACCTACTTCAAATTTACCTTTTCTTTCTACAGTACTTGGAAAAAGTCATCACCTTACTCATTACATTTCACTTGAAGTCCCAATCTGGCTTTCACACCAGTCACTTTATAAAAATGATAATAACTCATGTTGTAAATGACCTTTTAATATCTTCTTATAAGGAAATGCTACAGTAATTATGTTCTTAGGCTTAGGTGAAGCCTTAGTCACCATTGACCACTCAGTGGGTTTGAAAATTACATTGGGCTCTCAGGCACCATACTTGCTTAGTGTAGTTCATATTTAATAACTCGATTTCATCATTACACAGAAATGTGTTGACAATGCTCCACCATTGTGTTCTGAATTTGAGTATGGTATTCTTTATTTTTTTCAATTTATGGGCTTCCTGTAGAAATACCATTGGAAAACATAAAATTCACGTTCACTCAGCTATACCTTTATTTCATCTCTGTTTTCTGTACATAAATAAGTAATATTACCTTAACTAGAAACTGTTATTGTCAATCCTCTATTTCTGTTTCTCTTCTCTGTATTTTTATGTGGCAATTGATGCCACTGTTCTGCTTCATCTAAAGATGAATCCAAGGATGAAAGGATTTTGTTGTCTTTGTTGACACAAACTTATATAATATGTGTTCAGTTGGATGAGATCTCCCGGATTGTGATTGTGTCTGATTTTGTCTTTTGAGCTTGTGTTTTAACCAACTGTGGACCCCAAACTCCCCCAAGGTTAATTTTCACTATTTATACATCTGACTGGAGATTTTGTTATCCTCTCCTCCATTTTGAACTGGTTTTATCTCAATGATCATATAAATGTACATTTATTGTTAGGATTTTTTTTTATGTTAATCATATTGAAATTGTTTTGTTTTAGTGTGAGTTTAAACTAATCCATATTTTATTTATTGTATGTTCATTATGCAAATTGTGAACTTTGTAATTTGTATGTTACAAATGTTGTTACAGTTTTCTAAGTGAATTGAGTTGAATCGGAGTCCCTCTCATGATGCACACACATCTACTCAATTCATAAATCAGCATATCTTTCGATGCTGAGAATCCTCAGGAAAAAAATCTTTATAAACACAGGAGGAGCATTTTAATGGCAAGAGAGAAGGTTGCAGGATAGAGTAAAGACCAGTAAGGTGCCTGCAATGATGACAAAAGAGCATTAACAGGCATGGCTGCAGGCTAAATGCAGTGTGCTGGAAGGAACAGATATGAGATACTATTTTTAAAATTGTGTTTCCAAATCCCATTCCATTCACCAGTCCATCTCCAGCACAATTTCCTGATGTTGCTTGTTAGCAACAATACCATCTTTCCACCTAGAAACTCAGGGGTATGGAGAAATACCCAGCAGCACTACTCTCCTCTTAGCACTAGCAAGAAAAAAATGAAAGGAGGACATTTTAGCACACAGACAATGGCTGGCTATAAGTAACTTAAGGAATTAATGTTTGAATAGGCGACAGGTCAGATCTGCTTTTTTCCCTGTTGCAGGGCTGTTCCTGGAGATGCTTTCATAATGTGCACTGCTTTCTTTTTGCCAGTTAGGGTCAGGTGTCAGAAGCTGCCAAAAGCTCCTTAACAAAGGGCCATTATTCCATTGCTGTCAGTCAGGACTATTTTAGAAACCGGTAAATGTCACTTGTAGATTACAAAGAGGCTTAGTGACGGAAAGAATGTAATCGTACTTCCTCTGCTGATGCTTTCTACCAATTGTGGGCACAGGAACTTCAAAACAGGCCTTTGGTACTCATTTTGTGATTCACATAGATGTACTTACCTTCACCTTAATAAAACCTGATATTGTTATTGGAGAGTACCAGTGTGTAATTGTAAGAATTGCATGTGGTCAGGGTTGCAGACCCATTGCCCAGGTCATGATCAGTGGACTAGTGAATTGTATTATGTGGAATGATTTTTCCTGATCATGATAAAGCTGTTCTAGCAGTAAGGAGATCATAATAAACTATTCTGACTATTCCAGACCTTGCTCGTCCTGTCCTCCACATTAGCAGTGCATTCATGCTGTTGCTGGCCCTTTGACAACTCTATAGAATTCCATTACCATTAAGCTACTAATGTAACAAGGTACTTTTATAATCAGGACATCCTTGGGACTACAGTGAAGAGGTTTCAAATAGAGCTTTTTAGTCACATTTTCTCAACAGTGTGCATTTTGCAGGAGCCACGTGAGATTCATAGGTGCTAAGTGGACTGTCATCACAAGCTCTGTGATGTCTGAATCATGTTTCCATGGCCGCTGGGATACCACAACATGAGGCAATTTATGGTTCTTAAATTCAAAACAGAAGCCTTTGTACTTGTGCTTGTATGCTGGTGTGCAAATTGGACTTGAGCTGTAGGCTTGTCATTTTTGTCCCCTAAATGTGGTTATTTATTTTGTTTAGATGGCGGACCCTTCATCAGCAGCAGCAGACTTGAACCACTGGGATGGCCTGGGCGAAGACTCTTATCTGCAAGTGAGGAGAACTCAACGGAGAGAACTGTCAATTGCACCAAACCTGGTAGGAACATTTTGTAATGTGCATGCATACATTCAGAAATGAAGAGCTAATGTTTTACACAGTTCATTGCTAATGTTTTTAAGTGGCAATGGCTTCAAAATGAATTTTCATAAACGAAGCAGTAATAATCTAGTACTCCGATTACAACTTGCTATAGGTTTTTTCAACTTAATCGCGTTCTTTCCAACTAATTCTTTTTGAAGCAATCCTAGAATGGGGATGAACAGGTTCTTGTGGTCCACAACACACAAACCCCGGAAGGTAACATGTTTAACCGTGTTGAACCATTTTGTACACTAGAAATGAAGAACTAATGTTTTACACAGGTCAATGCTAATGTCTTGAAGAGGCACTTGCTTGAATATGGAGAATTTTCATGAACGAAGTAGTAGTAATCTAGTATTCCGATTACAACTTGCAATAGGTTTTTCCAATTTAAATCTTCTTCCCAACTAATTCCTATTGAAGCAATCCTAGAAAGGGAATGAACAGGTTCTTGTGTCTTGCTAATAGAGTCTTGTGGTCCACAACACACAAACCCTAGAAGGTAACAAGTCCAACCGTGTTGAAACCTTCCTTACACTATTAGCCCTAATATGTCTGTAAAAAATCGAAAGGTTATACAGCTAAGCTCTTTTGCATTCCCCTGGCCTTTCCGGAATAGTTTCCATTTATAAACCAGCTTAGGTCAAGGGGCTAAGAGGCTATCAACCAGAAAGTAGTGTCTTTACTGGAATCAGGCAAAATGACAACTTTAATTAACAATGGCATTGCGTTTTCCTCCATTGAGCTCTCTTAAATCTTGAGGGTTTAAAATAACTGGAACTGAACTGTCACAATTTATAAGGCTACTTTCTGAGACCAAGCCCCAAAAATAACGCCTACTTATAGTAGGGTGACCAGTTTTATAAAAGGCAAAACCAAAATTAAACCCTTTTAGCCTATA
Source organism: Erpetoichthys calabaricus (assembly GCF_900747795.2). Classification (NCBI taxonomy): domain Eukaryota; kingdom Metazoa; phylum Chordata; class Cladistia; order Polypteriformes; family Polypteridae; genus Erpetoichthys; species Erpetoichthys calabaricus. The sequence continues at coordinate 74,696,448 of NC_041394.2, forward strand.
TAAATCTATTTTACTTTAAATGGATGCTGACCTTTTGCTGGACACTTTTCCATCTTTTGACATAAACTCTAGTTTTTGGTTATTTTATCACTTTACTTTTGTCTTCCTATTGTCTGCAATTGCTGTTTTCTCAACCTGGATGGTTTGCCAAATTCAATTCACTTTGTCTTATTTGTGTAGATACCTAACAGTGTATTATTATCAAGTAGAGAAACTCTTTGCCATCTTAGAAGGCTGAAATATGAATCCTGAACTATATATAGTGGTTATGGCACCATTTGTCTTTAATGGATGAAGTGGTAGAAATCTAAGCTCATACTTAGTGCACCGGAACTTCACATAAAGGTTCAATGATGTTTATATCTGGTGAGTTTAAGTTTATCCTAGTTTTTATTAACTTTTATATTAATATAGCAATATGTATGGAGGCATTATCAGCGTAGGATAGAGAAGCATCATAAGGAAACGGTGTTTACATCATAAGGAGTACCTGTGTAAAATGTCTTGTGCGTCGCAATCATCAAATTTAATGACTTTAATGATATATGTGTCCTCTCATGGTTAACAGTTGACAGCAGACATTATGAGTCGATAGTATCCTTTGTTTTTCTGCAAACGTAAACCTATTCAGATACAGGAGAAGGAGGTGAAAGACGACTTATCAGGACATATTCCTTTTTTCAGTTATTTAAGGGTCAAAGTTTTGTGCTCCTTACACCAGTTTATGTGTCTTTGTGCATTGATGTAGGATACAAGTTGTTACCAAATGGCAGCCCTGCCAAAAATTCCAGCTTTATGAAGCTTGTGTTGTACAGCTTTTGTTGAAACTTGGCCACAAAAATGCTTTTTGAGGATGTACTTTGGTGGCATTTAGAAAGTATCCTGTGAAATGTCCATCTACCCCTGTTGGTGAATTTTGGATTGTGACCACTCTTTCTATTTGATAGAGCAGTTTGTCCATGGTTAGCTCATGCTCTACTTATTTTCGAGGCTATTGTCTCTTAACACATGAAATTGTTTTGTAGTTTTCGTGACTGATGCACCTGCAATTCCTGCACCGAATGTTTGGCCATGAATATCTGCCCTGTTTGCCTCATGTTGCTTTGAAAACATGCCCATCAAAGTGAGAATTGTTGGTTTCCTTAAATCGCTGATATAGTTTATAAATCAATTAAACTACAATAATTCACCTTTGCAGCTGTATTTGAAATTGTGATTTAGCTTTTTCAAAGTTAAACTCCTTTTTCAAGTTGTGTTTTCATTATTTTGTCCACCTCTTGTATATTGTACCAGTGATTTAATCATTTTCATGATATTCATGCTTTTTTTTTTTTTGGTACGTGGGTACTATGGTTTACGTCTACATCCAAAGAATATATACATTATTACACACATCTTTGGGATCACTGACAACTTTAGGTTAAGTTGGCATGAGTGAGAGAGGATGTGTACTGCTCGTGATTGTATCCAGAACTGTCCAGGTCTGGTTCCTGCTTTGCTCCTAGTGAGGCCAAAATTCAGTAGATGCCGATTTCCTGCAACCCTGTAATAGAAAAGCAATTTCAGAAAATGGATGGAAGATTTTTTTTTGCCATCATTATGTTAAATATCATTTCTTATCGTTTATGTGCCAATGGTCGCAGCAGAGCTTTCCGGTCCACAGGTTATTGATGGTAAAGTGCTTTAATTGAATACTTTGTGCAGTTTTTCCATTAGGGTCTTTTTCTTTTTATTAAACAAAACACAGCCTGAATCCTTATATTGATTTTTGAAGGTAATGAAACAACTACTAAACTGGCCTTGCTTATTCATTGAACTGACCCACTGTTTTGGACAAACTGCCTGGGGAACTGATTGTATGTATGACTCCTAAACCTTACTGGAATTCTGCACATTTCTGGTTCCATTGCAGGATGCAAATGCACTTGAACCAAAATGGTAGTCACATGCAAGTGTGTGTAAAACTGTGGGTATCCAGCATTCATTGTGTATTGACGCAGTGGTGTCAGCTCGAGACTAACCTTATGATGTGTGACAGATAAGGTCGCTCTCACTCCCTTGAACCTTCAGACACCACATCAGACACCAGATAAAAGTCCAAAATGATTTTATTATTAATAATAAATGTGCACAAAGCACTCTTCACTCCACTATACTCCAATAAACAATAATCAATAATCCTCCACTCCCAGACGCTTAGCCACCCTGCCTCCCAACTCACCTCGACGTCTGGGATCTCCCACAATCCTTTTATAGTCTGACCCGGAAGTGCTTCTAAGCCCTCAGTCCATGTGATTACCCAGCACTTCCGGGTCAAACGAAAACCCCTTTTCTTCATCAGCCTGGAACCACTTTATTTCTTCCAACCATGTGACTGGGATTTACTTCTGGGCTGTATGGAAAATAAACTTGTCTGTAATAAAAGCGTCCCCTGGCAGCCCCGACGTTATCCAGCAGGGCTGTGTATTAAAACTCCATAGTCCATGATGCCCTGCTGGAATTCAGGGCATCTCCACGTTGCAAGAAGGGCTCCATCTAGCGGCCTGGGGGTATTGGCCGGGATGAATGGCCGGCCATATCCCACAGATGTTAACGTTAACTCTGTAAATATACAGTTTTCAGCAGGATTTTCCAATTGAAGGAAATTCACCAAAATTCACCAAATACCAGGTATGAAAGGTAGTCACATTACAGGAAGCTAGAATATCAGCAAATAGCTGGTCATTGTAGGAAGTAAGGCTTACTAGTTACTATTCTGTACTGTGTTTCTTCTCTTTGTAGGCACAATTGCTTTGCTGTAGTCGCATCCTGTGACCCACTATAAACAGATCTTGTACAATAACAGTGTGCAATGAGAAACACAGAGGACTTCCTACAGAAAGTTCTCACTTGTCTTAGCAGATGCAATCAGTGCATTGCCCTTGCTTTCATTGTTTATTTTGTATTGACGCAAATATGTTTAAAAGTACACAACAAATTATTAAGATGACAAAATGGTGACATGGTTCTTAGAGTTGGTGTCTTGCTGCTATAAATCTCTATGCACTTACCACATTCTCTGTTTGTTCACATTGGTTTTTTTTTTTGAGTTACCTCGAAGTCTTCTCACTTTTTATAGATGTTCATGTTACTTTGATTGATAACTAAATTTGTCCAATGCAACAAAGTGTGATTTCTATATAGTATGCAATATATACTCACAACATGAATAAATGGATATTTATATTGCAGAATGGCATGCTGGTGCAGTACATAATGTTGCAGCCTCATCATAAGTCCTTGGTTGAGATCTTGGCACAAACACTGTCTGTGTGACACAAAGTATTTTTTATCTATGTTAAAAAAAAAATTTTATATACTAGGGGGCTCTGCCCCCTGCTTGCTTCACTCGCCCATCCCCAGGTTTGGTTTACCGGATATACAATTTAAAGAGATTGTTATTTTCATGGGAATTGTTACATATGCATTATTTTCACTTTTACTTTAAAATTTTTGTATAAACAATACTGTACTTGTCCTTTATTTTTGGCCCCGGACGTGGTTAAATCTCTTTCTCGCAGGATGTATAACGCTGTTCACATTGTGAAGGGGGGGTGGCTGAACGCACGCTAAAGAGAAGCAGTTGGATCATCTGCTGGCTTGTTGCTGTTGGCAAGCTTCATATTCTGCTTGTCATGCTGCGTGTTGATCATTTATTAGCCTGTACAGCAGCCATCCTTTGGCGACTTCGCGTCTCTGTCGCTCGCGTTGTGAAGTGGGGGGGTTTGGCTGAATGCATGCTAAGAAGTAGCAGTTGGATCATCTGCTGGCTTGCTGCTGCTGGCGAGCTGCGTGTTCTGCTTGTTGCTTGTCGTTGTTTTAAGAGCTGGGCTCACATGAAGCGTGTCTGCCAAAAGCATTCCAACAACTGCTAGGTTATATGTCTGTGAACTTGTTTTAAATGTTCTCTCACTGCCTTGTCTCGCATGACATTAAAGTATCTTTGGTGGGACGTCAAATTGTCATCCGAGAAGATCATGTCTCGTCTCCCTGGTCTCCCTTCCAAGATTTTTTTTTATAATAGAGAGATATATGTTTAAGTTTTCCTCCCACATCCAAAAGACATGTACTTCTGTTAGCTTAATGGGCGACATTAAATTGGCTACATGTGTGTGCATATGAAATTGCCATACAATGGACATGTCCAAGGTTGGCTCCTCCCTTGCATTCAATGCTTCGGGGATAGGCAACGGCTCCCTATGCCCCTTTGCTTGTGCTAAAGAAATGGATACTCATACAAATACATTGTAGACTCAATTCTTTTCACATCATCAAATCACACAACAATACAATTCAAAGCAACACAACAAATGTTAAATATAAGACAATTAAAAAAGTATGTCATGTGGAAATATCCTATCTATCAATACACTATTTAATAGTCAGAGAAGAGTGAAACTGGAAAGTTTCAATTCACATACAGTTGATTGATGATAAATTTGTAGGCAATGTAGGGAACTTTGCAATTCTGAAATGTGAAACTCACTGAACACAGTTTACGGGTGATTTTTGGGAGATTTTAAGTGTTTTTTTTGGCATTGGAAAGCAAGGAATACTGCTCATTAAAGCCTCACTTACACTTCAGTGTTTACACAGCTACATAAAAGGACACAGGTAATGAATGTAATCTGTCACACAACATTAAAATCAATTCTACTTATCACTCTCATTCACATCACTGCTAAATAGTGCCATGCATTTATGAAAAATTTCACATACTGCAAATTTCCACATAATGCCACACTAAAACACACCATCATGCATATTACTGTTCTTTCTTCTCCTCTCACTACCCCTGAAATCACCTCTCACCTCACCTTACAAAGCAGCTGTCCTTTCCTGTTTCTTCAGTGAGGATTGTACTACCAGAGCACATGTGGCTGCTGAACAAAATGTTTATACGTGACAGGAAATGAGTCTGATGATTTTTTCTACTAAATATCTTTATTTAAATGCTAAATGATAGACAGATGTATTTGGAGTTAAATGTATATAAACAATTCCAGAACAGAATTTAAATGTCTTTCTTCTTGGATCAATGGCATGAATTTAATTTGTTTTGTAAATTTTTTGTGAAGTGAATCACCAACTTTGCAAATTCACTCTGCAAATTCACTTACCTACGGATTGCTTTGCTCAACACTAAAAGTAGCACATTGCTGATAAAATTTTAACAACAACTTGGCATGGTCAATATAAAGTACCAAGAAAAAAAAATATAAAATTCAATGGAAAGAAAAGATAGATTTCCACATATGGTTTTTGCATTATAACCACCAACAGATCATTCACAGACTTAGGGAGAGACTCCTTATTATATGCAATGTTGGTAACAATCTCCGAGGTATCGTTGGAAGGGTTTCTTGGTTTCAGTGCACTATTCACAGAACCTTTAGTACAAAACCTTTTCACTGATTGCTGATATTGCTAAGAAATATTGTACCACTTATCCCTGAACTGTCAACCTTAAATTGCAAAAAATTAAATCAAAGCAAGAAAAAAGTATTTATATCACAACATTAAATCTTGTTTTCCTTATTGTAAGAATTATTGACTTATCAAACAATATGTATTTGCAATTATTTAGCTTACTTAAAGTAATCTTCTCAAGTAAATTTTGCTTACCCCATTGGCAGATTTTTTTGTTAAATAAAAGCAAAACAAATCTCATATAAAGTTTTTTTTTTTGTCTAGTTTATGCATATACATTTTTTGCAGTACTGACACAGAGTTCCACAATCAAACCATACTGCCTTTCTCCAGCAATCATATAGATAACATAATTAACAAAACATACACAGGGACAGAGACCTAAATTTCCTGCTTCTAAAACCAAGGCAAGGCTTCTCATCACTTTCAGGACTACTTCGGTCTGTTCCAGTCTGTTTAAAGTGTGGGTTCAGTTATTGGGATATAAGCAACGCAGTCAAAGTAGCTCAAGGGTAATGTGTTAATTTTGTTTAGTCTAAGACATCACCGTCATTTTGAACTCATTGTCCAACAATGATTTGTTTGGAAAGAAAATGAAAAAGAGGAAATTCTAGTAATCCACTTTACAAGAACTGAGGTGCCTCAAGTATGGAGAGGTATGACTGGACTCAGACAGTGACTCATGGGCTATGGCAGTGATTCTCAATCTGTCAGACGGGCCACCCTATGGGGGTCGCAAAGTAACAAAAAGGAGGGGGGGGGGGGGGGTTGGGGCGCGAAGATGTGAAAAAAAGAAAACAAGAATCGAAAATATGAAAAATACATCTATTGAAACCAAAACAAATTAACTTAAACTACATTCTGATACTAGAAAAATAAATATAGAGTTAGATAAATGTTGATAAAAGTTAAGTAGGTATAATAAAATATGCATCTACGATATATCATTAATTAAAAAAGAACAAATTGGTATTAGTGGGCTCCTTTCAAAAAAACGTTAGGGTGGAGCGATTAAAACTTATGAAAACTCGGGTCGCAAATACTTAAAGACTGAGAAACGCTGGGCTATGGAACCTGGACAGCAGCGGCTGTAGACTAAGGATAATTGGAAGAGTATGTTTTTTTAGATACACTGAGGATGTGTCATGTTTGTTAAAACAAACTAGGCATCCAAGAAGGAGCAGTTCAGTTATATTAGTGTTTAGTTTGATTTTGACCTCATCTGTGTTAACCCTTAATGTCACTCAGAATTCTATGCAAAAAAAAAAAAAAGCTAACCTTTACAAGTACCATAAATTTACACCGTCTGTTACAGACTCAAATCAAATGTATGTTTTTATTCTATAATAGTAAGAATAAGAGCAGCTCACTACTCAAAATGAAGGCATCCAGGGTCAAATCTCGATCGTCTTGATTACAAGTCAGTAGTTCTTACCGCTGCACCACCAAAGCAGTCTTATTAAGGGCGTGTCAATGTCGCACCCTTCCACGGGTTCTTTTTCTGCAGTTATATTTTTGAATAAAAGCACACTTGTTTTGTTATACTTGTACCTTTTGTGAAAGTGTTTATTTTATATTCGGACTTCAGACTTCACACATTATACACTTCATGCCTATATTACTAAAACATGGAAAACATTTCTATTTTAATGATGCATTTACATAGATTGTTATAGACATGGAACATACATGAAATGCATGTATTCCATATAACAATATATTATTTACTCCATACAACTCCAGGCAACTCACACACAGGTAAACAGACTTGGGCTGAGAGAACTTTCTGCCCTTTTTGCGGTGGTGGGAGGATGAGATAGCTTGCTGCTTGCTGCTTTTGCTGATCGACACATTAACAAAACAAAAGACACTGACAGAGAGGTGCAAATGGATTTAAGGTCGGTCGTATGCTTTGGTAATTCTAGTGTTAAACCTGAGTCACAGTCATGCTCTGGGTGATGTATAATGATAGGCTTTATAGTGTTAAGCCCAAAAAACTCTGTGATATGCCCAGTGAATTTGGTCGCCTGAAGCTTTACTGTGGTGAAACACTAACTGAGTAACAAAAAGGCAAAAAAATTGCGATGAAGTGCAAAGACAAGCAAGATGTTAGCCCCCTATGCTCTGTTCACAATGCGGCAATTAATAATATTTGTGTCAGGGGAAATGTGGAAGTCACTAAGGGTTGCTATGTTATAGCCTACAATAGCACAAAGGGTGCTTCAATTGTACAGTTCGGGCATGACATTCTACCTTCTTGTGTGCAAGTAACAGATAAAAAATGTAAGAAAAGTGTGTAAAGAAACATGCTTCTACTGTCCTGACTGCAACATCAGGTTGTGCATTGGTGACGGTTTGAAAACATTTTAGATGGAGGACGTGTACTAAATCTTCATCAGTCCAGGAGTGGACACTAGACTGTATTTCTACTGTATTTATGTTGATGTTTTGCAATTTTCATGCTTTTGTTGCACATATTAAAATGTTTTCTTGTTGAAATTGAAATTTTTATCTTGTTATTTCTGGAGTAAACGTAACGCTAAAGAGGCTACTGCTCATGTCCTTAGGGTAGTTTATGGCCAATATGGCTCCCAAAAATGGTCTTTGTTCAGATTTGGGTGTTGAAAGCATGTTAGATAGAATGGCTGTGTGAGGGATCTCAAGGCAGCATTCTCAGTAGATATAGAACAGGCAGACAAATTACACTGTTTTGAGAGACATTGCAGGAAATTTCATTTGCCACCAAGGACAGCTCATTTTATGTAAGCATGTAAGCGGCTGGAGCACCACCAAAAGTAGCACGTCCCAAAGGTCAAGAGGATGCAAAGGACTGAGAAGAAGATCATTGACAATATAAACAAAAGTTGGGGGGTAGCCAAAATTAACACCGGAAACATTTGAGCGGATTGGTATTAGTTAGACACTGAATATGCTCAGTAGGAATAAAAAAAGACATGATAGAGAGTTTTAGATAAAAAAAAGCTCATTCCGAGATGAAAAATTTTTAAAATAATATTTACAGAGTGGGTCCATAAAATTGGGATGGATCCCACAGCTGAATTTTCTGCATTCTAAACTAGTCCAAACTGCAAAATAAAGTGTTATTCAATTCAGCCCATTCAAGAATTCAAGACCACCTTATGTAATTAAATTGATTTATCATTAAATGAACTGTTCAGCATAAATTATTATACATGAAACATAACTAAAGTCGTTTCTTTTTGACATATTTTGGTAGCATTTTTCTTTCTCTTTGCTTTCTTTCTTACTCGTCAAATACCTTCTGTTGATGGTGACTTAAATTTGCCATGATGCGAGTTAATAAATGAGGGTGTGAGTGTGCCATGTGACAGACTAGCATCCCATCCAGAGTTTTTGCCTTCAGCCATTACTGTCAGGAAGATTAGAAAATAGTTGGAAGTTTTGGTGCTGTAGGTGACATCAGCTGAAAGGCGCCTGCTTAATGCTTTGAGGCACTGAATGCCCTGGTGGATTGGGATTCCTGAGCAAGGCCTTTTAAGACCTAACAACTCCTTTCTCTGCAATTGTGACATACAATTAAGAAGCTGATGGTGTATACTGAGGCATATGTTCTCTTAATAAATGGCCATTAAACATTTAGTAGAGCTTCACCTCCAGGCGATTCTTGTCCTCATTCATTAAATCATCTGCACAGGTATGGCATCTGCTGTTCTTGCCTAAATCTAACCCCAAAGGAGTTTGCATGTTTTTGAAGTTTTTCAGTGCTTAAATCATGATTAAGAGATATTAATGTCAACTTTTATTTTGTTTATGATAAATGGCTTGTCCTGACTTAACTTACAGAGTGAAGTTCAGGCACATTAGTTTTTTAATTTCCATACCTCCTTAACTTTACACTCACTTGAGCAAATTATTAGGCACACTATACTAATACTGGACACGGCCTTCCACTGCTGTCAAAACAGCCTCCATTCTTCATGACATGGACTCCACAAGATGTTAGAATCATTTCCTTGAGAGTCTAGTCCATATTGACACGATTGCATCACACAATTTCTTCAGATTATTTTCAATGTTGTGAATCTCCTGTTCTGTCAAATCCAAAAGGTGTTCTATTGAATTCAGTTCTGGTGATTGAAAAGGCCACTGAAGAGCCATGTTTATGAAACCAGTCTGAGATGACCTTTGCTTTGTGACATGGTGCATTATTATGCGACAAGTAGCCATTAGAAGATGGGTAAATTATGGCCATGAAGGAATGTACATGGTCAGCAGCAATATTCGAATAGGCTGTTGCATATTAACAGGCCCAAAGTGTGCCAATAAAACATTCCCTATAACATTACACCACCACCGCCAATCTGGACACAAAGCAGGTTGAGTACATGGAATCCTGTTGTTGGCACCAAATTATGCCCCTACCATCTGTGTACCTCAGCAGAAATCGAGATTCATCACATCAATCTACGTATTTCCAGTCTTCAGGTGTCCAGTTTTGGTGAGCCTATGTTCACTGCAGCCACAGCTTTCTGTTCTTGGTTGACAGGAGTGGAACCTGATGTGGTGTTTTGTCTTTGTAGCCCATCAGCCTGGAGGTTTGATGTGTTGTGCATTCTGAGATGCCAGTTGTCATCTGAGTTCATGTAGTCTTTCTTTCAGCTTGAACCAGTCTGGCTGTTCTCCACTGAATTCTCTTATCATCAAGACATGTTTTGTCTGTAGCACTGGCGCATGCAGGATGTTTTTTGTTTTTCACACCATTCGCAGTAAACTCTCAAGACCGATGTGAATGGAAGATGCAGGAGATCAGCAGTTATGGAAATATTTAAACCAGCCTGTTTGGCACCAACAATCATGACATTCGAAATCTCTGAGGTCACATTTTTCCCCATTCTAGTGTTTGATGTAAGCACTGACTGAAGCTCCTGACCTGTACCATAGATTAGATTAGATAAACTTTCTTTATGTGATCATCAATAGAATATGCAGATTTTCTGACATACTGTAGCTCAAAGTGTTTGCAATACCAAAAAGGCCACAATATGAAAAATTAGTAACTTATGTTCTTAATAAATAGATAAAAGTTCCTGCAAGTTGAGTACTCACCCCAGCTCACCAACACAGCCTCCAACTGTATCAGGCGCTGCCCTGTCTCTTCTACATGGACATCAGTGTATACTCTTCAGTCCTGTTATGAAAGTTTATTACACAAATTGAGATGAATGAGTTATTCAGATGGTTTCATCCAAATTATATTAGATTTCATATTTTTTTTCTTTGATTTTTTTTTAATATAATTCAAAGGTTTAGAATTTTAAGACATGTACAAATGTACTTTTATTTGTTAAGATAATATTTTGAGACTTTAGTCACCTCACTTTATATTCAGTAATGTAAAACTCAATAACGTAAGCAGGGTTCTGTTTAAAAAATATGTCCCTCCTTAATTTCATTCAATTTAGCTATGTGTCTTGGACACCTGTTTTTCACTGGAATATTTTACAATTGATAGTGAAAACAATATTTTATAAATTCTTCTCTTCTCAGTTTTATATAAAGATAACATACATACAAAGAAGCAATTTTTTACTACAATTCAGGGCTGTGGGGGGTGGAACCTATCCCAGAAACCCTGGATATAAGACAGGAAACAACCCAATTTAGAACAGCCAGTTAACCTAACCAGTATGTGTTTGGAAATGTGGAGGAAAACGAGAGTGCCTGGGAGACGACCCACACAGAAATGGACAAAATGTGGAAACTTTACAAAAACAGCTAGCAGGTGCGAAATTCAAGTCCGGGTTCATGGATCAGTGAAACAACAGTCCTAACCATTCTGCCACAACGCCAAATATATACTGTCTGCAAGTCGAGTCAAGGCCTGTCAAGTCACTTTACTGTCACATCACTTAAAATGAATGCAAGGTTCAAAGTAGTACAGGAATATTCATTTTAATGCAGCTTTACTCAGTAGAGTACGTACATGATACTTAACATTTAAATGTTACTTCATCCATCACAGATTCTACAAAATAAGTAAACTCTTAGACATATGAACAATTAGCACACTATAAAATGCATGCTAATAACAAAAAATAGTTGTTGTGCAATGGAATGTAGGGATGAAGAAACAGTGTCATGAATGTGGTAGAGTGGTGTCTTTGATAAGGGCTAGAAGCAGTCACTTGATGGAGGAAGCTGTTTTAGAGCCTGCTGGTCCAAGACCTGATACAATGGTATTGTCTGCCTGAAGGTAATAATGTCAACAGCTCATGACTCAAATGACTGAGGACTGAGTTTATATCAAGCAACTTGTCTGTGATTTCTGAAGCCTCATATCAACCCTACCAAAGCAGAACTCCTACAGAAAGTGGAGGGCATAGAAAGAATTGAATGCCATGTGGCTGGCATGTGGTGATTCATCCTGCCATCAGTTGCTACTGTTTGAAATGGATTGGAATCACACAAGGGAATGATGCTAATAGATTGATGGTCTATGTTTCCACAGTTGACTTGATTGTGATTTGATTGAACTTGATTTTTGGCTTTCCTCCCGATTACTATGTTGGTATTATGGCCACCATCTGCCTAAAATGGGTCTGAAGAAGACAAATAACATTGAAAAGCTTTGGGTTTTTGTAACATACCGTAAATGGTTGTAAATACAGCTAAAATCTCAGTATGCTTCCTGATGAAATATTGTAACTTTTCAAAGGCCAGCCTTAAAATATCTGCATTGTGTATGCATTTTAGAGATATTCAGCATTAACCCAGATTTTGGAGATGATCTTAATTATACATAAATGTGAACATCAGGGCATTGGATTAGATCCTCTGTGTCAACTGTGCGCATATGACACTCTGCAAATCATTAAACTGATTATACTGTTGTGAAGTCCGACTCTGAACTGGAATAAAAACACTAAATAGCAGAGTTCTGCAGCTAATACACTCATAAGTAATATTCTTGTGCCTTATAGAGGAGATTATCCTTGTGATAAAGCAATAGCTGCTATAATCTGCCTGGCCCATCTGAAACCTCACCTTTAGGAATGGGCCTTAATGTTTAAGTGAGGACTAATACCAAATATGGGCCTCAGCCCAAACTCAAAATGCAGGCTTTAGGCCTATACAGAATTCACAAAAAGGGGTGTGTGTGTATATATATATATATACATGTACACATATAAATACATACATACATTTCCCTGGCTGCAAAAGAGTAAATTGCTAGCACAAATGTGCTCAGAACAGAGTCCAAAACAGAACTGATCAACTATTTGTTAAATGGAGGTTTTAAAGACCAAAACAGGATATGATGTCAACAGGGGCGGGATATGGAAGGATCTTCCTCCATAGGCTTGAACCTGGAAGTGACGTCATTAAAAGGGCCAGAACTGGAAGGGTCCTCCTCCATGGGTTCGGGACCGGAAGGGACATCATCAGAAGAGCCGGAACTGGAAGTGACGTCATCAGGGCCAGACGGAATTTCCCGTGAATCGTCTGCAGGAAAGCAAGAAAAAAGGTCAGCGGACTCTGCCACCCCCTGGTCTGGTGAGGAATTACTCATTTAGACCCTTTAGCTGCCTCTAATGTGCACATGTGTAACAATATATAAAAAAAGAAGTCGGAAAGAGACCTTATAGCAGTGACCACCTCTGACTCAAAATGAGAAAAACAGAATTTCCTTATTATTTATAAATGACAACCCTTAAGGTAAACAAAACTCAGACCACAATTCTAAAAATCAAAATATTTAAATAAAACAAGAGTCCATAACAAGATACATCAAATCTCATTCTTGTAATCCAAAGTATAAAACCAAAAATCAGAGTTGGTTGTCAGAAGTAGAAGCTAATGTCACATCATCTGTCTTAGGTCTGGGGTGTTCACAAAAAATGAAATGTTTTACTTAATGAGGTTGAGTTACATAACAAGAATAGCTGAGTTATTTAAAATATTAAAATCGTGCCTCAATTTAAATATTTAAAGTTTACATAAAGTATTCTCGATTATAGTAGAAATGTGTCATGTTGCAACCTCTGACAGATCAAAAGTCAAAAATAACATCATATTTGTAAATTACTGACCTTAAAATATTCTAAAATGATGTGTAAATGTAATGAAATTTGTCATTTGTAACCTTCTGGCTCTTAGTTTGCTAGGACTATTGGTAAAGGATTACTATCATATTTGTGATCAGCAACCTTGAAATAGCATGCAATGACACTGCAGATGCCTATATTACTCCATTTTTTCAAAGTTTTGTGAAAATGAGTAACACTGACACCTTATATTCCATTAGCGAATTAACCACATGCACAACTTTAAGTCATTCCGATCATTTTTGCAGAAGACGTCTATTACTTTACTCTTTATCATAAGGGTACAATTTCCTAGACAAAATATGGTCCAAAAATGGCCTAAACATTAGGGTTTTTCAGGTCTAAGGGTCCAAAAAAAGGGGAAACCCTAAAAGGTTCAATGTCTTACTAGACATTAATAATATGTGGGGATTTTCTCATACTTAGTGATATCAAAGAGTTCATTAGTAATTCTTATAGACATAATTGAGGCAATAAATAAAGAAAAGCAATCAAAAATATAATCAATAGCAAAAAAAAAAAAACTATAAGAGGGTTAAATGTAAAAAGAATAACAACTGAGCTAGTGATTAAACCTTGGCTCTGCCATAACAATAGGAAGCAACTTCAACCCTGATAATCTCATGACATGTTGGTACTTGAAGAATAAAAGTAAACAGCCATTATTGATTACCTGCAGATAACAACTCTGGTTTAATATCATGCTTGGCAGTAATGGTACATGAACACAGCTGTGTTTTTGCTTCCACTTTTTCCTTTCCTAAAAGACATTATTTCAGTATTGGAGATATTTGTTTGCTTTTTGTTATGCTACTAAGTTATGACAAATGTGTTCTGAGATTTTTCAGGTAAGGAAGACAGAGGATTCAAGGTTAGGTAACCATACTCACTAATCATGGCGTTGGAGGGTGGCGACATGGGGTGAGTTGATTAGCAACTTCACTGTAATCTCTGCATGTGACAATGATGACCCAATAAACCTATTGTCAGCATTTTCCTGCCATTTATGTTTAGGAGCATTTCTATCAATTCCCTTTTTTGATAGCTTAAAAGGTGAGCTCTAATTTTGCTCTATTGTTCCCCTGCTAAAGCCCAAGGCAATTCTAGTTGATGACTTTGAACAAGAGACTAACATCAGTGTTGTACTCTTTGGCCTCAGTATTCCTGCTACTTTGTGCACGATTAATGTCAAAAGCCTCTAGGCCAGTGATGGAGAAACTTTTAGAGACCAAGTGCCCAAACTGCAACCCAAAACCTACTTATTTATTGTAAAGTGCCAACACGGCAGTTTAACCTGAATACTGAGGCTTTAGTTTAACTCAAACATTAACATCTTTTGTCTTAAAAGAAAAACACAATAACAGATCTTTCAATGACACAAACAACTTTTTATGGAAAGGTAAAAGTTTGCATTTGGCATGCTTTTGAACAATTAATTTTTGCTGTTGTACGCTTGCTGATAATTTGTCTAACCTTAGCTCATACTTTGTTTGTAAGTTTGAGAGCAACACATGCAGCACTCAGGTCATCTGTTAGTCTGTTTCTGGTGTCAGATTTGATATCATTCAAAGCTTAAAACAGCTGCTCACAAGCATAAGATGATCCAAACAAAGTAAGGAAAGCAATCCCAAGTGCTTTCATTGACTTAAAATTATTTGGCAGAGAATTCCACACTTTAAGGATTTCATTTTTAGAACTAACTGTGCTGTCCTTTGTCATCCCTTCTATCTTCTCAATTGTTTCCCATTCTCTCTATCTCTATCTCTTTTTTTTCCCTTTCCATCATCCTCACGCTTTTATTATATATTACGGGGACATGGATCAGGTGTGGCGATTAGCAGCTCCCAGCAACAATTACAGATGTGGATGACTCCTCACCTGTGCACTTAAGCGAGGACCGCCCGCATCACGAAGCTCCAGCCACACTACCACGCCCTTCCTCTAAGCCAGGAGTGTGGCGATTATCTATTAAAACTGGCTTTTTCAATTTTTAGCTGTGGACCCGCTATATCACATCCCCTCCAACCTAGCTCCTCTCCAACCCCACCACGGGAATCACCTTCACCACAGACTCAACAGGCTGCAGTCCATGGTGCATCCTCACGCCGCATGTGAGCCGCCCGCCTTACCTCAGACAGGGGAGGGAGGAAGCGCTCCCATTGGGCTGCTGGGCAGAGGGGAGGCTGATGTGAGAAATGTCCTCAGGCGCGCGTGGAGAGGGGGAGGGTAGCAGTCTGGCCCCGCATCCCTCTGGCTTTCTAGTAACAAACTGGGTGCTGGGGTGATGGCGCGCATGCCCACAGAGAAGGCTCTGAGTGCCCCCTCTGACACGCGTGCCATAGGTTCGCCACCACTGCCCAAGGCTATTGGATGAAGAGTTAATTGCTTGTCATTTGCTCTCTTCATTTCTGTCATATTGGTTAACCTTTATACATTTTCACAGTTTCTATTAAGTCAAAGGCAAATGACATAAGAACAGATGCAGAAACTAATGTAGAATGTATATTCAAAAATCTCACCCTGTAAACATTTGATATATAAATGTGTGAGATGGCTAGGTCAGTTAAAAAAAAGAAAATACTTTATTGTCATAACAATGTCAGATCCATGGAATTTGATTTGGTGAAGGTTGGAAAATGGATGGATGGATAAATATAATCGCAAGTAGAAAAAAACACTTGAATTCATTGTCTATACTGTAAAATATACACTTCAATAACCCGAGTTTCTCCCTCTTCTCCCTTAGATAGCTTTATTCACAATGGCCATTTCAATATGTTTGTGTGATTACTTCAATTTAATAATTTTCTTTCACTACTATCTAGGCGAGCTGTTGATCTGATTTAAATAAGATTTAGTACCATGTGTCTTAACATATATTTTTAATTTACCATAAAAATCAACAAGGTACTGTATATTAAGAAATAAAAAAGAAAATCAAAATATAAATTCAACATGACTTATGCATAGCTCAGTAACAGAATATGCCATCAGCAGGAAGAGGCCAGTATACAAAATGGTAGTCTACATTCTTAGAAACAAAGGTGCCGAGTGGTTCTCCAGAGTGATGCCATACAGGAAACATTTTTGGTTCCCAAAGCAACCAGTTTTTGGTTCCAAAAATAACTTTTTATTTATTTATATCTGTAACAAGTTTCATAAATGTTAACAGATTTGTCGAACCCCACTGCTTTCTTGGTCTTAAAAGAACTCTAGTTACACACATTAACACAGGCTAAGTTCAGTTTTTTCTTGATTTGTTAGTGTCCTGCTAGGTAGCCCACTATACATTAAAGGTTTCCGTTTTGTCTGCATATTAGGAACCCTTTTGAAGCCCGGAGAACCAATTTGATATACAGTTCTTTGTCAAGCAATGGTGCTACGAGGAACCCAATAAAGTGTCATTAAAGTACTGCTATTTTTAAGAGTGTAGGCACAGCATATGTCCTGTGTGGAAATATAACAAAAAAAAGAAGCTCCACAAAAATAAAGTTTTGGGGACCATCCCTGTATATTGTCCAACGGACAAAAATAAAGCAGAAAAAACTGGTGTAAACGATCAAAAGTACTGTTATTGGTAACATTTGACAAAGTACATGAGACAAGATGGCGTTTAAATACATATGGGAAATGAGTACAGGAAATGGTTGGCAGGAAATGACGTTGAATTCAAGAGACGGAAATGACGTCATTCTGAAGGAACCGGAAGTGAAGTCATCCGTAGTGGCCAGAAGTGATGTCAGGGTGGGAGCCAGAAGTGATGTCTTGGTGGCCATTTTGGAACCCGGAAATGGATGGACTTATTTTTCTTCGGTTTTCCTGTTGGAAGATTAAGAGATTCTGGTAAGTACCACGTGACAACCCCTTGTCTTGGGATGTTTCACTCACCTTTAGGCTTTTTGACTGCCTCCTAAATGCACGTGTGTGACACGTGATACTTTCATTTTCAAATGAAAGTGGGACTTTTTAGGATCTGGTGAATACCCCTGAATAATGAATGAGGTATTTTGGTCTTCTGAAGAACAGTTTAAAATACTGCTTATAATTTTTTAAAGGGTATGATTTAGGATTCAATTTATGAAGAACCTTTTGAATGCCTCTGGATATCTTGATTCCATCATTAATATCTGTTTATGAGTCAATTTTCCAGTTGCACAGAAGCATACTGCTACATTTAGCACTGCTGCCTCTTAGCCCCAGGAGACTAAATCTGAATCCCCTGCCAGTTACAGTATTTGTGGATTTTGCATCTTGTTCCCATGTCTATTTGATCTGGAGATCCTCTCACCTCCCAAAGATGGTTGTGTTAGGTTAACTGACAGCGCTAACCTGCAGTATATTGGCATCCTATCTATGTACATGAATTTGCACTATGAATTACTGGTGTCTAGCAGGAGATCTTTCTAATACATAAAAACAGAATAGGCTTCCACTACCCATGATACTGTGTTGAAAAAGCAGACATAGGAAATAACAAGATGAATAAATTAGAACTTGTTGAATGAAGTCCTTTTTGGAGAGATTTCTCAATGCAGATTGGTTTAATTGATTGGTTGTTGTCATTGCCAACAAGTAGAAATTTGTTTTGGTTTGTAATATTTTGACACAAAAGCCAAAAAAATAAATCTTCATCAAAAAAACAAAAAGTAATTGACATTTTTTAAATGAAATATATATATTTAGTGTAATTAAATCAAATTTCATTACAGTACAAGCTAAATAAAATAAAGAATAACAACATGAAGAAATAAAAGAACAAGAACAAAGGACTACTAATTAACAAGCTAATAAAAGGAAAAGGTGAAGGACTTAAAGACAGAGTAATGTCATAAAGGCAAACATTTGTAATGAACATGTGTGTATCTTACACAACTGCTTTAAAATACAGCCCTTGTCAATGCATTATTCATTACCCAAATTGGGTCACGAAGACACAGCCAATGGGCCTCAGCTCTGATCTCTAACATTTAGTAAATTATGCAGTAAAAAGAATGACAGAAGTCCATCTGCTGGCTAGTAATTCATCACTAGGAATGTTTTCAACTAACTGATTAAGCAAAATGTTCAAAAGGCGTCTTTTGGAAAGACAAAATCCAGCAATGAACTGCCAGAACGCATTTCAGCCTCCCACAACCATATTTTCAAATAAGCAGGTTTAAAAAATAAATGAACACATAAACATAATATGCAGGCAACAAAATGTACAGTGCATACAGAGATGCTTCCGACCTCAGGATACACTGAGAGGCTTTAATAAGGTGAAATTACATTTTCACTGAACAATTTTGTATGGATTATTGTAATCCCTCAGTAGTGTATGCGTGAATGTGTAGATTCTCATTAAAGGTGGCAGGTTTGTCACTGGCAGTGCGTTTTCTTCAGCTTGGCCTTATTTCATTTCATGATATACTGTACTTTGAAAAATGTGCTTTTTCAGATGTACTCAATGTAAACCAAATTGACCCAGATGAAAAAGGCTGATATAATCTAAGTCAATTATATTTTTTAGAAAATGAAAAGATTTTCATTTGCAAAAGCATTTAGATCCTTTAATTTAACAGTGCTAATTATTGTTAGATTTAATATGGATGCTCACACAATTTACCTTATTAAAGTGGTTTAACTAGACATTAGAGTATTGTGCATGTAACAGTTTCTATGAATTTTCACACTTAATGTCAAACCACAACTCCTATACTCATACAATAGAATAATTGTTAAAGCCAATGAACCACTAGAAGAAGTCCATTTGAGGTGGTTCTTAACATACATCACAGCAGTCCCTGAACCCATCACTAATATTAGAATGTTGCCAGCTGTAAACTACGCCATTATTATGAAAATTTACAAACTGCTACAATGGCTAAGACTGGAGTCCATTTCTTTTATCGGACATGGTTTATATGTTCATATGTCAAGAAATAAGATAAGAAGATGAGAATTCACAGAAAAGATTATAAATAACCCTGATGATTACATACAGTAGAATCAGAAAGTATTCAGACCTTTTCTTTTTATGTTCACTATATTGTGTTGTTCATTTTATTTTAAATGGATACATTTGCCATTTTTGGCCATCAATCTACAGCTTTGTGCTCACTTTTCCAAAATAACGTATGAGGGGGAGTCAAGCTAAAGTCAGAAAATGGGATTTATTAGAAAATGGAACAAACCTTAACCAAACTGATAATGTCATTTCCTTCTCAATGCACTTGCGCCTCCTGCCTGGAAGTGCCTGGATTCCAGCAGAATAAAAGGTTTTGTCTCGTCCTTGAAACCACTTGTAACCCGAATTATTGTCAAACACTACATGCCGAGGGGTACTACAGTCACTAGTGCAAATTACTATGACTTGCTGGAGACTAATGTGAAGCCTGTGTGGCGGACAGCCTGGGCCCTTACCCGGCTGGGATGTGCCAGCAATGGAAGGGAGAGAGTTTTTTCAAGACTGTTTCTCCCCTGGACCGACAGAAGGCAGCCCCCTTGGCTCCTTGTAGGGCCATGGGTTATGAGCATGGAAGCTCAACCCTGCTGGGGCCCATGGCCACCGCTAAGGGATGCCTGGACATTTCCAGGATCCTATTTGGCAGCACTTCTGCCACTCCCAGAAGTGCTGCCAGAAAAAATTTGTTGGGCACCTATAAAGGAGTCAGTCACCAACATTCAGTGGCCTGAGTTGGGGGGAAGGGGACGAAGCTCGTGTGGAGAAGTGAAGGCAGAAGGACTGGCTGAGAGAAGGGTCTGTGCTGCAGATTTGTGCTGGACTGTCTGTTGTAAATAAACTGCATGCTGTGTGGCAATTTGTGTCCTGCCTGTCTGTGTCGTTGTTAGGGCAGCTATATTTGCCCTTGGGCATCACACCTGTTATTCGATCTAAGCGGTGGGGACTGCTGTCTCAAGGAGTCCTTTTGCTGTAAGACAATGTCCACCCACACACTGCTAAGATCACCAAGGCTTGTCTGGAGAAACTGAATTTTGAGGTATTGCCACATCCTCCTTATTCACCAGATTTGACACCGTGTGATTTCCACATTTTTGGAGTGCTAAAAAAATATCTGGGTGGTTTTCGATTCAAGATAGATGATGACATGAAAAAAGCAATGCACAAGTGGTAGCGAGGGCAAGAAAAAAACTTATTCTGCTGGAATCAGGGCATTTCCAGGCATAGCGTAAGCACATTGAGAAGGGTGGAGACTACATTGAGAAATGACATTATCAGTTTTGTTAAGGTTCATTCCATTTTCAATTAATCCAATTTTCTAACTTGACTCCCCCTCATATTTTGGTTATGTGTGTTCATGTTACTGAGCTCCCAGGTGCCATCTGCTGGCGAAAAGGGTGCAAAATCATTTAGAGAACAAAGAGGTGCTTGCGTCTTTCTGGTGTGGCAAAATAGATCACACTAAAAGTTACCACACCATACATTCAACAACCCATAATTGAAAACATTTTCGGAAAAGATTGGCAAATTTATTAAAATTTATTATTTCCATATACATATTCAGACATTTTGTGGTGTTACTCCAAATTGAGGTCAGGAGATATATCTGGAACTTGATTGGAGTCCACGTGCGGCAAACTGAATTGAACAAGACATTATGCAGAATGGTGCACATCTGTGTATGTATATATATATATATATATATATATATATATATATATATATATATATATTGTGACAGATAGAGGCTTTTTCCACCTCTTGAACCCTCAGGTACCACTCTGAACACCAGGTGAAAGTATAATATTTCTTTATTTTATAATTATACAGTGCACAAAGCACTCTCCACACCACACTCATAAACTTCAATAACTCTCTCAATAAACCTATCCTCCTCACCCAGACACTTTGCCACCCTACCTCCCAGCTCAGCTCAGTGTACTGGGCTTCCCACAGTCCTTTTATATCCCCTGACCTGGAAATGGTTCCTGGCAAAACCCACAAGTCCGTTTCCTTCCGGGTCAGGGTAAACAGTCCTCTTCTTCACCCCGGGAGTACGTTGTTTCTTCCGGTCACGTGACTGTGACGCACTCCCGGGTTATAGGGCATGCAAGAGCCCACTAGCCCAACTACAGCGACTCCCGGTGGCCCCCAAGGTATCCAGCAGGGCTGTGTATATAAACTACAAAGTCCATGAGGCCCTGCTGGCATTCGGGGCACCATCATGCTGTCCGGAGGGCTCCTCCTAGCAGCCTGGGGGTGGCGACCAGAGTCCATAGCCAGTCGTCCATCACAGTTCCCCCCCCCCTTAGCAACGACAACTGGGGCGGAGCGTCGATCCCCGAGAGGGACGTCTTCCTCCAGGAGAACGCGTCATCCGGACCTTGGCTGCGTTGTCTAGATCCCCTGGCGAACCTTGGGGGAACGGTGTATCTTCTTTCCCACCGCTCCCCTGTCCTCCGGGGACAACTTCGCCACACGTGGCCCGGTTGCCGACAGTTGTAGCACCGCCGACGTCCTCCTGGTGGCCTCTCTTCCCGAGACCTGAAACATCTTGGGAATTCGGTCAGCTCCACCTTTTCCTCTGCCAAGGAGGGGTTAACGGCCGCTTTGCTGCTCTCTGCCCTTTTCTTTACCCTGTCAGGAGACCCGCGTTTTATTTCGGGGATCTCCTGCTTTCTCTGGGGCCGGTGCACAGCGTGAGGCTCCCTATGGAAAAGAGAGAGCCTCTTTGCTGTTTGCACCCCCGTTGACCTATGCAGTATCGGAGGCGGCGTCATTAGTACCACATTGCTCCGGGTAACAGCACTGTCCAGCCGCCCCGGTTCGATTGGCACTTCCACCGCCCCTCCTGTAACCAACGGCAACTCATTTATCAGACCGGTCGGAGTCTGGAGTGGCGACTCGTTCCGGGAACCTGTGTCAAACGCAAGCCCCGGGTGGTTCGCTTCCTTCCCCGACCAGTCGGTTATTGTGCCTCGCTCAACTGTCGGGCACACAGCGCTTTGGCAGCCGCTACTTTTTAATCGCGGTGCCGGTTCGCACTGTGTCCCCTTACTATATACGGCGCAGATTTCACTCACCTGCACCACCGAATCAATCGAGGTCGGGGCTTCACGGCCTAATCGCCGTAGGTACTTCATGAGTCCCTTCAACGGCGCTTCGGCTGTAGCTCCCATCTCCTCCACATGCTCCTTCAGTTCCTTCAATCCCTGGAAGAAAGTGTAAAGGGGCTCGAGACATTTCTCGAGCTCCCGCAAGTCTATAAAGTTAATTGTTTCGGCCGGAGGCAAGGTCACTTCCTTGTTTTTGTCACCTGCCGGCCGGGAACCAATGAGCACATCCGCTCCTGGCACGTGCTCTGTTGGGCTTCGCAAAGGCTTCTGGGACTTGGAGTCCGTAGAGGAACGGGTAGCCTGTAGCGGCTGACTGCGATCTGCCTTTTTTAATTTGTCGGCAGACCGCTCAGTCACTTCCCGCTCCTTTTTACCTGTATTATGTGTCGGCGCCGCTTCGGTTGCCGCCCCCTTTCCCTTCAGGGAGTGCAGACGCGTTGGGGAATGCGTGTCCTCACCCACGGATCCGAGGTGGTCCTTCCTGTCCCGGCATCCATCACGTGAGGTCACGTGGTTGCATCCCACGAATGAGTTGACCGCTTCTAGCCGACTTCCAGCCCGACTTGCCTTCTGGGTATCGCGGCCATCTTGCCACGGTACGAGGCAGGCATCCGATTCACCGGTTGCTGTCCGGAGGCAGGCCTCTGCAAAATAGGAATGATACATCCCCTGCCCCTCGGGCGTTGTCCCGGCACATACCTCCAGATTTGTCCGCGGTGTCCCTAGTCCAATTAGGGCTTTCGCTGTGGCTGATTGCTGACAGCGTTCTTGCTGTTGTGCCCTTCGGGCTTGTTCAGCCTTTATCGGCTCCCGGTCCTCCTCACACCCAGTCAGGTAAGTCCAGGTCAGCTCGGAGTCGGTCGCGGTCTTCACCCAGTTGGTGTTTACCTTCTTTTTTCCGTATTTCTTCCCCATTGCAGCCGGCTGTGTCATACGGCTCCCGATTGCAGCGCTCTTGGTCGCGGGTGGGATTTTCACCTCCGCGGTTTCAAGAGGGACCTTCTTAGGGTTCTGTCCACAGTAAAATTTATTTAAATCCAGGTCCTCTGCCAAACCCGACGGCCAGAGAATCCTGCCGAGACTACACGAACTGTGACAGATAGAGGCTTTTTCCACCTCTTGAACCCTCAGGTACCACTCTGAACACCAGGTGAAAGTATAATATTTCTTTATTTTATAATTATACAGTGCACAAAGCACTCTCCACACCACACTCATAAACTACAATAACTCTCTCAATAAACCAATCCTCCTTGCCCAGCCACTTTGCCACCCTACCTCCCAGCTCAGCTCAGTGTACTGGGCTTCCCACAGTCCTTTTATATCCCCTGACCTGGAAATGGTTCCTGGCAAAACCCACAAGTCCGTTTCCTTCCGGGTCAGGGTAAACAGTCCTCTTCTTCACCCCGGGAGTACATCGTTTCTTCCGGTCACGTGACTGTGACGCACTCCCGGGTTATAGGGCACACAAGAGCCCACTAGCCCCCCTACAGCGACTCCCGGTGGCCCCCAAGGTATCCAGCAGGGCTGTGTATATAAACTACAAAGTCCATGAGGCCCTGCTGGCATTCGGGGCACCATCATGCTGTCCGGAGGGATCCTCCTAGCGGCCTGGGGGTGGCGACCGGAGTCCATAGCCGGTCGTCCATCACAATATAAGGTCCCACAATTCACATTGAATGTCAGAACAACAGATAAGCCATGAAGTCCAAGAACCTTGTGTAGAGGCATAGATCGGGGTGAGGGGATAAAACCATTCCCAGGAGCACAGTGGCTTCAATAATTGTTAAATAGAAGAAGTTTGGAACCACCAGGACACTACCTAGAGATGACCATCCAGGCAAGAAGGGTCTTGGTCAGTTAGGTGACCAAGAACCCAATGGATAATCTAACAGAGTTTCAGAAGCCCTCTGCTGAGATTTGAAGAACAATTTTGGAAGGATAAACATTTCAGTGGCACTCCATCAATCAAGCATTTATGGTAGAGTGGGTGGACAGAAGACACTCTTGAGTAAAAGGCATATGAAAATATTAAAAGGACTCTGAGAACATGAAGAAAAATATTCTCTGGTCTGATAAGACAAAAATTTAACCATTTGGACTGAATTCCAAGCGCTATGGCTGGTGAAGACCAGCCACCGTTAATCATCTGCCTAATACCATCCCAACAAAGAACCATAGTGGTGGTAGCACTATGCTCTTAGTGGCAGGGACAGGAAGACTGGTCAGAGTTGAGTGAAGGATGAATACAGTCAAATACAGTGAGGTCCTTAAGAGAACCTGCTCCAGAGTGCTCACAACCTCACAGTGGGGCAATGGTTCACCTTTCAGAATGGTAATGACCCAAAGCATGTAGCCAAAACAACACTGGAGTGGCTTCAGGACAAGTCGCTGAATGTCTTTGAGTGACCCAGACTTAAACTCCACAGAAGATCTCTAGAAAGACCTGAAGATGGCTGTTTACAGATGCTTCCCATCCCATCTAATGGAGCTGGAGAGGATCTGCCAGAAAGAATGGGAGAAACTGCCGAAATCCTGGTGTTCAAAGTTTGTAGGGACTTACCCAAGATTTCAGAGATTTCTGTTTTTTGATTTTTTTTTTTGCAAACCTTTCTGAAAACATGTTTTCAATTTGGGTGTTTGAATGTAGACTGATGGGCAAAAAAGGCAAATGTATTCAATTAAAATTTAATCTACAACACAATAAAGTGTGCAGAAAGTGAAGGGCCGTGAATCCACTGTGTCCAGCAAAAGGTTTAGTTCTCAAATAACAGCAACAAATATATAGTGCAATAATACTAAGATGTGAATTTTTAAAGAATTTGTGATTTTTTTAGAATTTTGCTTTGTTTATTAAATTTATCTTTATGGTGGCGACATCACTGTGGCACCATTTTAGAAGATTTTGTGCAGTAAATATCACCATTTTGTGTATTGTCGAATTTCAGCTGCAGTTTGGTTTGTAGTAACAATGTCAGTTGTTTGCCATATGATTATTATGATCCTAATAGTTTTGAATTCCCAGTAACAAATTGGACATGTTTCTTCTTCTTGTACCTTGTTAAGCTAATCTGCTTTTTCTTCCTGGTAGAATAGAATTTGGGCATTCACTATTTAAGATGGTGGAGCTGTATTGCTTATTCCCCTAGTGTTGGGTTTCATAACATAGAAAAATCTAAACGTAGTGTCAGCGTTTGTTGCAAATTCATCTCAAGTTAGTTGTAGGATTTTCACTTTGCTTCATTATTTTGGGTTTAGAGTTCAGCCTCACACTTTTGTTGTGGTAACCCTTTTTTAACTTTCTGGTATATGAACTCTAGCCTTATAGAATTCACTTATCCATTTTGGTGCTTTCTATTTCACACTTAATCTTTTGCTCTAGAAAAATTCTTGCTAAAGACTTTCTTCTTCTGAGTATTTACAACAATTAAACTGAAAAAAATGGCATCAGTTAAAAATCCAGTAAGCAGAATGATGAGGACAAGCATTAAGCCAACATCAGGGAATCAACTGAAAGATAAATATCCTTCACTGGTGCTTAAAAACTCCAACTGTAAATTCACTGTAAATTGTATGATACGAGTTAAAGAATGCATTTCACTACCATTCCTTCCTTGGTATAAACTGGGCAACAAGAGTAAGCAAAAAATGGAAAAACACAAGTTGGTAGAATTGCAGACGCTGTAGAAGTTTATTGAAATGTGTTCATATGCCTATTGTGGTTGAATAAAGAGCACTGCAAGGTCCCACAGGTAAATGTTGGGGCACCACCCTGGTCGTCCCTATTTAACTCAGTCACAAAAATAATAATAAAAAGGGCCACTATTCATGCCACTACAAACAACAAAAGAAAGTGCAGAACTTTCTGATTGTCTGATTGTAATAGAGTCATCTGTCATGTGATAGGGAGCTCTATTCTGTGTAGTCTTTTCACAACTGACCAAGTCCTTCTGGCAGCAGCAGGCTTTAAAGGCGGGAGACCAGAAGGGGCGGGTCAATTACCTTCACTGGGTATCTTCTCAGTGCTGAGGAGGGAAAGATAGATGGGAAGGTTAGTGCGAGCACCCATTCTCAACCCAGGATTGTAGTACCTGCTTCAGATGAGCATGGAGGGTGATCCACAGATGCGCATATATATATATATATATATATATATATATATATATATATATATATATATATATATATGGCTGCTTAATTAATTATTATTGTACAAGGTAATATATCTATCCCTATTTGATACTCTGTTTCCTAGATGTGCACTTTGACTTTTTGAAATGGCCATCTGTGAAGTGTTTTGCTATATTTAATTGCTACAGGTTTTCTAGGCATTATGCCAAGAAACAGTGGGAGTAATATAAAAAATACTTGTAAAGAAAAAGGCACTTCATACAGATATTTGTCTTTAATAATGTGTTTTATATTTATGTTCACAGTTTAAATGTTTTCCGTCTGTTAGGACCAAGTATCCCAGGAAGTTTCAAATGTATTACTAAATATTAAATTATCTGTGTTATTATGTAAGTTCATAAAGGACCAATTGTTGATTAGTTAAAGCCCTTTCAAATTACAGTATATGTCAATTTCAATTTAAATTTGTCAGGATAATTGTGACCAACCATGCTCTTCAAAAGTCTGGTGATTTAACTACTTAGGAAGACTCAATACAAGTGAAAGATCTGATAGAACTGCTAGAACCATCTTAGGACATTTGCCCCTAAATCATTATGAATTGCAATGTATGGCTTAAAGATGAATCAAAAGTAAAGTTAACTTTTGAGCCTAGATCATCCAGAATAGTAAGTGTAGTTTTGTGAACAAGACGGAGGTTGTGAAGTATGACCTCAGAAACCACTCTTAGGGGTTATTAGACAAACCTTGCTAGTGTATACCTCTTTCATTGAAAAGGAAATGCATGCAGAGAAGCTGATGCATTTTGTGCATGACATTCGGTACACCTTGTTACAAGAGTTAGACATACTCTGATCTCTGTTGAAATATTGGATCGATAGCTTTACTGACTTGTGATGGAGAGATCAAAGAACACTGATTCAGGCGAGCACAAAAAAGCGTGTTTATGATCATAAGACACCAGGATAACAGGGCCTTCTTGAAGTGGGAGGCTGTTGTATATTGTTGATTGTAAAATCCTGATTAGAATGTATTTTCAGAAACCATCTCTTGCTGGAAATGTTTACAACTGACATCTGAAACATGAGTGCTTCAGTCTGATCATTATTTTATAAAAGAAAAGTGCACCAAACAGCACAATCCTTTGATTGTTCAGATTAAAAGAAGAAGAAAGGTTGAGCACACAATGAATTATTTGATTGCTGATCTGAGACTTCAATGTGTCTGTTTGCTTGAGAACACAGTTTCAATTTAAGGAGACACCAGCACTCCCTTAATTCCTCTCAGGTTCATTCATGTGTATGACCAAGAACCCGAGTGACTCCATGAATACTAAAGTAGTTTGCAGGATCAGTGCTTGGGCTTTTCTCAGTGACAGCATTAGGACTCTATAAAATATTGATTTAGTTTTTAATTGAATGTTCAATTTTTTATTTGATGGATTTATTTTATTTTATTGTGCTATGTTTTTGCCTTAGTATCACTGAATTCAATTTACTTTTCTTGCAAGTGCAAAGAAAAGGCATCAGCAGTTTTATGGACAGGCAACACAACTGGCAAGCAGTGACATCATACAGTTCAATTTCTGGAATTATGTGTGTTAATATGAAGGGAACTGATAAAATAAAGGAAATACTACAAGAAATTAGTGCTTTAAGTCTCATTGAAACTGAGTTCTTCTATACAGAGGTGGGCAATGAGATAATTATACAGGTAACATATTCTCGTGTACACAAATTCTGGCCAAATACCTTTCTTCATTATGATGCCATGGCTCAGATAAGAGATCTTTGAGAGGGCTGACTGTTGGGACACACTTGATATTAATGAAGACATCTCAACATTGCTGATCTTCTCACAGCAATATGTGATTAAAGCAATGGGGTGATACAAAATCTTGAGCTTGGAGCATCTCTTGACAAAAACATACATTCTTGTTCTGGATATTGTTTAAAGATGTAAGGTAAAATAGGCAAAGATGTTTTGATCATTTGGCTGTCATTAAACTCTATTATTTTTGTAAATGCAGCTATATTGGTAAATTAGCGCCAAATGCACAAACAGTGGTTTACTGAGCAGTAGAAAAAAGAAACATCTAGTTAGAATTCTGTTTCTTCAACTTGTTCTCAAAAGACAGGCAAGAAATTATGTTTTGCAGATCAAAATCATCTGTAGGACCAAACATTTTTAGAATGTCTCTTTCCTGAAATGGAGTACATAATTCTGGTATTGTTTAGGTTTACTGATTCTCTTAACAGGCAAGACAAATGGCAATAAATTTATTAGTGATCACGTAGCTCAATATAGTTGAACGACAACTTTGACAACGTCTAAAAAGTACCAGGATGAGATATGGGGACAGTTTAAGTATTAGTTAATAAAATGAAGTATATTTACTGAATGGCCCCTTTTTGTTACTTAGACTTCTTGTGTTTTTATACTTTCCCAATAGTGAAATATTTCAATACTGACAGAAGTGCAAGCATCCTGAATGACAATGATCCTTTCAAATGGCATGTGAGATCAATGAATGGATATAAGAGCCTGACAATATGTAAACCATTTGCCAAGAGCATCTCCATCCCCAGCTCCAAACCCAAATGAATACTTCTGGCATATTCTGGTGTGGCATCACTATCTATCATTAAAATACAAATGATGACATTTCTCATGGTGCCATAGTTTCACATACCTCCAGGAGAAATTCAAACCCTCGCTGAATCACCTTGTGGTGTCTCATGAATGTTTGACCACCTATTAAGACAATTTACATTGGTGATTCTTTTATTGTCAATTATTTGGAATCCCTGACATGACATTTCCATATTAAGAACCATTAAGAATCTTCTACTAAAAGGCTGACTGTTACTGCAGAAACAGAGGCAGAGTGCATTGAGATTTTATTGTGCATAAACAGATGCATCCAAAAGTAACTTCTGTAGTTGTTTTGGTTTAAAGAAGGGTGTCCTACAGATGCACCAGTGCCTAAGCTGCCTGGAAGGATAGCATTTACATCACTTTAAACCACGGGCAATGCCCTGAGTTTGCATTACTCATTTCTAAGTGTTTTTTCTTTCAAAAACCCCCTCTCTAATTTACAGTTTAGAACTTTATTATATAACAAAGCAATTCAATAAACATATACAAATAAACTCACTTAGTAAATAACTTCACTTTCCCTGTGATACTATTTTATACCATCTTTTTCTACATTTACTTTATTTCCAAATGACAGTATTTCAAAAATAAAACTCTTTTCATTCTTAATGTACTTCATCGCCCCTTAGCCTTAACTATATGGGCACACACACACCTACATGCACGGGAGCCATAAAGGTGTGAGTGGGGATTAGGAAGATTCTAAGGACCTCTGATTAACAGTGGTTTCTCTAAAATATTTGAACAGTTTTATCAGTCTTTTTTGCCAGTTAATGAAATTGCATTTAAAAGAACAATTAAATTATGATTTAGATTCTAATTATTTTGGTGTTTTCTTGTTTTTTGGCCAAAAGTAACCATCCAGGCCATTTCTAGATTGTATCCCTTTCCTCCTCTCTTTTAGTCAAAATGGTTCAGCCACATACTTGCCAGCCAACATCAAATAAGTTTTCGTTTTGTTTGAACTGAAATGTCTTAGCCAAAGAGCCAAAGGTTCCCAAAAAGGAAAAAAAGAGGCAAGACAATTTTGAAAGAGAAACAAACGGGCAACAGTTC
Organism: Erpetoichthys calabaricus; assembly: GCF_900747795.2. Lineage (NCBI taxonomy): Eukaryota > Metazoa > Chordata > Cladistia > Polypteriformes > Polypteridae > Erpetoichthys > Erpetoichthys calabaricus. The sequence continues at coordinate 74,726,906 of NC_041394.2, forward strand.
ATCGCCCAATTTTTCTCAAAGAAAGGACACTTTATTTATTTATTTATTTAACATTGGTCTATTCTCTGCATGTGGTGTTAATTAATCAGTTTACAGGATTGTTCAGTCTAACCCAACAACCAAAAGATCAAAAATTCCAATTACAAGCCAGCTCAAATAAATTGTGTAGGCATATGTTTATTATTAAGTAATCCACAAGGAATTGGCAATAACAAAGTAAACAGAAAACTACATGTTTTTGTTGTTAATGATTTTAATGCTACACAACTTTGTTTTATAAAATTAAACACTTAAACACTGATCCATCATTTAATATGTGTCTTATTTTGTCTCTGATTTGAGACCTCTACGTTAGGGGACCTCCAAACATGCTCTTAGACCACTAATCTATATAAAATATTTGTTTGCAATTTTCTTATAATGATTACACCACTTTTATTTATTTATAGTCTATAAAAGTAGACTATTTAATGTTACATCTATCTGTTTTATGACTAGCTAATAAGAAAATAAAAGTAAACCAAATATCCTGTAAAATGCACAAACCAAAATAAACCACAAGGTCAGTGTAGTCTGGTGCGGAGGGTGTGGATGCTGACACGGAGGCTGAGAGATTAAAGAAATAGGTGTGAGGCTATGGGAATGAAGACACATCAGATGAGGTTGAGGAGAGCCGAGTCCAATACGAGTGGGCTTCACAGAGGTTGGACAACGGTACAAAGTACAATTAAAAGAAACAGGACTGATTTCATGTATGTTAGGCCGAGGATGTAACACTGCACTGTGTCCTGATGCTTAGCTTACCGTCATCATCCACCCCATTCTTCTCCTTGACAGTTAGTCACTATGAGTTCCGGCACCTCATCATTTAAAAATTAAGCACTGCTGTTAGCTAACATTGTTCATGCAGCTTTGTTAAATCAGTTTTGCCCTGGTGTCACGAACAGATGCAGCCTCAGCAACCCTTTTGTCGCACCTCTCTTTCAACACAACTCCCAGATGAAGCATCACGCTGTCCGTTATTTGTACTTTGTATGTTTTACACAGAGCTAACCATGGTCCTGGAACAAACTACATGAATGGTTTGGTGTAAAAGTTGCAACTCAGTTTATTTACAAGATGAATGAAACAAACTGTAGCTATTTATTGTAGTAGCTGAAACGATGCTGTTGTAACTTTATATTATATTGTATTTTATTATATTATAGCATAGAATAGCATAGCATATATAATTTATCCTGAGCATATACTATACATATCCAGGACCCTCTTCGAGTTATGCAACCAGAAAGGAGCCAGAGAGTAGTGTGGAAGTGGGGCAAGAGATGGAAGGCAGTGCAGATGATGAAAAGGGAGTAAGTGAAACTAGGAGCATAGAATGTAAAGGACAAACAGAGGAAGAAAGACTCATTCAAAAGCGCAATGTAGAAAAATAAGTCATATATTGAGAGTAATGTGAAGGGGTTTCATCTGTCAGATGACCCAGGATTGTGGCCATCAAAAATGAATGATATGGACAGAACAGACCCAATAGCATAGCCTTACATGGGGCCCAAAATATCGAGCAGCATCCCTGCCTTCATACAGACACACATTTACATGTGCGTGTACACACACACACACACACACACAATCAGTTATTAAACAACAAAACAGTGTATGAAGTGAAAGTAAAATAAACCCCATTGCAGGCCTGAGTGTTGCTTGGGTGTGTGGTGGCAAAAAAAAAAAGTGTAAAACTGCCCCATCATTCTTGTCAGAGCAAACACAAAAGAACATGGATACTCAAATAAGTAAAACTGAGGGTTCAAATGCCATGAACATTCATAGAGTAGTGCTTAGAAACACATTCTGAAATGTCCTTCGCTGATGGAGAAACTTTAGGACTTCTCCAAGACGCCCAGATCATTATTTAGTTTCTCTACAGTCGTACTTGTAAGCCAGTCAGGACAACAAACTCAAGCACACAACTATGAGCACTCGCTAACAGTAATAGCTTCTCCGCTAATAATTTTGACACTAGTGGTTTGCTCACCAGCTATTCTAAAAGTCACAATTAAACTTATTCCTGTAAATACTTCTCTGTGGATTTTTTTTTGTCTTTTTTCAAAAGTGCACAGAGCTGGAATCTAGCAGCTCAATAATCTTACACAGACAGTGTTCATGTTTCTCTGGAATACTGCACTTTACCTCAAACTGATGTGAATCTGCCTTCTGAGTTTTTAGCCAACTAGAACTGCAGTTAACATTGGCAACGTGCTAAATTATACATTTACCTTAATCCACATGATAAAATAGCCATTTAAGTGGTACACATGCCACATATATCTCTTGAAAAATGACTGTTCATCATGATAGAATTTTGCTAATATATTCCATAGTACCAGTGTTCAGCTCACACTAACAGGACTAACAGGATTACCATGGTATATTTCACATTCAGCCAATGGGTATCTCTCACTGGATTAAATAGACCGTCAACTGTATTATTATAGTAAAATAAAACGGTGCTTATAAATTTAAATTAGGCTCACACTTAAGCTTAGAAAGAGAAATAGTAGAACAGGTAGAGAAACCATTTTACAACTTGGGAGGGTGGTGTAAAGTTGTAAGTAATGTGCTCTTCATGAATGAAGTCTGCGTTCCATCCAACCAAGACCCTTGTCCTTTAGATAAAACAAATCTGTTTACAGTCTGGCAGCACAAGAAGCCTCATAGAAGATTTTCATTCTGTCTGGTGATTATTACATGATGCAGACACCATCAGGCCCCAAATTATTATCAAGAAATAATAAAACCCCTGACACAAAAATATTTTGATAGCTTTATGAAAGCTGTGCAATACCTGTGACAACCCCAGTTCCCGTTCCAACATTATCGTTCTGAGTGAGCTGGGAAGACAAACTGATTTCAGCTCTGTAAATATTGTTCCTCATATGGTGGGCTAACAAAGCAGAGCCATTTAAATCATGGAAGGCTCTGCATACATATTTCACTTGTTGCAGTAGTCCTGCAGAAATAAAATAAAAATAACAATCAAACTCTGCCAAGTGTATCCTAGCTGAGTTATATATATTTGTAACAATATTATTCTACATTAAAATTATAAAAATAAATACAATATTAGGCCCGTGGAAGAACAAATAAACACAGATTTTATATGACTGTTATTTATAAAAATAAAACAAACTTAAAAGGATTTATAACATTTCTACACCAGGGTACATTTCAACAACTTTCCTTCCTGAAGTACCAGAAGGGTTAAACAAGAGATTGTGAGTTAGGAAATTATAGTTGAGTGTGGTTCTCCACTGGGACGCCTACTTGAGTAATCAGGTCCTGAAACCTTCATCCAGAGCACTTTAGTAATACTGACTGCATATAGGAAAAGGCAGTTCTTTAATACTGGAGTCTTAAAAGAGGGATTTTTGTATTTTGATAGGGAAGATCCTGTATTACTACAGTCTTGGAGTAATGTATGGAGAAAAACAATTAAAGTGCAGCTAACTATCAGACCAGAAGCATTAGGAAATCAAACTGCAGTGTGCAAATGGGCACAGAAATCAGTAAACACAGGAGACAATGAATTGAAGTGCAGCACTCCTTTTCAAAGTTTGGAGATGTCAACAGGACACATTTATGGGAAGCATGGTTAGCACTTTTGCTTCATACTCTACCTCTAGAGACTTAGGTTTGTTTCCTTGCCCAAACATTGTCTGTCTGGGTTTACGTAGGGCACTCAGTCGTTCTCATATTTATTCTACAGTCACGTATATGACTTTAGCAACTTTTTTTCCCAGCAGGTCATATTGAACAAGGAAATGACTACCACATTTTTTGACATTGATGGACTTGTTAATAAAGAGTTTGTTCTTCATAAACAGACTGTTAATCAGCAATATTATACTAAATTGCTAAGGCATCTGCATCTGGAAAGACACATCCAGCACACTGGTGCAAGTAAAAATGCATTTTCCACCATGACAGTGAACTTGCACACACATCTGCAGCAGGAAGGCGCACCTGCACACACTATGTTGTCAGTCAAACAATATTTGACCAAAAACAATACGGTTGTTGCTTTGCATCCCCTGAATTCCCCAGATCTCTCTCACTGTGTCTTATTTTTTTTCCTGAAATTAAAATTGATTCTGAAGAGAAGACAATTTGATACTGTGTTAGAAACCTAGGAAAAAAATCGCAGGAGGCCCTAGCTTCCAGGAATGGAAAAAGCACTGGGATGATTGCATTGAATCTTAAGTTGTATAATACTTGTTTTTTAACAATTCCAGGAATTTTGTACTTGCACATCATCATCAGTGATGTGTGAAACATGCACGTTTTCATTTGCATACAGTTTCTCAAAATTGACACTAAAATTTGCTCTACAGTTATGAAATGCAAAGTTCACTAAAAAGAGTTTGGTGTGGGTTTTTTAGTTTTTTTGGAATTGAAAACAAGAAATATTGCTCCTTAAAGACATGCTTCTGTGTTTTCCTGTGTTCCTTTCTGCAGCCATGTAATGCATGTAATCTGTCGCACACCAGTAAAATGAATTCTGTTTATGCCAGCGTTTTTTGAAAATGTGATTGGCTGCATATTTTCCACACAACGACACACCATAAATGCCCCATTCTGCACATTACTGTATTTTCTCCACAGAAAAATCTCACTACATGATAAGCCAATTCCTAACTCTACAACCCCTGTTTTCCTGTAATAGCCTTTTACTGTTTTGTGATTGCAGCTGAAAGTTGACAAAATGGACTCTCCAAGTGTTGTGAAACTTTCAAGTTCTTTTCTGTCCCCGAATGCATCTTTAGGACTGCAAGATTATTTTTTTAGGGATTGTACTACCAAAAAAAATGTCTACATGTTTTTATTTAGATTCTAAATGACAGGTAGATTCTTGCAGAATTAATGCATGTAAATGCTTCCAGACAGGTAATAAACACCTTTCTTCTTGCATCAATGGCACAAATTTCACTAGAAGCGAAAAGCATATTATTTCACAATTTTTTTCTTGAAGAGAAACACCAAATTTCACTGCAAATTAATTTTCCTGTAAATCTTTTCTTTCATCACTAATTATCATCTTCATTGTCCCATTGGTTTAGCTTCAAAATCTATAAAGTATTTATATGGAACACAGCAGTGAATTGCTCCCAGTCTGATTAATTATGGATTCTTCTGATTCAGATTGATGGGAAGGCGAGGGCGAGTCCATGAATCTATCCTGCCTGATATCTGGCGTGAATTTGGGCTGCTCTTAAGAAAAATGAGGAACCAACATACTACTGTGTGCAGTCGGTGTACATAGTAATATCGATGTGCACTGTTCACAACAGTGCTTAAATCCATATATAACAGGGATTGCAAATTAACATTTTTTCAATTTCTTTTTAAGAGTTTCAAACGGTATTTTTAGTAGGTTTTTTTGGCAAAAAAGGTGTACTATGATTCATGTTGTTTTTGAGAAATGTTTTGTTTGTTTTTCAACCTTCGCGTGATGTACAGTATATAGTGACTTGATTGTATACAAATTGAGTCAATTGTTCTTATAAACTAAATGGCAGAGAATTGCCTGGGCAGGCAGCAGCCTTGCAGTCAGAGAGGTATGACATGGACCTGTCAAATCAGGGGAAGCCTGCACCACGGCACCAGTGAGGTCAAGATGCCAGTTGAGATGAACAGCCTGCCTACCTGAACAAAACTGCAGTCGCCATATTCTGAAGGTGTTTAAGTAGAACATCCTCTGGTGCCTTATCCCTTAACTTTAAAAATTAAGTCAAATTGCAGTTGTAGAGAGGGTGTGGCACTTTACACATGCACTACAAATGTTCTTTATTTCCAGGCATAGCTCCTTAAACTATTAATCATGACCCATATAATGTTGCGTGTTGTCTGATTTTTGGTTTGCTTAGAGTTGAGATTCACAACTGTAAACATTGGGAAAGGGTGGCAAATGGTTTATGTAGTGTCTTGCACTGGGTTGTCATTGGTTTGGCACCATTTCTCTGCTGAGACCTGTGTTGGTCATTCACCAAGGAAGAGTGAAGGGGAGGTCACTGGAAGCAGAGATTCTGGGTCTCGAAAACACAAAAAAAGGAGTTACTTTGTAAAAGTGGGTTGTGAAAAAAAGTTTAAGAACATCTGTTTTAGTAGATTACATTTTCTAGTGAAGGTGTACTGATTAATTGCTTTTTAAAAAGTATATGCTGTATGTAATGGTGATAATGGGGATGTTTATAAGGTAATATTGATTTGCTTTAAAAAAAATGTTTTGGGAAGTTTATCATATGAGATGGGGGCCACTATTAGGAAATTACTTTACTTTGTGTCCTCTAGGGGCGGCACGGTGGCACAGTGGGTAGCGCTGCTGCCTTGCAGTTGGGAGATCTGGGGACCTGGGTTCGATTCCCGGGTCCTCCCTGCGTGGAGTTTGCATGTTCTCCCCGTGTCTGCGTGGGTTTCCTCCGGGGGCTCCGGTTTCCTCCCACAGTCCAAAGACATGCAGGTTAGGTGGATTGGCGATTCTAAATTGGCCCTAGTGTGTGCTTGGTGTGTGGGTGTGTTTGTGTGTGTCCTGCGGTGGGTTGGCACCCTGCCCGGGATTGTTTCCTGCCTTGTGCCCTGTGTTGGCTGGGATTGGCTCCAGCAGACCCCCGTGACCCTGTGTTCGGATTCAACGGGTTGGAAAATGGATGGATGTGTCCTCTAGTAGGTTTTTTTATCTATAATAATAAAAGGCAAAGTCCTCACTGACTGACTGACTCACTCACTCACTGACTGACTCATCACTAATTCTCCAACTTCCCGTGTAGGTGGAAGGCTGAAATTTGGCAGGCTCATTCCTTACAGCTTACTTACAAAAGTTAGGCAGGTTTCATTTCGAAATTCAAAGCGTAATGGTCATAACTGGAACATATTTTTTGTCCATACACTGTAATGGAGGAGGCGGAGTCACGTATCACGTCATCACGCCTCCTACGTAATCACGTGAACTAAAAACAAGGAAGAGATTTACAGCACGAGTCACACGCGGGAACGAAGGTAAATGACGTTAATTTTTGACTGTCTTTTAATACTGTGTAAGCATACATATTAACACATGTGCAATTAAACGTGTGCATTTACGGGGTGATTTCTCAGGCTTAAAAGCTCACCTTTTATCAAACGCGGGAACAAAGGTAACTGACGTTGTTCACTGTCTTTTAATACTGTGTAACCATACATATTCACACATGTGCAATTAAACGTGTGCATTTACGGGGTGATTTCTCAGGCTTAAAAGCTCGCCTTTTACTAAAAAGGTAAATGCAAAACTATTTTCAATCAGTTTATTGAAACGCTCCCGTTAAGGATTGCAATAACATATTCGCGAGATAAAAGAACGAAGTAGGGGGAAATGGAGGAACAGCCGCAAACAGCGAAGAGCAAAAAATGAATTAAACAATTGAGAACGTAGCGAGTTAAGCATACAAGCATGTTCATAAGGGAAACAAAGCACGGTGTAAAACGTAAGTTTTAATTAAGTTTATAGAAACGCTCCCGCTGCGGATTGCAATAACATATTCGCGAGATAAAAGTTTAATGAGAAGACACGAGGTATAAACGAACCACACGCCGTGGCGCAACGTTAGGGGCAACAGTTTCAACCATTCTATGATCTGCTTCTCGCAACTGAAAGACGGCACATGGCGGATGTTAGCCGACTTGCTGACCGCAACGTTAGGGGCTTCAACTATGGCGCTGACGCCATATCTCAGTGCCAACACTTTGCAGACTGTACTTAAAAGACACGCCCTCCTCACTGGACAGTTAAAAACACCAATCAAACTAACGATGACATCAAGTATTACCCAATCAAAAGTAGGAAAGGAGGCATCTTCATAAAATGCGTGTGGGATGATTTGCATGAGACGCTGCTTTAAAAAAAAAATGATAAAAAAAATACGGGATAAATCCCGTCCAGTATTGATTCAAAACGGGACGCGCAATTTCATTCTCAAACGCGGCACGATTCCGTATTTTAAAGGACGGGTGGCAACCCTACAGTGCCAGGTAACCACCCATACAATCAGATTGTGATTCAGACTAGGAATGCAATGAATGTAATTACCCCGATCTACATACAAGGCGAAAGTCTTGCAACATTCAAAGATGATGGTTTGGGATAAGTACACCATACAACATAAAAGAGCTTATGAAGCCTTGAACCGAAAAAAGCAAGATCTCAGAGATCGTAAAAAAAAAAATAGGAGGTAATGTCGTTTTACTCGCTGTACATTTTAGTCAAACATTACCAGTTATTCCACGAGGGAGACCAGCAGATGAACTCAACGCGTGTTTAAAATCCATGCTTCTCCCACGCTCGGTTATATGTCGCGTGTTCTCCGGTAGGTGCACCAAAAAATGTATACATTTAAGCATGTAATGGGCAAACAAAAATGAGGTATACCCGAAGGCACTGCAGTAGTACTTAATGTAACTTTACTTCTTAAATGTTAATGTTTTACTGTTTAATAATTTATACGCTTCTTATATGTTGTTCAAATTCTTTTATCAAAATACCAGTGACAGCGCAATGCACTATAACATGGAGTGAATACACCATACCATCCGCCCATGGCTGCCCTGCTGTGCGCAGATACCAGTTGATTCTACAATAAAATAAAATAAACATAAAAAGAGTAAAACAATCATCACCCATAAAGCGTGTGTGTGTGTGTATATATGTGTATATATATATGTTGATATGTGGATGTGTATATGTATATATCACCCATAAAGCTGATAGTAGACGTGACGTACTATTTGTGTACCACATTTCAAGTGTATAGGTGAAACGGTTTGCGAGCTACAGGTCATTTAAAATCCTGGACAGACACACAAATTGCCACGGTAGCAAATTACAGAAGAAGATTTTACTGTTTAATAATTTATATTTATATGAAATGTGCTTCTTATATATTACTTCATATTCTCATATGATAATGATGTTAATGTTTATATTGATTTCTGTGTTATTAAAACTGCATGTATGTGTGTATATGTATATATATATATATATATATATATATACTAGCAAAATACCCGCGCTTCGCAGCGGAGAAGTAGTGTGTTAAAGAGGTTATGAAAAAAAAAGGAAACATTTTAAAAATAACGTAACATGATTGTCAATGAAAGCCTGTTTCAGTCAGTAAGTCTTATGTGTGTGTTTATGTATGTGTGTATATATATATGTAGATGTGTATATGTAGATATGTATATATATGTATATGTATATAAATGTTTATGTGTGTGTGTATATTATATATATAATATATATATATATATATATATATATATATATATATATATATAAAAGACAGCAACAGTTATAACAATGACAACACTATTACATTGACAATCATGTTACGTTATTTTTAAAATGTTTCCTTTTTTTTTCATAACCTCTTTAACACACTACTTCTCCGCTGCGAAGCGCGGGTATTTTGCTAGTTAGCTAATAAATAATGCCCCTTTGTTTTTTACCTAACTGTTTAATTCTGGGTTCCTTGTGATGCAACATGCCACTCCCGCAATCTGACAAAGCCAGCAATTAATTCAAAATTATAATAATTTTTATTTTTATATCAGCCAGTCTTCTTGGTAAGTACACATTTTTCATGTACTTGCATGTTTTGATATGAATCTAACTGCTATTAAACAACTTATGGTTAACTACAAGGATGTGACTGCAGTGCAGTTATAGGTTTAGTGCCACACTGATTATGCAGGTCCCACTTTGAGTAAGAATAAAGAGGCAGAATGTGCCAGTCCATGAAATGTATTTACAATATAATAAAATGTCTTTAGTAGTTAAATAACGTCTTCAGCAAGACTTATGATTCTATGTCTCTTACAAGCAGTAATAAATTCAAGAAAACTCTGAAGTGCATAAATAGGGTGCTGAAAAGGAAGTTACAAAGGAAAAACAGCTGTATAAGGTGTATATGAGTAGCAACTCCAGCACTAACAACAGGCCGTATTGGAGAATAAGAGCAATTGTGAAACGGATATTAGGAAGGCTAAAAGACACTTGAAGAGAAATGTTTCAGAAAAGGTGAAAAATGACCTATAGAGATTCTTTTTATATTTAATAGTAAAATACAGTCAGGAGGAGATGAGGAGCATTCGGGAATGGTAATGGTGAACTAGAATATACAGACAGTGAAATAGCAAATGCTTTCAACTCATGCTTTACTGAACTTTTCACATGTAAAGAAGTCAATAATATCCCAGGAGTAACAGGGACTACTAAGTAGTACTGAGTGACTTGGAACTTATAGATGGAGAGGTATTGCTTAAATTAAATAGGCTGAAATCAAACAAATCACCAGGACCACAAAACATTTGTCTTTGAGTAGTTAAAGAAGTTAGTGTATGTTAATGTATATTTCAAAAATCTCTGCACACAGGAATTTCCTAAAGACTGGGGGCTAGCAAATATTATCCCACTGCATAAGAAAGGTGATGATCCAAGAAACTATAGGCCAGTAAGCCATGTATTTACCTGGGTTTCAAAGGTAAAATAATGGAAGGAATTATTAAAAAGAAAATTGTGCAGCACATATTTAGAACAGAAGTGTTAGTAAACAGTCAGCATGGGTTCAGTTCAGGAATGTCGCCTTTCATGAATATTCTGGAATTCTATGAAGAAACAACAAAAGAATACAATAAGAGAAGTGCAGATAATATTATCTATCTTGATTTTTTATAAAGCTTCTAGAGAAAAGCCAAGCAAAATGACACCTTTTATTGGCTAACTAAAAAGATTACAATATGCAAGCTTTCGAAGCATCTCATCTTGCCTGAAGAAGGGGCCTGAGTTGCCTCGAAAGCTTGCATATTGTAATCTTTTTAGTTAGCCAATAAAAGGTGTCATTTTGGTTGACTTTTCTCTACATTCATAATGGCTAACACGGTACAACACCCTAGTACTATAAGGCTTCTGATAAGGTACCACATGAGAGGTTAGTGAGCAAAGTAAAAGAAGTGAGAATTCCTGGCATGGTCTGTAGGTGGGTACAAAATTGGCATAAACATAAAACAAAAAGTTATGGTGAGGGGAACTTTTTCAGAAATAGGTGTTATGAAAAGTGGTGTCCCTTAGGGATTAGGGCTGGGGTTGCTGCTCTTTTAATTATACAGTACCTGTACATAAACAGTCTGGACTAGAATCCACTTAATTAAAGGACATGGAGTCTATGTGTCTGTCTGTGTTTCCATCCAGATGCTATGTCTCTGCTATTCAATAGATAGCGCATCACAAACATTAGACATAGCAACTGGACAGACACTCCACACTGCAAACTTTAACGCTGAGGTCTATGTTGATTGCTTGGATTTTAACCCATTTTAGATGGGTAGCACAGAGTATAATCAATAAGTTGGTTAACTTTGTAGATGATACCAAACTAGGTGGAAGGGCAGATAATGTAGAATCAGAGAAATTGTTACACAGCAACTTGGACAGCATACAGGCTTGAGCAGATTTGTGGCAGATGAAATTTAATATAATGTAAAGAATTACATGTAAGAAGCAAAAATGATAGATTTAAATACATAATGGGAGGTCTGAAATTTGAAAATACACTTTATGAGAAAGACTTAGGAGTCATAGTGGACTCATTGATATCTACAACCAAACTGTACTGAAACGATTAAGAAAGCTGATAGGATATTTATTGTAATTTGTGGAATACAAGTCAAGGGAGGTAATGCTTAGAGTGAGCCACTAGGAGGCATACCACCACCCTAACCCAGACACAAACAGGCAGGAGACAAGTTTTGCCACACTCCACACGTTTATTTACAGTTTTTACCACAATACCAGTAAGCACAATGCAACACCACTAACACCATTTAGTCCCCTCTCTCGCCAGTCCTTCTCCCTCCACTCCTCTTCAGGCTTTGTCCTCTCCTCCCGACTCTGACCACTTATGGAGTAAGGTGGCTCCTTTGGACTCCAGGTGCTTAACGAGCTTCTTCCGGCCACACTTCCGGATGTGGTGGAAGTGTGACCAAATAAGGCCCTGGAAAGGTCCATGTGCCCCCTGGCGGTGGCCACAGGTTCCAATAGGGTTGGGCCCCACTGAAAACCAAGGGGGCTGCCCTCTATCAGCCCAGGGAAGAAACTGTCCCGACAATCCTCTTTTCCCCAGTCCTTCCACACTTTGGGCATCTTGGCTGGGCAAGGGCCCCGGCCATCCACCACATTAGATTATATAACACACTAGGGGAGGCTTACCTCAGTTTTGATCTCCATATTACTAGAAAGACATGACAGCACCAGAGAAAGTTCAGAAAAGTGGGACTAGGATGATTCCAGGGCTTAGAGGTATGAGGTGAACTTGAAGAACTGAAATCTTTTCAGTTTAAGCAAATGAAGATTAAGAAATCACACGACTGAAGTTCTTAAAGTTCTAAAAGAAATTATTACAGTAGATCCTAGTTGTTACTTTAAAATAAATTCTGCAACAAGAACACAGATACATGGTTTGAAACTTGTTAAGGGCAAATTTCGTTCAAATGTAAGAACATTTTTCTTCATGCAAAGAACCATAGACACATTAAACAAATTACCAAGTAATGTAGAGGAGAACAGAGCTTTAGGGAACTTCAAATCTCAACTTGATGCTATTTTGAACAATATAGGTGAATGGGATGGATATGCTTGTTAGGCTGTGTGGCCTGTTCTCGTCATAATTTTCAAATGTTATGCTGTTATAATGTTTCAGGAAAGTATCTATAAAATATCTTGTTAACTAGATAGAGTAGATCTCTGCTATCAAGTGTGAAGAACAATCTAGCTACTCAAGCACAGTAATGATTTACAAAATAGTACCTGCCACAGTACTACCATCTTGATTGTTCTAAATTAGTCACTCCTTTAGCTAGTTTTCCTGTTGCTGTGGTTGGGATAGGCTCCATCCCCTCTTGAAAATAAATTGTTTGAAGTGATTCTGAGAATGAATGGATAAATACGGCTGTAGGACCAAAAGGCACCAGAGTCGTCTAGAAGAACTTCCATTTTTCAGGACACTAGTCATCAATGCTAACCTTTTCATTCATTAATGACTAATCTAGAGAAATTAGCATTGAGTGGGAAAGAAGGCAGTGTATCAGAAGGGACACTGTAGATGAGTGTCTGTAAATGTGACTGTGAATACATCCTACTATCTGTTTATTAAACCCGCTTAATCCAGTGTCAGATAATACCTTTAACATTGCCTCTCTGAAGTCAAAAGTTTCCATTGTGAACATTAGACACATTCTTTACTTTGCTTAACTCCTTTCTGAATGTGCATCTTTAAATCATTAGAAACATGCAATGCTCCATGGGAAAGCAACTTCTAAAACAGTGTAATATCAGAAATGAACCTAGGTACTTTTGTGTTCTTGTAAGCTAGTGATTCTTGTTTTACTAAAGAAAAAAAACAAAAGATGAAATTGAGTAGTTTCCAACGCTAATGAAGAGCTGGAAATTCCTAGAAAGTCCTGCAAAACCAAAGGTTGCAAGTCAACCAATACAGCTTGTGATTATAATGCTTTGTGGATAAACAGAAATGTCGTTTCTCAGCAGGCTGGGGAAGCCGATTGAAGCACCTTTTACAAACTCGAAATAACATATCAATAACATATCCACTCTGTAGAGCCCCCATCGAGACAGCTGTTTATCAGGACTTCTCTCCTGCTGTCATGGTCCCTTGGTATCTTCAGCAACGCTTATTTCCACTGTTTGGGTCTTTTCTGTTTCCTTAAAAGGAAAATTGAACAGCAGCTATTCCTCCAGGGCCCTTTGAGGCTAGTGTTGCTAGGCAACAGAATGCTGAATTCTAAACTGAGGGAGGCCTTTTTTGCAAACATGAAACAGCAGGCCCCATGCCTGTGTGAAAGGATGAACAATTCAAATATCACTCAAATCTTTATCTTTAGGACATAAAGTTCTTTTATTAATAACTTAGATGTCTTTTAAATAAGGCTCCACTCTCATATCAAGAGCTGCAAATCTGTGAAAAAAAAACCTTGATGTGAAGGATTACACTTCAAGGAAAATCTCATTCCTCACTCCCATTTCAGAAACAATTTCTGCAATAAGTAGAATACAAAATTAGGTCACCTCCATTATTTTAAATTAATATAAAAGATGGTAGGTTCACAACAGAATCAGTTTAATGATTTATTACCAGATATCCTAAATAGAAAGAATATGCAATTTATCTTTTTTATCTATTAAGTAAATGAGATAAAAAAAAAACATAATATAAATTTGCCCAACAGAAATTTATTCACGATATACACAGGGCAAAGTCAAATGTGAAAACAAAAATCAATTGTGACATTTTGGAGCCAGAAAGATAACATCTTGGATGTGTCAGATTGTCAGTCATTACAGTATTTACAGAGATTCTACAGCATCAAGTGTTAGTATTCATGAGAGTGCACTAGGCATCTTTGGAGAATTTTAAAATTTCAATAAATCATGATCTGAAATCCTTATGTAGTGTAGAAGAAAGACAAGAAAATATTTTTAAAAATACGAAAACTTATACAGCATATAAAATGAAAATGACAATGAATGCAATATACAGTAGTTCATTATCCTCAATTCACCTACCAGTTAAAAATTTTCAATCAAGATTTGAACATCCCCAGAGGTACTAATTTGAACTTCCCTACTTTGTATTCCTGGCAGGTCTTTCTATTTACATTTGCCCCCCTTTGCACCTGCCATTAACATACATTTTTGGTGAGCAAGGTAAAAAAGACCTTTGTTATCTGATTTTGATCAGATCACCCACACCACATCTGTTCTGAAATGGACAGCAATCACAATTAACCTAAGTGTAAATGCAAAAGCATTTTCCACCCACATACAATCAGAGGCTAATTTGAATTGTTTGCAGGGAAAATGGGTCCAATACAGAAAAACGTTTTGACACTGGAAAGCACTGTAAAGTTAGGTGTAAATTAGACTCGGCTGAGTCATATAAGGATACTATGAAGATTTAAAATTCATTTTAATACCAAGTTTAAACAGAGCGTATGCTTTTCTGTGTGAGGAACAGTGTGCTAATATTTATGCAAAACTTGTTCTTTTTTTCTTTTTCTCTTTTTTTAAAGCAACAGGTGACTTCTACCCTATTCTCTCCCTTCAAACTTTAAAACATGTAATTTACTTAAGATGAAAGGTTCAACTTGATGCACCTTCCTTGCAGTCCTGGAATAAGTCTAGCAGGTTCTCTTTAGACTTGTATTGAGTCTTTTATATCCAGCTTGTAATATAGAGAGCAAAATTATCTATAATATTCCATTATACCAGTTAACCATATCATTTCTTGACCTGTACTCCATAAAGCATTCTATGCAACTCAACATTCTATCACAAGCCCACACTCATGCAAATGACAAATCACTTCTCTGTGACACCACGCATTGTTCGAAACATCTTTTACAAAAGTGTGTTTTTATCATTTTAGTGTTTTACAAACAGACCTTGTTATATATGCACAAACACCTCGGGCCTGATGTATAAACAGTGCATACACACAAAAATGTTACGTATGCCCGTTTCCACGCTTACATCGTGATGTATAAAAATAAGTATAAAAACTTGGCATAAGGCCACGCACATTTTCACGCCAGCTCAATCCCTGGCGTACGCAAGTTCTCTGTTTGGTTTTGCAAACTGGCGGCACCCAGCGTCAAAGCAGTGTTTTTGTTCCAGTATGGTTTCCCTTTCTTATTTAGATCCACATCCCTGATGCAGCTTTATCAAATACACTGAAATTAACCGCATATTATTTATTAGTTTAAGGCATCTGATTGTAATTAACCTGTAACAATATAATGGTCCACGGAATGGCCAAACTATTCCAAATACCATAGTTGCTTTAGCGTTGTTACTCTCAATGCACCACTCAATTTATCCCACTGTATCTGAGTGTGGAATCACAGCTCTGCAGCAGCTGACCGGAAAGAGAATGATCAGTATACAGCTTCAGGCACACGGTGCCTCAGCCATGCGCACAGTCTATTTGAACTGCTCCCAAACGGCAAATGCTTCAGAGCCTTTCCTGTAGAGACCACACAGTTCAGAAACAGTTTCATCCCAAGATCTATAAACCCAGACTATCAAGTGCTCCCGTTAGAACTGTTTATACTTATAAGTACAATTACCTCACTGTAAACTTGCGAAACAGTTATAATATTGCACAACCTGAGCAACTTTATAAAGCGTGTATTTACATATGATCACAATATCATTTTTAAGAAGAAATACAGCAAAATATGTTTATTACATTATACAGAAACAATTTTAACATCATTTAAATAATCTATATTGTTAATAATTAAACATGTGAGGACACGGTGTCACAGTGCTAACGACAAGCTGGCGCCCCGTTCACGGATTGTTCCTGCCTTGCGCTGTATACTTGCTGGGACTGGCGCAACATGAAACATGTACTATGAAGACATTTCAATGTTCCTTAAAAGTTTTGAAGAATCGGCATTCTAAGCTTACAGTTGACTTCACATCTATTATAGAGCTGATTGTGTGGTGACTGGGTACTTGGAGAAATAAAAGGAAGGACGGGAATTGGGAGTTAGTACATTTGAAAGAGACAGTACTGCTGCAATAAATTATTTCATCGAAGGTCATGCATGGCACAGCAAGCTTCTTGCGGGAGGCAGGAACAATCGCTGGACAGGGTGCCAGCTCATCACTATCACTGTGCCACCGTGTAATTAAGTATACATTTCAAAATTTAAATAATTCAGACAGCTGTAATATTATGAATGTAATGGATTCTGTGTCCTGTCGGAGGAAGAGAAAGCCCATTTAAGAAGCACATAGTGATTCACACACATAGAGCACATAGAAGAACACATACAATACAAAGCATTTAATGTGTTACTTTAGTTAGGATGGGATTTGAGAAACAAGTAAATTAAATGATTTTATGATGAAGTTTATGACATTCTGCTTTGATGACAAACTAAACTACGCGATTAAAGTGGAAATTTTAAGATTGAAGTTGACATTTCAAGCTTTTTTCCCATTGTGTCCCTATTTTTTTTTCTTTTCTCTGTACCCTAATAAGCTTCCATATGCCACTCAGATGGTGGGCTACAACTCGCCTTTTCACTGCGACTTTGATATCTGACAACTTCTTTTTTATTTCCGGCACTGTGCGACTTTGTGAACTTGAACTTTCAAGCTTCTCTGACACTCTATGACACTTGATCAACTTTCTTTTGTTGTTTATATCACTGTTTAAACCAACAAATAGTACGTTTTTCCTTATCTCCACTTGGTATTCGTTGAAATTCTTCTATTTTCCCCCATGCTTTTGCCATTGTCTTTTCACAGAACGCTGAGCTTAAAGGCTATTTATATTGATTTTCATATTCAAAGAGGCATAATTCTGGGAGGAGACAGGGTGGGATGGCAGGCGCATGCACATGTGTTACTTTTCACGCTGACCAGGATTTATGGAGCGGAAGAACGTGGAAGTTGGTGTACGCACAAATTTATGCATCTGGATTTTTTTTGTGCATACGCACATTACCGATTTTGTCCGTACGCCATGTTTTAGTGTGAATTCTACGCACTGCATTATGCATAAGGCCCCTGGTCACATTGAATATGGAGTCATATCATTGAACAGATACAAAATAGCTGTTGCTAATCTGTGGAACATGCAGTCTCAGTTGACTCTCAGTTTCTTCCAATTATACAGTATGATAATTGTGTGAGAACATTTCAGAGAACATTTCCAGGTCTGCCACAAGAGTAAGTAGTGTGTTTATACTTATTAGAATAGTAAGGGGTAAGGGATCTGGAAAAAATGGTATCTTACTGCCTTTATGATTCACCCTGTAGTTCCAGGCATCTGGTCCTACCTACCACCTGGTAATGGGCTTTGGTTTACATGTTGTAATCCTTGAGACCCTGTGGTCCTGTACAGTATGTCACGTCCCTAACCCAGCTCAACCCTTCACTGTAACCCCTTGGCTGATAATCCCACCACACACCTTAGCCTCTCAACCATAAAAATGTAAGATTCTAGATTGAATTAATACTACAACAATAACAACATTTATTTATATAGCACATTTTCATACAAAAAGTAGCTCAAAGTGCTTTACATACTGAAGAAAAGAAAAATAAAAGACAAAATAAGAAATTAAAATAAGACAACATTAGTTAACATAGAAAAGGAGTAAGGTCCGATGGCCAGGATGGACAGAAAAAACAAAAAAAAAACTCCAGAAAGCTGGAGAAAAAAATAAAATCTGTAGGGGTTCCAGGCCACGAGACTGCCCAGTCCCCTCTGGGCATTCTACCTAACATAAATGAAATAGTCCTCTTTGTAGTTAGGGTTCTCACGGAGTCACTTGATACTAATGGTCATACAGACTTCTGGCTTTTAATCCATCCATCATTTTTGGAACATCATGGTACTTAGAGTAGATAAGGACACCGGAAAAAGAAACAGAAGAGAGAGTAGGGGTTAGTACAGATTTTAGAGCCACCATGAATAGTTATTATAATGAATTGGATATACAGAGTATCAGGATTAAATTACAGTAAAGTTATGAGAAGGCCATGTTAAAGTAATGTGTTTTCAGCAGTTTTTTAAAGTGCTCCACTGTATTAGCCTGGCGAATTCCTACTGGCAGGCTATTCCAGATTTTAGGTGCATAACAGCAGAAGGCCGCCTCACCACTTCTTTTAAGTTTTGCTCTTGGAATTCTAAGGAGACACTCAGTTGAGGATCTGAGGTTACGATTTGGAATATAAGGCGTCAGACATTCCGATATATAGGATGGGGCAAGATTATTTAA
The DNA here is from genome assembly GCF_900747795.2 of Erpetoichthys calabaricus. NCBI lineage: Eukaryota > Metazoa > Chordata > Cladistia > Polypteriformes > Polypteridae > Erpetoichthys > Erpetoichthys calabaricus. The sequence goes on from NC_041394.2 coordinate 74,745,806, forward strand.
GGCTTTATAAACCATAAGCAACATTTTAAAGTCAATTCTGAATGACACAGGTAACCAGTGTAGTGACATCAAAACTGGAGAGATGTGCTCGGATTTTCTTTTCCTGGTAAGGATTCTAGCAGCTGCATTCTGCACTAGTTGCAAACGATTTATGTCTTTTTTGGGTAGTCCTGAGAGGAGTGCGTTACAGTAATCTAGTCGACTGAAAACAAACGCATGAACTAATTTCTCAGCATCTTTCAATGATATAAGAGGTCTAACTTTTGCTATGTTTCTTAAGTGAAAAAATGCTGTCCTAGTGATCTGATTAAAATTTAGATTACAGTCAACAGTTACCCCTAAGTTTTTTACCTCTGTTTTGACTTTTAATCCTAATGCTTCCAGTTTATTTCTAATAGCCTTATTGTATCTAAAAAAAGTATCTAAAAAGTACTAAAAGATTGTCTTATTTTTTAAGTACAAAACAAAATTCAATGATAAAAGGTTAAATGCAGATAATGCATAATAAAATTTATTAGCTTGTTGCCTGTTTAAATAATTATCTTCTATAAGGCACTTAAAGTATAAGTAATAAAGAAAGTAATAGTCTTACAAAAAAAAACACAGATTCAGACCTGTCTTCAAGATGTCTGACTAAATTAAATCTTTCTGGTTTTAGATTTATTGGGTTCTAAAACTTCTACTTGTGTACATGTGTAATCTTTTCACACTCTTACCACCTTTTGCCCTAAAAAGGATATTCCATTCTGGGATTGTGGAATACATTTCTTTTTTTTTTAATCTAATAACCCATAAAATACTAATTAATTTCTATATATTTCTTTGCATAATTAATTTTAACTTATTTCGGATTCTATTTTTGTTTACATTTATCGAAAGTTACATGCTTACTGTTATCTTAAAAAGCATACCTATGTTTTAACAATTAACCAATTATTTCAGAGAATAATACATGAGAAGTAAAACGTCTTACTTGAAAAGTTAATTTATAACTGCTGCACAATAGTTTTAACTTCTTATCCTTGTGTTCACCCTAATATTTAATATTTAAGTCATTTGTTTTAACGGTCATGTATTCACATGTCAATTTTGATATATAGTATGAGTCCATTTCTGTACCAGACCATTTCATAAACCAAGTATTCTCTAATGGACCAGGGTGGTTGGGTTTCATGACCAGTCACAGCTCTAGTTCAACTAGAACTTTCCATACACTGACAATCAGGAAATAGTTTGATTAGAAATACAAAGTTTTAGGTTCACATCATAAACTTTTTTATTTTTAAGAAGAAAAAAATAAACAAGCTTTTCAGTAAAATTGCTCAAAGTCAAAGGTCTGCTAACTCATGACCTTCAGAAACTAAAAGCCATGTGTCAGCCAGAATTTGTGTACAGTGTAAATGAAACCATAGCAATACCATTGCCATAAAACACAGCCATTTGATGTACCCAACAGGAAGCGAACAATTGAGACATCACAAAAGCCACAGGGCATCAAAATCTACAAAAGGCATTCAAGACCAGAGAAACAACCCTGATGCTGAACCGAATCCTCAACATGATCACTAACATTACATTAGTGATAACATCTTCTGCATACTCAGTGAGTCAGTCAATAAGATTACAATTGAGGTGGAGATATAATGAGATAATGAAGAGATAAATATGAACTTGAGCAGGTATACATGAAAGATCTGCAGGAACCCATCTCAGAGGAAACCGGAGTAGTACAGCATGATTTTCAGTAAATAACTCCAAATGATTATCAGGGAACTACAGTAATTACAATTATAAAATAATACTCCTTAGAACTGGCAAAAGCGGTTTTAATTGCTCATTCACTATATCTTATATTAATTTTGTAATTAATCAGAACATTCACACCAGGGACGGCACGGTGGCGCAGTGGGTAGCGCTGCTGCCTCGCAGTTGGGAGACCTGGGGACCTGGGTTCACTTCCCGGGTCCTCCCTGCGTGGAGTTTGCATGTTCTCCCCGTGTCTGCGTGGGTTTCCTCCGGGCGCTCCGGTTTCCTCCCACAGTCCAAAGACATGCAGGTTAGGTGAATTGGCGATTCTAAATTGGCCCTAGTGCGGTGGGTTGGCACCCTGCCCGGGATTGGTTCCTGCCTTGTGCCCTGTGTTGGCTGGGATTGGCTCCAGCAGACCCCCGTGACCCTGTGTTAGGATTCAGCGGGATGGATAATGGATGGATGGATTCACACCAGCTATTGTGGTCTATCAGGAGCAAAATGATGGCATATAGCTATGTATTGAAATGGAAAATTTTGAGCATTCTGCTCAACACAATAACTTCATTTATCATGAAGATCTGATTGATGGCTTTCGAAAAAGAGATTAAGACTCATATCTGGTCATATTCTTGGCTACACTGCTCACATAACACTTACTCCTCAGTCACCTAACGCTAATCTTAGTCTTATCTACTCTCTTTGTCTTGTTTTTACCCCATCTGTCTGCTGATCTTTTAGTCAGCAAAGCTAGTTCTTTTCCATTAATGCATGTTTTTAAAAATGCTTATTGTGGATTTTTGTCCCCCATGCTTAGTTGAGTCCTCTGTGATCACTTAAGCCTGAGTAAGAGTTAATGCTGAAGATGAGAAGGTTCAAGTTGGAGCAGTGTGCATTTGCAGTAGCATGTCACTAGTTCATTCAGATTGTTAGTTTTAGGGAGAAGTTTAACCTCAGTTCCTAATGAAATGCAACAATCTTAAAACCAATTTTTCCAAAGAACCTATATAAATCAAAGACAAGTTGAAGAAAGCAACATCCTTAAAGGCACAAAATGATGAGCTTCATGTACACAACCCATAAGTATTAACATTATTTTAGAAGCTGTAAAGTGTGCCAGATCAGTAACAAGGGCTGCTGCCACATTTGTCTTTTCTCCCTTAAGAGTAAACAAGTGATGAAAAGTTTAGGAGGTTGACAGTTGGAATCATTACACCATCAGCAAGTCTCGCAGGCATTGATACAAACTGTTTAATAATACTTTCCAACATGTCCTGCCACCAAACTATCTTTCAATAATCTTTATCTAAGCTAAATACCCAAGTGTCTAGAAAAAAAAAAGAAAATGATATCCCAATTTTGGCATGAAAGCTCAAGAGACCAAAAGAACAATAGAATTTTACAGGGGTTTATGTCAGGCAGTAGATGTATAAATTGTGTTTCAGATGCAGAATCCTCCAAAGAGAGTAACTGGAGAAACTCTTTCACTGGGTCATTTACAGACTAATGCTATGTATTACAATCATTTTATTTCTAATTACGCAGAATGCTTTTTGTAAGTGAGTAAATACAAACCCTGCATGAAAGTTTAAAAGCTTAAGAAGAAGAAGAGAAAGAAGAAGTATAATGCTCTTAGTATTTCTAACCTTGTGTTGTTTTAATTATCTTGCATGTTGTCTCCTTTGAACTCTATTCTTATGTGTTTTCTATCCTGAGATGTTACCGTATATTTTACTAAAGACTCTATAATAAGTAAACTATGTTTGAGTGATTGAAAAAATTGGCTAGTTAATGTGTGAGAATAATCACTATTTTACTGCAGTTTTTTCACCTGCTGTATGTGTGGTTTAGAAGAATAAAACCACTCTCAGCAGAGATGTAGAAGGTTTTTAAACGTTTTTAAATATCCTAGAACTTTCTATTTCTTTCATTTATGCAAATAAAAAAGTATTATTTAAATAAACTTTGTTCAAAACAATGTCCCCGAGTCTACCAAGTAGCATTTTCAGTTTTATCTAGGTTCATATGCATGCTGTGTTTAAACAACTACGGAGAGTTTATTGTAATCAAATGTCTAACCTCCTTAGCCTTATGTTTGCCTCTGGAAAAATGAGCCAAAAATGTTGAATTTTTTTCAACAAGATAAAATGTTATTACATGTAACAGAAACATGTGAATATTAAAATGTCAACATAAACACAGTGGGAAAGGTGCGTGTAGTGTCCAATGCTACACGAATGCAGTTTTAGTACACATCCTTCATGTGAGATGTTTTGAGATAGCCACCAACACACAGCCCGATTTGCAGTTGGAACAGCAGAAGTGTGTTTCTTTGCTCTCTTTCCTGGTGATATTTTTCCTGTTGCTTGCACATGAGAGAGTAGAATGTCATTGCCTGATCTACACGATGTGTTATTGCAGGCTTACTACATTGCAAGGCTTAGTGGCTTCCACATTTCTCCTGACACAAACATTGACAGTTGTTTCATTGTGAACACTGCTTAGGGGGGTAATATCTTTCTTGTCCTTCCAGTTGAGTGCAGACATTTTGCTTTTTTGCCACGCACCTACTTGCACCATGATGAACCTTTGAGCAACTGAAATCACCAGGCATATCACGGTGGTTCGGTCATACAGTGCCATATGCATCTGTTTCACTATCTTTGCAAGAGTATGATGACCAATTCACATTGTTGTTGTATCGCCATTATATCACATTGTTAGCAATAGGTGATGTTGTCCTTAAGAATATGGCAATGCCAATTGAAATAAAATGCAAGAAATGGTGGTGCATAAAGAAAACCATTACCATATTACAAAATGGCAATGTCATCTAGTTACAAAAACAATGATGAAAATAAAAAGCAGTGTTAATAGTAATCCAGAAAAGTAAACAAAGCAAACATGAACAATATTTACCAAGATCCTGACAATGCTGGGTTATTGAACTGTGACTTTGGCTAGATTTTATTAATTTATCTGCAACTCTTTTAAAGAGTTTTACAAAATGTATTATTATTATATTGAGTAAATGCTGTGCCAATATTTGATTCTACACATCATGAGATAGAGTTACTCCAGTCATGAAATATGTCTCAATGTCTTCTAACAAGTGTCCTACTTTTTCTGGAACTCAACACATTAATTGTTTAGATGCCCTTGCTCCTGAAGTATAGTCACAACCATTAAAAAAGGCACCCGATGAAACTTCACCACCTTATTCTTATTACCTACAAAGAAAGAAATAAAAATTCACTTCGGGGATGAAGCTGAAATTTGACGCTCCTTCTTCTGTGGCACACCTTGCAATGCCTTTCCAGCTGGCTGTCTAAATGAATTTTTTTATGATTTACACTACTTAAATCATTACCCAGCTCCTGATTGCTTCAGATAAGCCATTACTAAATATAGGATTTAAAGTCTCAGGGTTCCACTCTAAGTCTATAGCTAAAATATTTTGACATATTTCAGAACTCTCTGAATTTAAGACAGCCTAAACTCATTTAACTTAGCTGAGAAAGCAAATGAATTGGGAGAGTACTATAATATATCTAAATCCATTAAAATCTAATCTAAATCCGTTAAGTACATTTTCTGTCTGTCCTTTATCCACAGCTTTGTTTTTCAAGCCAAAGACAAGAAATTTGTCACACAGGTACTTCTCACCCTAAGCCAGTGTTCTGACAAACAATTCTAAACTTGGCCCCCAAGGTGAAGTGCTGTGTGTTGAAAGGAGTGTCATGAAATACTACAGCGTGATCTGTCAACAGCATGGTGTAATGGGGAGTATCCTTAGCTTTCAGACTGGGAATTTAAGTTAAATTCTCATCCATTAATCAAAAACATTAAGATATGATTTTTTTTTTGCTTTAAGTAACAGTTTGTTTCACTTTTTTATTATGGCCCCAAGCTCACACCTGGGTGGACAGCGCTGTCATTAGACATGTTTATTGCAATTTGGAGTCACAATCATAATCACCCATTTACTGTGCTAACCAGTTGTACACACACACAGCAGAGTCAAATCTCATAATGAACTGAGAGCACTGATCATATTTACTCTAAACATAATCATTTTCACCAATTTAAATTTACAGCAGACTTTTGAAATACCCAGGCAAAGCTGGGCAAATCATGTATATGTTGTGAAGATAAACTAGACTGGTCAAAAAAAACAAAGAGTTGTGACACTAGCCAGTAATCCCATTTAATAAGAATGGTTGACAAAAAGGCACAAAAAATGCAAATGCGGGTGCAAAATATGGAGTTGTGCAGTCAAAAAGCAAGTCAAAATTCTGTCTTCCTAAGTTGCAGGTCCTGCGTGAATGTCAACTTCCAGTAGTTTCTTAATCTTTAAAGTGCATACTCAGAAGGGAGGGACCTTCATTAACAGAAGTGAAAACAAGGTCACTTGTCATCCAATCAGCATGCTTCCAAATTGTGGGTGAAAAAGTAGATGACATTAATGACATCACTGTTGGGTGGCGCATGGGAGATACTGTCATCCTTTTCAGAGGTTTGAAGATGCCCCCAAATGCTTGTGCTTGACAATGTGTCTATATATATATGCGGACAACAATTTTGGATGATCTGCTGTGGCAACCCCTAACGGGAGCAGCCGAAAGAAGAAGAAGATATATTGTGGAAGATAGCCCGGACACAGACAGGCAAACACCAAAGGTTCAAACACGAACACACATTTATTGTACATTTTCTCTATTTACAGTGCACACAACCCAGTACTCCCGTACCAGTCACCCTTCAGTCCTGGCCTCTTAACAATGCCTCTCTTCTCCTGACCACCTCCACTCCTCTCCACTGAGCTCTGTCCTCTTCCACCCGACTCCAGCCATCGAATGGAGGGAGGCGGCCCCTTTTATATTCACCCAGATGTGCTCCAGGTGAATATCCTCCTGATGAATTCCCACCGGCACTTCCTGATGTGGCGGAAGTGCCAGCTGAGCACCCGGAAGCACTCCGGGTGTCCTTGGTAATCCGGTGGTGCTGACGGAAATGCTGACGGCCAGGGCTGTTCAGGCATCTGGGTGCGCCCTGGCGGTGACCACGGGCCCCTATAGGGTTGAGCTTCCATGCTCTGTTCCCGTGGTCTCCATACCAACCAGGGCGGCTGCCCTCTCGTGGTCCGGAGGAAACATAGTCCCTCTCCCTGTCCTTCCAGGTGTCCCGACTGGGTACTGCCCCCAGCCGCTCGCCACAATACAGTATATATATTGTGTATTTTCATGGAATATGAAGAATTACTCAAGGATAGGGTATCATTGGCAGAGAGCTCAGTGAATCTGATATTGCCAGGTTTCTGTTGTCGATTTCAGAGGCTAACTTTAAAGCTGATAGGAGATCCTAACAGGATATGATAAAGGAGAATCTATATTTATGAAGAAAATTCCTCATATCCATTAACATTAATTATAAACAGTAGCAGTTCCCTGTGTGTCTATGTTTTTCAACTTTTCTCGTGAGTATGCAGTTTTATGGTAATGTTTTGGAATTAAACCCAAAAAAATCAGGAAACATGGCTAGTATGTCACTGAAACATTATTGTATAGTCCATCCGTCCATCCATTTTCCAACCCGCTGAATCCGAACACAGGGTCACGGGGGGTCTGCTGGAGCCAATCCCAGCCAACACAGGGCGCAAGGCAGGGAACCAATCCCAGGCAGGGCACCAACCCACCGCAGGACACACACACACTAGGGCCAATTTAGAATCGCCAATTGACCTAACCTGCATGTTTTTGGACTGTGGGAGGAAACCCACGCAGACACGGGGAGAACATGCAAACTCCACGCAGGGAGGACCCGGGAAGCGAACCCAAGTCTCCTTACTGCGAGACAGAAGCGCTACCACTGCGCCACCCGTGCCGCCCTATTGTATAGTCAGTGATTGTTAAAAGATCAGAAAGACTATTCAAATATGAATTTTTTGATAAGGAAGACATCACTAGGGAAGGCAACTCCAAAGAGTTCTTCACTTACAGTCAGAATATTGGATTCTGTGCATAAAGCAACAAACTTAACACATGCTTTTTAGGACACTGTCAAAATTAAAGGCATTGTTTTAAAAAAAATGAAAAAAAAGAATATAATCTCATATCAAACTTTGTCTAAACTTTACCAGAAAACATCTGTGAGACCAAGTAGAACAAGATTCTGTGGTCTGATCCAAAAAGGGATGTGTTCTGCAGAGAAAAAAGATTCAGACCGTGACGCAGGCAACTGTTTCCATACGTAGATGTTTGTTGCATTTCTTAGAATTCTTTAATGGAAATCGTGATGATATTTAACTTGTTAAGTTATGAATAAAAATACAAATGATTTGAAACACAAGTGAAGTGCATAGCGTATGAATTCAGAGGAATTTCATGTGACAGCTCACTTGATTGATGACACCTCTCTATTTTACTGGTTAATAGTTCTCTCAAGATCACGGCCCTCTTGGGAGGCTGGAATCAGTCACATCTTTCAAAATAAGCTTGCTTATTCAGATGGTGGACGGTCTTTCTTTGTTTGATTGATTTGGATATTGAGCAAGAAAAGACATTTATCAGTAAACAAAGGCAAGCTATTTTAAGTACATGTGGTCAGAGTGACATACTTCTGAATGATAAAGTGGTTTATAACTGTAGTATGTACAGTATATTTATGCTCACTATACCCATTACATGTTTTTCTTTCAAATTCTCAGGGGAGATCACTTTCCCCTAGCAATTAAATTCAATCCTTTCTACAAAGGCGGCTCACGCAATTCCCATTAGTTTATGTTTTGATTGATTCAATTAGGTCCTTCTTAAAAGACAAGCTAAAATAAATTATTTTGCTTTATATTCCTATAAATAATAGGGTAGTCAGCATATAATAAGATTAGAAGGTGATAATGTAAAGTGAGTGTGTAGATTTCCATCTTTGCAGATCCCATGTTCTGTAGACAGGCAGGCCATTTCAGTTTTTTTCTTAAGTAAAACATTTTCAGAACCGTTAGGAAATTTAAGAAACTTGATATAATCAAGTTATTGTGATAGTTTGGAAATCTGACAAAGGGTTGCAAAAAAATGGCATAGGGCAGATACCCAATAGAGGACAGGTGCAATAAGGTCCATATTTTAAAATAGGTGCTCACATAACAACATAAGAAATTTGACAAATGACTGGCTCATTTTTTTAGCAAACAACTCAGTGGTCCCAGTATCCAATCTAGATGCTTCTTAAAAGTTATCAAGTATTCTTCTTCAACTACATGTCTCAATAGTTTGTTTCAGAATTGCACAGCTTTTTGAGTAAAGAAGTACTGTCTGGCTTCAGTCTCAAATTTACTTCCCTTTAATTTCCACTGGTGTCACTGAGTACTTGATTCACCCTTAAGTTAAAAGAATTCTGCTGGATCTACTTTATCAATGCCTTCATGCATTTTGAAGACCTGAATTTGGATTAAGTTCCCACATAGTCTCCTCTGCTTAAAACTAAACAATTTTATTTTCTGAGTCTCAGAGTACGACATGTCCTTAAGTCCTGGGATGTACCTGGTTGCTCTTCTCTGCACAGTTTCAAATGCTGCAAAGTCGTTTTTGTAGTGTGGTGACCAGAACTGCACACAATACACCAGGGGTCTCATTTAAAAATTTTGTATTGATTTAAGCATCAAAATATGAATATACCAAATAACAGGAAAATGCATAAACCAAAAAAAAAAATCCAATTGCTAAAACTTGGCGTATGCACATTTACCTTTGAATAAATGACAATCATCTTGTAAATGTGCGTATGTGAATGCACCTCTAACCACCCAGTTGCCATACATGGACTATGCTAATCAACCTCATACATATGCAATAATGGTGCTGCAGAACTTCATTGGCTGGCAGAGCAGCCTTCCAGCTGATCTAGCTGTCTTATGGTGCTCACCACAACCAATCACGCATGAGTGGCAGACATTCCTCTGCGTTCTGAGGGTTGGAAAAAAGTGTAAGGAGCCAGTATCTAAGCGGATAGGTGCTATCACCTGGCACATGTAATGACATGATTAATGTTACAATGAATAGTATTGGCCACACGAAACACTGAGAATTCAGCCAGTTACTTCAATGAACCAGCTGTCATGTACATCATCTTCCAGTTCTACTTTACCTCAATATAAATGAATCATGGGTAGTCTCATCTTGGCATCACAGATGACTTATGTGTTAATGGAATGTAACTGTTTATGGTTAACAAAAGAAACTTCATTCCGTCTAGGTGCCCATATTGCAATATGAGTGTAGTAAAGTTCTCTGATTCTGTTAGGAAAACCAAACACAGCTACAAATTGCCCTTTTATGTTGGCAAAAACATTATGTTTTTATGTATGTACACCCACACCATAAGAAAACTGAATGTAGCATTTCATCGGTTTGTTAATGGGGTTCCAGCACAACTGGCATGTTGGCTGAAATATTCATGACCTGTCAGCCAGTTCCCTGAGTAACGACAACAGTTAGCCAACATAAACTAACAAAAAAACAAAAAAAAATATCTTCAGTACAAATATACAGCATTGGCCCTCTTAAAGGGGAACTAAAATACAGTCTGTACATCATATTCATAACTTTTGAAGTTTAATATGTTTCTTACATCAATGTATATTATCATAACAATTTAGTGATATGAATTATTATATGTGAGAGTCAATATTTAGTTGGTTTGGCTGCATTTCCATACTTGATCAAGGGCATTGTCATTTCCCAGTTTCTGCAGAATGCTGTGTATGTACAATACAATACAATACAATACTATTTATTTTTGTATAGCCCAAAATCACACAAGGAGTGCCGCAATGGGTTTTAACAGGCCCTGCCTTTTGACAGCCCTCCAGCCTTGACTCTCTAAGAAGACAAGGAAAGACTCCCAAAAAAAACCCTTGAAGGGAAAAAATGGAAGAAACCTTGGGAAAGGCAGGTTGAGCATGCAGTGGGTGTCAGAAAAAGGGGGGTAAATACAATACAATACACAGAACAAAACACAAGTAATCCTCAATATAATATAATAGTGCAACAGAAATATTACAATTACTGAGCAGAATTCAATAGTAGATGATATTACATAATACGATTTGGATTTGTTCAGAGTCCTGGAGATCTCGGCCATCAAGCTGCCTCCCCGCTACTAACCATTCCACAGCTGAGTTAGTGCTGGGCCAGGTAATCTGATGAAAGGACCCTTCTACCTGACAATTCCATATTTGAGTACCAAGAAGAAAAACAAAATAGGTGAAGTTTCGTAACAAATTATAACTATCGTATTACTTATGTTTTAGTGCTAATGACTAACAACAGAGATGCAGTATGCACAGTTAATTAGCAGCTTTAGTCATGATATACTAAACTGAAGTAGTGAGTCTTCGGCCAGGATTTAAAAGCTGAGACTGAAGACTTATAGTAGCAGGCAGACCATTCCACAATTTAGGGGCCCTGTAACTAAAGGCACAACCTCCCACTGTTATTTTATTAATGCTTGGAATCATAAGCAGACCAGCATCTTGAGATCTTAATGTATGGGGTCAGAGCTGCCATAAATATACATAAACTTTCCCATCAATTTTTCTTTTATAAATCCTGATTTCATGCACATTTGAACTCTCTTTATGTGCATACTCAAGTGGTAAAAATCTGACCCTAGATAAAGTCTTACTAATGCTTCATATTGTTTAAGCATAACATCCCTCAATTTATATTAAACCGTTTTTACTGTATAACCTAACATTTTATTTGTCTTTTTAATAACTCTGGCAGAATGGTTAGTTGATGAAAAAGATGTGTCGGCATAAACTCTCAAATATTTTTCACAGTTGCTTTCTTTAGGACTTCCAGTCTTCCAGCTTGTATTTATAATTGACATTCCTTTTGCCCATGTGAAACACTTTTCATTTTTCTGAATTCAACTGCATTTTCCAAGTGTTCACACAATTCTAAAGCTTGATGAAGCATGTTTAAATTGTTTTTCTGAATCTTCAGTGTCTGCCATTCCTCCAATTTTAGAGTCATCTGCGAATTTCACAAGTTTACTAACAGTACCAAAATCTGTCATTAATATGAATAAAAACAAATAACTGACCCAGTACAGTCTCTTGACAGCACTGTTGACCTCATTTCTCCTCTTTTCTGTACTCTTTGTCTCCTGTCATTTAACCAACTTGAGATCCAGTTCCGTAAGTTATCTCATGGCTTCTACTTTCAGAATTAATATTTGGTGTGGGATCTTATCAAAGGCTTTTTCAAAGTCTAAGTAAATTACAGTATGTCATATGTTTTACTTTCTTCAGCAGTGAATGCCTAAAAAATCTTAAAGACTGGTTTGTCAAAATCTTCTCCTCATAACCCATGCTGACTGTTATTTAGTATTTTATTTTCATATAGGTACTTTTCTAATTTTTTTCTTATTAGTTATAGTACCAGTCAGAGAGAGGTAATAGTAAATTCAACAATATTTGCTATCTCTTGCCCATACATGTACCTTCAGCACCTTTCGAATGTGTCCTTGCATGTCTGAACCTCTCTTGACCAACTCTTTTGAGTGCGTTCCCTAAAGCCTGCTTCTCAGACTATGTAATTATTTCCAAGGTGCCTTGCTGGCTTCTTGTCTACTTTTATACTTTCCATCTTTGAAGGCAGCTCTCTGTGTGGCTCATATGACTTTACTTCTCCTTGTGTGTCTCACACTCACACCTATTTCAAATGCATTACCAAAGTCTAATTGACCAATCAGATTGCTCACAGAGACTGGATGCACACACAGACCTTACTGTTTTATTATGTACCATGTTATAGTTTCTATAATTTTGCGTGTACATATTGGACTGTACTTACTAGTATCCATTTTGTCTCCCATCTTGAAGACTGGAGTCACATTTGCAACTTTCCAGTCCTCAGGTACTTCTCCCTTCTCACACTGATAATTAGAATGTCCTTCCAGATGCCATTGTGGGAAAAAAGCCACCTTTATTTAAAAACTGTACTGAAAATATTAAATGCTACATAAAATACTAATAACCTAATACTAAATTACTAAAATAAGAACAGTCATAGGTGTTGGGCAGAAGACTGACAAAATCGGTAGAATTCTATCAGGCCCGTAGTTGTAGAGGGTATGTAATATGAAAAAACGCCAAGCCTATATGACCCTTTAACTATGAAATGAGTTTCAGGAATAAAGGAATACCAGGGGCAGCCAGAAAAAAAACTAAGGAAGCAGTGCCTAGACTGTCAGAGGATATCCTTGACCACAGTAATGATTATTGGGGTTGCTGTCTGAGTAATCATAGATTGGGATTTAAAGGGCATCCTGTGCCAGAAGCTCCTTGAGTTTTAATGTGGTAATACAAAAAATTGAATTTCCATCAAAACTCTGAACTTCTTATATTTGTATTAATACTACAACCCATCTTTTCACTTGAAGTTCTAAACTTATTCTAGCCAAATCTCTGCCCCCCCCCCCCCCACCCAAAAAAAAGAGTCACTTTAAACTAAATGGGTCTTTATCTCTACTAGACTGTTCCTTTCCTTCTTTCTTTCTTGCATTCTTGGCTTGCATACAATGTACCTAGTGCTCTTTTTTAATCCATTGTTTCTTTTTCACTCACTTATTTACTATTAGTGGATATAAAGCCATTAATTATTGACTTACTGCCTGATTGCTTCTGCCATCTATGCTATGCCTACTACAATCTACATCATTTCAACCCCATGCACTGCCAAGTTGAACACACATTCACAATATGCTTTGGTCCTAGGCAGCTAAAAAACAGCAAAAGAAACTTCCAAAGGAGAAAAGAAACTGTGAAAAGCACAATGCAGCCTCTTAGTGGCAACCAAAAACTAAGATGTGTAGAGCAAAAGCTGTATATTAATCAACTTGCACACAGAAGCGACACACAGCATTCAGCTCTCAGTACAATTCACCCAACAAGGATGACATCCACAAAGGTCTTCTGTTGTGAAAAAAATACATATTGCTTTAAACTCTGTTTCTCTTTTCTTGCTAAAAAAAAATGCAGCATGTTCCGAGTTACATAAAACATTTTTTGCTTGATGTTCAGCTTTGTTGGTCTAGGTGTTTCTTTTACATATTAAAATCATACTTGTAGTTCACATTTATTATTATGTGTACAGTAATACCACACTAATAATAAAATAAATAAAATAAAATAATAAATACATTACAGTATATACAATATTTATAAAATATATACATTGGTCAGCATTTCTCATATAATGCTTAAAGCTTTTCTAGTACAAGTTAAATGTGTTCTTAAATGCTTTCAAAATAAATGTGTAAATGTTTAAATATATTGATAACAGAGAATACAGTATATGTTTGCATCAACATTCAAAGCAAAAGTGACAGTGACATAATTAATGTTTTCTGCTTATATTTTCTGCTTATTAAGGTACCTTTTTTAATAAGCATTACTACAAAGTGAGTTAGTGTAAATGAAGCCATGAACAATATTATAAAAAATAGTTAAGGAAATGAATATTGACATAATGGTGATCAGAAACTGAATTTTGAGTTAAAACATTTGTTACAAACATGTGGTAGACAGTTTGCAAATGGATTGAGGCCAACAAAATGTAAAAGAATAGAAAACACTGGCACAGATGCCAACAAATCAACATTGCTAATCAAGCCTGAATTAATTTGACACTGTGATGTTACAAAAGAGATTTCAAGTGTGGATTATGAGTATTTGTTTTAGTGGTGGAGTAAATAATCAAGAAGATAGATTGCAAAGGTAATTAGAAGCAAAATATTCAGAGATTCTCATAGTTATTGCTAATTTGTTATCCTGCTGAGAATGTGCACTTCTGAATTTTGTTTAGTTTAGAAGTTAGTTTGTGATATACTGTACCTAACTAGATAAGAACATACACCAATCAGTCACAACATTAAAACCACCTGCCTAATATGTTGTAGGACCTCCTCGCATCACCGAAACTGGTCTGACCCATCAAGGCATAGACTCCAAGAGACCTCTGAAGGTGTCATGTGATATCTGGCACCAAGACATTAGCAGTAAATCCTTTAAATCCTGTAAGTCACGAAGATGTGGCTTCCATAGATCGGACTTGTTTTTCCAGCGCATCCCACAATTGATCAATCAGATTGAGATCTGGAGAATTTGGAGGCCACGTCAACACCTTGAACTCTTTGTCATGTTTCTCAAACCATTATCTGAAAGAGGCCACTGCAGTGAAGTGGTTGTACGTGGTCTGCAACAATTTTTAGAAAGGTTGTATATGTCAAGGTAATATCAACAAAACTTTACTCAGAGCATCACACTGCTTCTGCCAGTTTGCCACCCTCCTATGGTGCATCCTGCTGTCATCTCTTTCCCAGATAAATAACATACACACGCCCAACTGTCCCCATGATCAAAAAGAAAATATGATTCTTCAGACCAGGCCCACCTTCTAGGCACTCTGTACCACTGCTATGCGGATGACACTCAACTCATTCTCTCCTTTCCACCAGATGACCAGCAGGTCTCAACCCGCATCTCAAACTGCCTTGCTGATATCTCCTCTTGGATGACTTCCCACCACCTCAAGTTGAATCCCAGCAAGACTGAACTCTTGTATATCAAAGGCAACTCATCTCCGAATTTTGACCTTGCAATCTCTCTTGACAACTCGGTTATCGTCCCCTCAAAAACGGCAAGAAGTCTTGGTGTCACTCTAGATGAAGAATTGTCTTTTTCTCCACACATCAGCAACCTCTCCAGGTCCTGCAGATATCTTCTTTACAACATCAGGAGAATCCGCCCCTTTCTCACTACAGAGGCTACTCAGCTTCTCGTCCAGACCTTGGTCATCTCTAAGCTGGACTACTGCAACTCTCTGATGTCTGGACTTTCACTAAAGGCAACACGACCACTTCAACTGATCCAGAATGCAGCTGCAAGACTCGTTTTTGATATTCCCAAATTCTCACACACTACACCTCTGCTGCGGAACCTGCACTGGCTCCCTGTGGCTGCCCGCATCAGGTTCAAAACCCTAACACTTGCCTTTAAGGCCAAAACTGGAACTGCACCACCTTACATATCGGCACTGGTTAAGCAGCGTGTCACTTCTCGCTGTCTCAGAACATCAAGCACTGCTCGTCTCGAACCACCCTTACTTAAAAGAAGAGGACGACATGCATCAAGACTCTTTGCAGTGTTGGCTCCTCAGTGGTGGAACGAACTTCCTCTTGCTGTACGAACAGCGGAGACCCTCACTGTCTTCAAACGTCGCCTGAAGACACACTTCTTTCAACAGCACGTGGACTAAAGTCCCCATACTTTTTTTCTACCCTTTTTCTCAAAAAAAAAAAAAAAAAAAATTTTGTACTAACAACTTACTATTTTCTTCTAGCATGGTTTTGTGTACAACTTGGTCAGCGGTAACTTGTTTAATGACAGTAGATTTAATCCTAGCCTTAAAGACTGAAGAACAGTCGTAGACTACTAAGCACTGTTGTAAGTCGCTCTGGATAAGAGCATCTGCTAAATGATGTAAATGTAAATGTAAATGTAAATGTACAATCTGAGGCTATGTGAGACTGTGTGTTCTGACATTTCTCTCATGGCCAGTGTTAGGTTTCTGAGTAATATGTGCTGCAGTAGCTCATATGTGGGATTGGACCAGATGGGCTAGCCTTCAATTTAAACTGACATCAATGATCATTGGGCGTCCGTGATCCTGTCACCAGTTTAATAGCTGTCCCTCCTTGAACCACTTTTGGTAGGTACTAACCACCGCATACTGGGAACGCCCCAGAACACCTGCTGTTTTTGGATGTGCTCTGACCCAGTCATCTAGCCTTCATGATTTGGCCCTTGTTGAAGTCACTCATAATCACTGAGATCCTTATGCTTGCCCATTTTTTTTTGCTTCCAACACATCATCTTCAAAAACTGACTGATCATTTGCTGCTTAATATATACCACTCCTTGACAGATGTCATTGGAACAAGATAATCAATGTTATTCACTTCACCTGTAGATGATTTTAATGTTGTGGTTGTTTGATGTATTTACAGTATATTGTATATACCAGGGGTAGGCAACGTCGGTCCTGGAGTGCCACAGTATGTGCAGGTTTTTGTTCCAACCCAGTTCCTTAACGAGAACTCAATTATTGCTGATGAAGCACATATTGCTTAAGTGACATTTTAATGCTTCATTTTAGTGGTCTCGCTTGTTAAGGTTCTCCAACCTTAATTGCTTATTTCAATCTTAAACTGCTGCATTCAGTGTTTTAATTGCTCCTTATTAGCAATAAGATGTAAAACAGGGGTAGGCAATGTCGGTCCTGGTGAGCCGCAGTGGCTACAAGTTTTCATTCAACCCAATTGCTTAATTAGAAACCAATCATTGCCAATCTCAGACCTTATTTAATTTTATGGCTTGTTAGTCTGTGCAATGTAAGGCTTTTATATCGTAGATTTTTTTCCTTTCCAAGGATATCATCCAAATGATTTGAAGCCTAAAACAGATCATTTTCAGTCTGTCACATTTTTCTATTAAGTGTTTTATTAAATCAAACCGTGCATGATGAACACACACAGATGTAATTGGAAAAAAGCTAGCTGGAGAACTGCTGGCTGCTTTGTCTTTTACATCTTATTGCTAATAAGGAGCAATTAAAACACTGAATGCAGCAGTTTAAGATTGAAATAAGCAATTAAGGTTGGAGAATCTTAACAAGCGAGACCACTAAAATGAAGCATTAAAATGTCACTTAAGCAATATGTGCTTCATCAGCAATAATTGAGTTCTCGTTAAGGAACTGGGTTGGAACAAAAACCTGCACATACTGTGGCACTCCAGGACCGACGTTGCCTACCCCTGGTATATACTAGCTATGTTACCTGTTAAAGACAGGTAATAGAATAAATTTGTAAATTTATAAACATTATATTTCTTATGCTCAACGTGTACTGTCAGTGTTCCTCCTATGCCTTACCTCGGTATCCTCAATCTCTCCTACGCAGTGGTTCCCCTCTCGATTGTGTTCCATAAAACCTGCTTCTGAGACTCATTTTGAGTCACCTTTTTTTTTGACTACCACCAATGGTATACAGGCCTTTATCACCTGCTTTGAAAACAGCATTCATATTGCTGCAAATACTTCCTGTCTTTGAGGGTGACTCTCAGCATTCCTCCTATACCATACCTCAGCATACTCGTGTGTCTCAGCCCCTTTTACCCAGCACTTCCTCACTTGATCACATTCATTTAAAGGCTGCCTCTCACATGATTGTCATTTTGAGGTGCCTTGCTCTCCTTTTGTCCTCTTTTTGGCTTCCACCAATGGTAGAAGGGCCCCATTACCCACTGTGAAAACATCATTCATATTCTTGTGAATATTTCCTGTCTTTGAATGCAAGTTGGGTTGCGCCTCATTAGTGTTTAGGGATGTAATGTTTCTATGTTTATTTGCTTTGTTGTCACTGAAATGCTCCATTTTAATTACTTTTTTGTAAATCAAAACAAAAATTGTCACAATCAACTTTGCACCCCTAACATATTGTATCATCCCTACCACTAAGACACCGAAGCCAAATTAACCAATCAGATAGGGACCAGACATGCACACAGAGACACAATAAAATATATTATATGTAGTGACGCGTGAGTCACTGGCTTGTATCTGTGAGAAGATGCTGAGTCCAAAGGCTTCAAGAAAACAACTTTAATCCCATCAATATAGGAACAGTTATGGTATTTATTCACATGGGAGCTACCACTTCAATACACACAGACACAGCAAACAAGCAGCAACAGGGCCAGGCCAGTGGCTGGGTTAGAATGTTCCTTGCATCAACCATAGAGCGACAGACGTGTTACATAGTGAGGAAGTGAAATTGCAGCAGCCTTGGTGGTGCTGCGAACCTCCAGTTGCCTTGGCAACAGACAAGCAATCCTCAACAGACACGTCAAACGAGTTTTGGCATGCAGCACAGTTTGGCAGGGTCTCAAAGTGTTCTCAAAAATCACACAATATATATAGTGGTCAAACGGTAGTAAAACTCAGAGATGAAGTTCAGAGATGAAATGTTGGAACACGAACCAGGGTGTCCTGTTTAATTCTTCTTTGATTCTTTTAACAGAAAATAAAATACAATTATGCTGCAAAACAGAAAACACAGGTTAATTGCTTTATCATTAACGTTGTCATTTCTCGGCTGAGTGGATCCTTGCTTTTTGTGGAGCTCCGTCTTCTAAGTTAGCTTGACTCAAAGTGAGACGCCTCCCACCAGGGATTAGCTTTACAGGAAGGGGCGGAGTCAGTTGCACTCAGTGGGTGTTTTCTCTGAGTTGTGGAGGCAGGAACAGATGATAAGGTTAGCAACAGCACTCCCTCTTGCTTTGGGGTGGTACTACATACCAGGTGACCCAGCGATGCACATGTGTGACAATCTATATATTTAAAATCCATCAGAAGATGGAAAAGGGCAAATCCTGGAGTTTCTCATATGCCATTATAACAGTCACACATATATTGTATAATAAACTGCCTAATAAAGAATGAATTTCAAAAGTAATACATACCATGCAAGACATACATTATAAATAAAGGGCAGTGAATGGAAATAGCACAGATATTAGGCAAGCGGCATTATCAAAAGGGCAGTAAAAGAATGAGGTGAAAAGTTGAAAAGAAAATTAAATAGTGGTCTCAGCAACACAACAAATGTAAAAAGGAATTCCAACAAGCTTGAGGATGTCAATCAAAATATACAAAAAATACAAGAAACAGAGAAACAGCTTATGATAAAAAAAGGCGCTTTTTTTTGTTCTAAACAATATATAATTGTCAGACTCAAAGCATCAGTGTGCAAGTAACTTGAAATTTTGTTTTCTGTACATTTTGTATGGTGGGAGGAATCTTTCTGAGAAATGGAGACAAAGTCTAATTAAAGGGAGCCTTATAATAAGGTTAGCAGAAGGAGCTGGCAGCTGGGCCAGTTAGGGGATGCGTGTTCTTGACATTTTAACAGAAGCCAGGTCTCTAGCATTCGCTCTTTATGTTAGGCTGAGCTTCCTCAAAAGGGAAAGCTGAAAGGTTACAAAATCCATACCGGGCGTTAACACAAATAAAATAACTCATAACTCATGGCCTTTAAAAATAATACTTAATCTTGATGACACCCTGAACCCATCTTGCCCATAAGATAAATGCATGATAAACTAGAAAAGTGTCTGTAGGGATCTGAACAAAGGGGTAGACAGACAGTCAGTTGATCGAAGAGAAGGCCAAAGCCCAAACAGGCTGATGATAGGAATTTATGTCTGATTGGATGATGGAAAACTGTAACAAATACTTATTGGTAATTGGAACGTGTACTTATTTAACATTTTTAAAACTTGATTAGGCTTTGATTATATCAAAACATACTTTTTTCAGTCTAGGGTAATAATCATGTCTAAGTGTCTCTCCACATTAATTTTTATATTTATTTAGGTCTGTGAGGCAGAAAACTCATCCTGCCTGTCATTGTGTTATTTTACATATTGTACATGTATAATATGTCTCTCTCAATTAGTACTCACAGAAATAAAGCTCTAGGGTGTGTGTTTATACACATAATGACTAATGCAGTATATGGCACTTGAACAGATCATATTGGATTTATTCTGTTTCGCACTTGTCTAATCAACATACTGTTGAAATAAAAAAATACATTTTCAGCAGTTTCAATAAAGAAAAAATTTTCATCACAATAATTGGTGGGATAATGTCATATAATGTCAGCATTTCCATATGAGATTGCATGCACGCCTTTCTTTGCTTATCCATTTATTCACATAAATAACCCTGCTGAGTCTTAGGTCTGAACTGTATACAGCCAAATCTGTGTAAGCCACATTCACATTGAAGCTTTTAGTTCCTACACCGAATAAATAACTGCCAATGTCCTACTTAAATGGTGCTAACTAATAATAAAAACATGAAAAGGTTTTCATCTTTATAATGGTGCATCAAAATTCTATAGTGTATGCTGCTGCAGCTACAGGATCTTGTTTGTAAAGTCCTTTGATTTTCCAGTAAATAGTATAATATTGGCTTCTTTTGGACATTGAACAGAGAGAGAGAGAGCTGCTTAAGTTAAAAATTTGTGTGACTTGCGTTTGAAATCGTATTGCCGCTACACACAGGACTTTTAAAATATGTAATTGCCATAAATCACACAGTTGTTTGAATGGATCACAAATGAAAAAATTGAATTTCACTCATATTTGTGAAACAAAGCAAGCAATTTAGGATAGATATGTATCAAATCAAATCAATGAAATCATGACAATGTGACACTGATGATAACATTGCTAGTCCATTCATTACTGTTCCAAATGTTCTATTCCTTGTAATGAACCTAGGTACCCTGCCAAAAAAAAAACAAATGGAAGTTAGCTCACCCATATGCAGAAGAAAAAGCCTTCTGTCTAAACATGATGAGGTTTCTAAGATGATGCTGTGAACATTGCAGAAATTACGCACTGGGAGCAAAAGCTATAAATTTAAGATCAATGACACTGTTTTACAGGATGCAAACTCTGATTATAGGTTTATAGGGTCATTATTGCTACATATATACAAAATATAGCGAAATTCTGAAGTGCATGTGCTAATAAACATGTCACAAGCTGCCACCATCCTGTTGAATTTAGCAGTTTACAATGAAGAAACAGTCTTATCATCTAGGCAATGTGCAGAAGGAATTAAAAAAATAAATAAAATCTTAGGTGGTAAAAATTGCAGAATATACATTAAGGAACATTATACTTAGAGCAGGGGTCTCAACACGTCGCTCATGAGCAACTGGTAGCTCGCAACCCTTTTCCAAGTAGCTTGCCAAAAGGTTAATGAATCCTACATAAATTTGAAAATTTGATTAGTCAAATTAGGGGTGGGAGATCTTTCCAAAAAATCATATCACGATCCTTTTAACACAAAATCACGATCCACAATCTGAACTGCAATATATCTTTTCAATGTGGCATACACTTAAGAGAATATCCTGACTCAAACTCATCAAGACCTAAGTAACACTTTATTTTAAATATCAAACAAAGTTGAATTCAATTGTTCTCTCGTTTGCTAGCTAAGTGGAGTTAAGTAACACGCCCCGAAGCTGGCGAGTGAGTGAAGAAGGCCCCTCCCCTCAGCCCTCCATGTGTTTCTTGGATTCGTGCAAATAAATTGATACCGCAAACGAACTATGATTCATAGCGTGATGAGAGAAGTTGCAAAATCAACTGGAACGTTCAAGCAAATTATAGAAAAAAACCCAGATCTAAATCCGTTAAGTAGTTCTCTAAGCGGACAGACATACAGACATTGGATTTTATATATTATATATTAGTAAACCTTCAAAATAATGTGCAGTTAAAGTCTCAGCAGCACTCAGCATTTCTGGAGCTTAGTAGAGCCAGATAACTATAAGAATCTTCATCAAGCAGCTCTGAAAATGTCTGTATTGTTTAGATCTACATACCGCTGTGAGTCTGACATGAATGTCATGAAATCAAAGTTCAGAACAAGACTGACAGATGAACATTTAAATGACTCCATAAGAGTGAACCTAAGTGGCGACACTCCACCATACACCTCTCTTGTTGACTTGACTCCATGCAGTACCAGTCATCTGAGTAACTAAAAAACACATCACACATGCAACTGGACATGTGAATACTCTTGTGAAGTGAAACAGTGACATGTTACAAAATGACAAATGAATAAGTCATATCTGTGTATTTGGAATTGCATTGTTTTGACAGCATTCATGTTTTAATTCAATAGTGTGAGATACACTAGAAAATGCATACAGGCATATAAAATGCACTTGCATGTGAACTAAATATTTTTTGTGATGTTTTAATGAACATCAACATTTTGTAAATGTTCAGGCAAGACAAGCATATTCAGTTTGTTTGGGTTGAAATAAGCTATGAGAGGAAACACTAGAAAACAAGAGTACCTCTCTGCCATTTTCATTTTGTAAAGATAGCTCTCAGGCGAAAATAGGTTGGAGACCCCTGACTTAGAGTGTATGATAAACAAGTGAGACTGCATTTGGAGTAATTTGTGGAGCTCTGGTCACCACAGCAAAAAACTGACAGAGCAGCAGAGGAGAGCAACCAAGTATATCCAGAGATTTAAGGGAATGTCCTACTCTGATAGACCAAGGGAATTAAACCACTTTATTGTTGAAAAGGCTATTTAGGGACCACATCCGGGTCTTCAGACTGCTCAAGAGTATTGCATAAGTTAAACCAGAAGAATTCTTTCAATGACATAGTGAATCATGTGCTTGAGGACACTGGCAGAAATTAAGGGGAAACAAACTTAAGGCTGAAACTAGGAAGCACGTCATTGCACAAACAGTCATGGGAATCTGAAACAAACTACTGAGTTGAATAGTTGAAATGAGAACTTAGACCACTTTTAAAACGTATCTGAGTGAGATTTTGAGACAATTTAGCTGTTAGCTGACAAAAAAGCTTGTTGGACTTAAATGTTCTTATTAATAAAATGAGAAATACAAGTTCAAATGTGTGCTGTGGGAGGAAGTTTCTATAAGTAAAACTCTCAGTTTCAATGCTGCGCACTATTTTGTCTGAGTAGAATACTCACGAACAAGAGAATAATTGAGTGCCCAGAAATGATGTCTTCTAGGATGCCATGAACATCTCTAAAGGATGCATTTGCTATTTTTTAAGATGAAATTATTTTTTCACAACCATGGCCATGACCAATTTTTTCTTAGGTGAAGTGTTTTTTTACAGTTTTAAAAATATTATGCATGCTCTTGTTGTATACGGTGTCTATGGTGCCTCAGTGCCAATGTAAAAATAAAACTTACCAAATATGTCAATTTTGAAGCCTAGAATGTTGTTAAGCATCTATCCATGTCCTGAGATTATACCTATTACAAAAGAGAATACAGTGATCCCTCGCTATATCGCGCTTCGCCTTTCGCGGCTTCACTTTATCGCAGATTTTATATGTAAGCATATTTAAATATATATCACGGATTTTTTGCTGGTTCGCGGATTTCTGCGGACAATGGGTCTTTTAATTTCTGGTACATGCTTCCTCAGTTGGTTTGCCCAGTTGATTTCATACAAGGGACGCTATTGGTGGATGGCTGAGAAGCTACCCAACTTACTTTTCTCTCTCTCTCTCTCTCTTGCGCTGACTTTTTCTGATCCTGACGTAGGGGGATTGAGCAGGGGGGCTGTTCGCACACCTAGATGATACGGATGCTCGTCTAAAAATGCTGAAAGATTATCTTCACGTTGCTATCTTTTGTGCAGCTGCTTCGTGAAGTGACACGCAGCACGGTGCTTCGCATACTTAAAAGCACAAAGGGCACGTATTGATTTTTTTATCTGTCTCTCTCTCTCTCTCTCTCTCTCTCTCTCTCTCTGCTCCTGACGGAGGGGGTGTGAGCTGCCGCCTTCAACAGCTTTGTGCCGCGGTGCTTCGCATACTTAAGCCAAACAGCCCTATTGATTTGTTTGCTCCTTTGAAGAGGAAGATATGTTTGCATTCTTTTAATTGTGAGACTGAACTGTCATCTCTGTCTTGTCATGGAGCACAGTTTAAACTTTTGAAAAAGAGACAAATGTTTGTTTGCAGTGTTTGAATAACGTTCCTGTCTCTCTACAACCTCCTGTGTTTCTGCGCAAATCTGTGACCCAAGAATGACAATATAAAAATAACCATATAAACATATGGTTTCTACTTCGCGGATTTTCTTATTTCGCGGGTGGGTCTGGAACGCAACCCCCGCGATGGAGGAGGGATTACTGTATCCATCTATGAAAAAAGTATTCTTGTGAGATTCTTCCATTTTAAAAGAAGTCCACCTGTTCTTTTAACCATTTCCTCTCTACCTCCATAGCCCATCTAATTATATCACCACATTTAAACATTTTTTCCAGCTACCAGATGCATGTACTTGTTGGATATCTTCAGACCTACAGCAAGGTAATCGCGGACTTTCTGAGAACATGGGCAGGCACTGTCGATAACATGTCCTCCCATTTCACCTACAGACCTAAAGACTTACATCCGGAGGACAACTGACATCGTTTTCTACCCATGTCCGAAAGTCCCCATGCTCCATATAAGCATGTACTGAACCTGAAGTCGGTTTTCATTAAAAAAAATGCACGATTGAGAGTGATAAAGCTCCACTGCAGAAACCTTGAAAACTAGGGTTATACAGCCTTTACTTTTCTGTGAAAGGGTCAACCATTCTTTTTTTTTTCCAGATATGACACCATCCATAAATGGGGTCATAACATGGAGGTATCAACTCATTAATGTGTCCTGTTCCCTCATTGAATAGCATTATAAAATTTTTCTGTGATAACTTCTGGAAAGTTTTTTTAACATCTGAAACATAACAATTTGGTACATGTGCTTATTGATGTTTTTTTTATTGTGGCTGTAACATTATAGAAATGACAG
The DNA here is from genome assembly GCF_900747795.2 of Erpetoichthys calabaricus. Taxonomy (NCBI): domain Eukaryota; kingdom Metazoa; phylum Chordata; class Cladistia; order Polypteriformes; family Polypteridae; genus Erpetoichthys; species Erpetoichthys calabaricus. Next base: position 74,771,071 of record NC_041394.2, read on the forward strand.
TATGTGTGTTATGTATTAAAATTACTGCAACACCATTTTTGTTTTTATTTGGGCACTGCTATGCTGAGCACCTGTGGTTCAGCACGCACTCTTGCATCATCTGCGTGACAACTTATAAGCTGGCTGCACAGAGCTCACGTTGTCCAAGATTGTGCATATGTCCTCTAAGAAATCTTGTGTATTTTTGGTCTAGTACAGCAAACGATTTAATGACTGTTTCTCTAACTTTGATTTTGGGTTACCTTTTGGTTTAGACAAAAGAAAGAGATCGATATACAGTACACCCCCAAAATTCGCGGGGGTTATGTTCCTAGAGCACCCGCGAATTGTGAAAAACCACGACTTTTGGATGTGGTTAAAAAATGCCTTTTAAATTCCTATTTTTATAGTTTAAACCCTATATACAGTATGCCCCCAAAGCACTTTAATTTCGTTGCAAACTCAGCTCAATACATTAATACATTACCTAAAAAATCACCTTAATACATTACCTAAAAACAGAATGTAAAGTTAAATCCGTATACTGTACAGTACTGTACTGCTATGTCTCCCGCGGTGCTAGAATGTAAAATACCGATGTTACCGCTATACGTACAGTAATTCATGCAAGCGCGTTTTCTTTGGTATAAGTAGAGTAAATACATAATAATTTCATTTAATTAAAATACAGTAAAATGTACGGGTACTCACCAATGATGAATGATATTGATGATAAAGTAGCTGTGCAGTACAATGCAGAGGATTTAAAACTCCTCGGGTTGCGCCTCTTTTTCAGCCGCTTCAGGAGGAGTCGTATCTTTGGACGGGTCTTCTTCTGGTGGGGTTTTGTGCTGGCTTTTCTTTAGAGGTTTCAGGAACATTGTGATGGGAAGTTGCTACATTGTCTCCTGTAGCGAACTGCTGGTACAATTTCCGTGCTTTCTCACGGATTATGTTACCATCCAAGGGGATGTTCTTCTTCCTGCAGTCGGTGATCCACAATGCTGAAGCAGATTCCATCCTGACGATATTTTTATTCCTTACTGTGTGAATTTCTCCTTGGGATTAATAAAGTATCTATCTATCTATCTATCTATCTATCTATCTATCTATCTATCTATCTATCTATCTATCTATCTATCTATCTATCTATCTATCTATCTATCTATCTATCTATCTATCTTACGGTTGTTACCTTTTTGGCACTATCATAGAAACTTACAGGTACGGTACTCCAGATCGCTGCTTCGTTCTTCTTTATGTAGCGTGCGGTGCTTTCATTAATTCCATAGTGCTACTGCAGCATAACTTTTTAGTTCCCGGAGCAAATCCAGTAGTTCAACCTTCTCCTGGAGTGATTAAAACTTTTTCTGGCACTTAGGCTCAGTGCCAGAGGCCTTAGAAGGTGCACGGTGTTTCGGCGTCATCTTGTTCGTTTAAGAATAACAAAATGAATACAATAACAAAGTGGAAAACATGAGAACATTCAGGTGGAGACGCGTCACAGGGCAGCAGTTAATCAGCATCAACGAGAAATGAATAACGCTCTCGGATTGGCTACTTTCACTATCCCAAACCGCGTTTCCCTCAGCGGTGGTAAACCCATTCACCTGGAGACGCGTCACAGAGCAGCAGTCAATCAGCAGCAAGGAGAAATGAATAACGCTATCGGATTGGCTACTTTCACTATCCCAACCCGCATTTCCCTCAGCAGTTGCTTCCTGTTCTCTCTACAGCACAGTATTGCCATGAAAAAAGCCATAAAAAATTGCGGAGGATATTTGTGCTTTCCGCTAACAATTAATAGTTAGGTTCTAAGGAAAAATCTGCGAACAACTGAGTCTGCGAACCCTGAACCGCGACTTCGCGGGGGTCTACTGTACTGTTTTTGATATTGGCATGTTTATTTACTTACGTTTCATTTTCTGAATTACCTTTCTCTACACTTGCTGCCTCTGGGGAGTACACATCTCATGAATGTTGTGGTTGATTTGACAACTTAAGATAGGATTTGCCTCAAGCTTTAGACAATTAAGGGCTTTTGTTATGCTACTGATATGTCCAGCTTTGAAGAAGTAGAAAGGCAATGTCACACTAAACAGTATTAAACATGTGTGTGGTTTTGTGCTATGTCACTACCTTATATACAAGAAAATTCCATCCATAACGGTTGCTGTGAAAAGACAAGTGAACTGGAATGCAGAAAATATAGTGCTAAGATTACAACATGTGATCAAATTATATAACTCCTAGTTACATTTTGTTGATGTTTTGTAAATTTTATAAAAAAAAATGCTTCATTTAAAAACACAATTTCTTGTGGCAAATTTATGTACACCATCATTGTGAAAAAAGAACTTAAAAAATTCACACATATTTTTGAATAATAAAATTTAGTGAGTAAACACGGCATAGTCAACAGCTAAAGAAAGAAAACCAAAAATATCCGATTTCAGTAGCCTTCACTGGCGGTAATAAACTGCTGAGTTTAAAAGAAATATCTCAAAATGAATGGCTGTGGGTTTTACTAAAAATGGGGAACGAGTTACTACATAGATATAGTAAAAGCAGATGATTGCAAAGTAATTATATAGGCGTGACCTGTCAAAGCAGAAAACCAAAACGTGGCAGTTATAGTCCACAAAACTGCCTTACTGTGTGACTCTGTGATAGTCGCTTGAATCTATCTCGGATATTGTTGCAGAAATAAACAAACAATTCTTGTTGTAAAGAAGCTTGGTATGCTGTTTTTTATGAAAGGTGCTATTATAATAAATTTTATTTGATTTTATTTTATCTCTGTGGGTGGATACAACTTTTATTGGTCTGGTCGCTCTGATGGCTGTCATACTCGGGGAGTAGCTGTTGCTGTAGTGGATTGGCTTCTTCTGATGGTGTCCGATGTCACTCCTTTCAACGAGCGTATTATGAGACTCAGATTACGGCATTCCCTGGGTGCCTTGTCTGTTGTCTCAGTGTATGCTCTGACCGCAGTGAGTGATGTCTTGGCGAGGGAGACATTTTATTCGCAGCTTCGCTCAGTGGTTGATGGGTGCCCATGGGGTGACACTCCTCTGGTCATGGATGACTCCAATGCAGCCACTGGCACTGACAGGGCTGGCTATGAGGATTGTCTCGGTCCCCATTGGTCTGGTAACCGTGGTGAAAGTGTCTCCATGTTCCTTGACTTTGGAAAAGGTCAGGGGCTGGAAATCGCTGGATCCTGGTTCCAGCACCCAGAACCACATCGTTGGACTTGGTACTCCAATACTGGTGGTGTGGTGAAGGAGATTGATCACATCCTCATGGGCAGAAACTGAAGGCCTGTAACAAGGCCGTAACAAAACCCTGAAGGTTGCTGAGGGTGTACTGGTGTTACCAGTGTTCCCGGAAGAAGGTGTTTCATCTCGCAGGGCACCCTGGATATCATCGAGAGGAGTCACAGCGCACAGCTCAATGGCAGCTCTGGTCTATACCGGGAACTGAGAAGGATGGCTGCAAGGGCTCTGAGGGCAGATAAAGAGGCGTTTGTTAGAGGAGTCTGTGAGCAAGTGACACACCATCTGTGGTCTACCAACCCACGTCCTGCTTACAGAGGAATCGAAGCATTACGCACATCCAAATCTGTTCCTCAGAGAGCTGCAGTCAGGGCGAATGATGGAACGGTCCGTACGGATCGATTATTGTAATTCCCTATTGGCAGGTGCCCCTTCTAATCTTATATCACAGCTCCAGCGTATTCAAAACTCAGCTGCAAGAGTTCTTACTCGAACCAGCAGCAGCTAGCCACATCACACCCATCCTGCTCCGTCTTCACGGCTCCCTGTGTCTTACAGAATCAAATATAAAAATCCTACTAATAACCTACAAAGCCTTAAATAACCTCGCGCCAAACTACATCAGTGACCTTCTCCATCACCATGTGCCTACCCTTCCACTAAGGTCCTCTGATTCTGGCAATCTTGTTGTGCTCCACACTAATCTACACTCCATGGGTGACAAGGCCTTCAGCTGTATAGCGCCCAGACTCTGGAATGACCTACCGAAATTAATTAGATCAGCTGACTCCATGAATTCTTTTAAAAAACAACTCAAAACTCATCTGTTCAGGAAGGCTTTTAGCTCTACTTGACTTTATTACCCTTCTCTCAGTTTACTTCCCTGTCAAGATGCTCATGTAACCTGTATGTGTGTGTGTTAGACCATCAATTATGTTGTCTGTTTTTTTTTCTCTGAATTCACTGTCGTAATCTTCTTTATTTATTTATCTGGTTTGTACAATGCTATATACTGTATACCCTGCCGTTCTTTCTTATATTTTGTAAGTGCCTTGAGCATGGGAAAGGCGCTATATAAATAAAATGTATTATTACGGATGGCACTGCAGTTGTGATCCGCTGGGCTGGCTACTTTGAGCACTTGTTCAAAGCTGATCCTCCGGCTAGAATGTTGGATATCTCTGAGTCCACAGTACTTGAGGCTGATCCTCCAATTAGCTGTGAACCTCCCAATCTCACTGAGATTGGACAGGTGGTGAACCAGCTGAGGGGAGGAAAGGCTTGCAGGGATCTGTGGTATCCGGGTGAACTTCTCCAGGCTGGTGGTAAGGCTGTCCTCCTGCATTGCAAGCAATCTTTGCTTCCATTTGGGAGACTGGCATCATCCCAACTGACTGGAAAACGGGACTTGTCGTTCCTATCTGGAAAGGGAAGGGTGATCGCCTGGATTGCGGCAACTACAGGGGGATAACACTGCTCTTGGTGCCGGGTAAGGTCCTTGCTAGGGTCGTCCTCAATAGAATCCGTGATCACTTGCTCACCTACCAGCGACCGGAATAGTCTGGTTTTACGACTGAAGACACCTACCATTGACCACATCCTGGCACTGAGGGTTCTCATGGAATGCAAACACGAATATATCGGCAGAGTTTCTTTGCAGCATTTGTTGATTTTTGTAAAGCTTTCAACTCAGTTGATCGAACTGCCCTGTGGGACATCCTGAGAGTTCACGGGATCCCCTCGAGGTTGCTGAATATCATGGCTGGCCTATAAACTGTGAGTGCTGTGCAGAGTGGAGGCAGAACCTCTGTGTTTTTCCCAGTTGATTCTGGGGTTCATCAGGGGTGTGTTCTTGCTCCTACCCTGTTCAATGCTTGTATGGACTGGATGTTGGGCAGAGTTGTGGGGTCCAGCGGCTGTGGGGCATCTGTTGGTGAAGAAAGATTCACGGATCTTGACTTTGCTGACGATGCTGTGATCTTCGCGGAGTCAATGGAGGCTCTGATCGGGGCGCTCGAGAGACGGAGCGAGGAGTCTGAGTGTCTGGGCTTGCGAGTGTCCTGGATAAAAACCAAGATCCAGGCCTTTAATGACCTCTTGGGCACAGCCATCAGCAGTGTGTCTGTCTGCGGAGAGAGTGTCGACCTTGTCGAGAGGTTTACTTGCCTTGGCAGTGACATTCATGTCTCTGGTGACTCTTCCTATGAAGTCAGTAGACGGATTGGGAGAGCATGTGGGGTCATCAGGTTGCTGGAAAGGGGTGTGTGGTGCTCCCGATATCTATGCAAAAGGACGAAGGTCCAAGTCTTTAGAGTCCTGGTGCTTCCTGTCTTTCTATATGGTTGCGAGAAATGGACGCTATTCAGTGACCTGAGATGAAGACTGGACTCCTTTGGTACTGTGTCTCTCTGGAAAATCCTTGGGTACCGTTGGTTTAACTTTGTGTCGAATGAGCAGTTGCTCATGGAGTCCCAAATGAGGAACATTACCTGCATTGTGAGGGAGCGTCAGTTACGGCACTACGGCCATGTGGCGCATTTTCCCGAGGGTGACCAAGCAAGTAAGAGCCTCATTGTTGGGGACCCAATTGGCTGGACCAGGCCAAGGGGTTGCCCACAAAACACCTGGCTGCAGCAGATAGAGGGTCATTTCTGGAAGGTGAGACGGGACCGTGAGTCTGCCTGGGGGGTTGCCAACTGGGATCACGAGTTGTTTCGTCGTGTAGTGGGTGCGGCAACGCACTGCATCAGTGCATGCTCACCAACTTCACTTGACTTATTTGAGTGTATTTGGAGGCATCACAGTTCCATAGTGCCCTTCACAGACAGAGGGTCATAGGTCTGATGCTGTTATTGTCTATGTGTATTCTGAATATTCCACTCATGTTGCCATTGCTTCTCTTTGTATACTTCAGTTTCCTTCCATATGAATACTGTCCCCATGTCTTGGTAGGTTTTCTTTGATAGTTCAGTTTATCTCCATAACCCAAAGACATGCTTGTTGACTCTAAATTGACCTTATATTGGTAAGAATGGACACGTATTTGAATGTGCTCTCTTTTGATCGTATCCAGGACTTGTTCCTACCCTTCACATGATGCTGTCTGGATTGGACTGTTTATGACTGTAAAGGCCAACATGGATTCACCAAAAGTGTAGATCATGTAGATATTTTTAAAGTCAATTATTTTGCCTTTTCTAGCCTTTAAGTTTCTCCAATCATACTTTAGTAGGAGTTGCCTTCTATCATAACACATCTCAAAAACTTTCATCAGATAATCCTTGTGCTATGCATTGTGAAGCAATTTTTAGAAATTCAAGCTATGAAGGATGTACTATAAGTTTATGAATAACCTGCTGACTCTTCTTGGCCCTAATCTTATTGTTACCGATGTAAACTAATTTCAGATAAATCTCTATACTGTATTGTAGATAAAAATTGCTGAGGATTTACAATCTTTAAAGAACACTTTTTTCAAATTTGCGTCATGTGAATAGTACTACACATCTCCCTACAGTGTACACACACGGCGACTGGTTCAAATGATACCTCGTTTTTTTTTTCTTAATAATCACTCTGACTACAAAAGTGTGATTCCTAGCAAAGCAGTAAAAACTATCCCAAGACCCCAGTCCAGCTGCAATAAATAAAAATAGGCGATATGCACTTTAAATCTGTATTTTTGCCTTGATAACCTTATATTCAGTTTATTTCATTTTAAAAAGGTAATGATAAAGAAAAACTCGTTGGGTTGTGTTTCACTGTTATTAAATGTGTTTTTAAAAAAAAATGGGTAAAATATGTATTACTCAAACTATATAGTAAGCCTTTTTCTGCTTGTCCTTTCTCATTTTCTATCAGTTAAGCTTAAATCACATATAATGAGATTTTGAGCAAAGTTTCATTGTAGACGTGTGCCTGTGATAAATCGACAAGAGGCAAACAAGAGTTTTAAATTATTCACCGCTCAGCGTGTGCAGCAATGGCCCCGTCTGTACCACAGCCTAATTGGCACTGCTTGTTGCAGAACTTAATAGGAAAGAACACAGTATAAACCTTTCATAGAACAGCTCTATCGTGCTGGATTATGAAAACAAAAATAACACTTGTATTATTTTAAATATACCTACAACTCTCTCATCCCTTTGGATTATTTCATGTTTTGATGTGTTACAATATAGGATTTCCATTTATTTAATTGACAATGTTTGCTATTTCATAATAAAAAGTGTACACTACAGTATCAACATGAGTACAAAATTATACTTATAAATTATTCTTGTAAATTCAAGAGGAAAAAAAATGAAAAATGTTTATCTCTAGAAGTATTTATTCCTGAGAATACATATAGTGTGTAAAAAGAAGACACAACAAAGTAAAAGAGCTGGGGCACCACCTTGGTGATCCCATATAATTTGAAGGAATGCACAATAACACAGCACACAATAATCTGTGGAGACGTCTAAAGAACCACTGGAATCATTGGGTAGAACAGTCGTTTCATCAGATTGGTCGGCCCAGCACTGACTCAGCTGTGGAATGGCCAGTAGCAGGTAGGCAGCTTATTGGATGAGGCTTCCAGGTCAACAAATGAACAAATCAGCATCCTCATATGTGATAGTTCTGTATTTAATGAGTGATATAACCTATTTTTGCATTTTGCTTTGTAGTTTGCACTATTACTATTGTGCTGTTGTATTCCTGAGGTGGCTCTGATAGATTGGCCATCTAGCTCGGTAAAGAGGATCACTTGTGTTCTGTTCTGTGTATTGCATTTACCAAATTTTTTGACACCCATTGCACATCCAACCTACCAGGAAAAGGGTAGGGGGAAGGCAGCTTGATGTCCAAGGTCTCCAGGACTTTGAACAAATCCAAATCGTATTATGTAATATCATCTACTGTTGAATTCTGCTCTGTACTTGTAATATTTCTGTTACTCTATTATATTGTATTGAGGATTATTTGTGTTGTGTTCTCTGTACTGTGTTGTATTTTCCCCCTTTTTCTTGACACCCACTGCACGCCCAACCTACCTGGAAAGGGGTCTCTCTTTGAACTGCCTTTCCCACGTTTTTTTCCCTACAAGGGTTTTTTTGGGGAGTTTTTTTCCTGTCTTCTTAGGGAGTCAAGGCTGGGGGGCTGTCAAAAAACAGGGCCTGTTAAAGCCCATCGCAGCACTGTTTGTGTGATTTTGGGCTATACAAAAAATAAATTGTTGTTGTTTTCAGATGTGAGTTCAGAACAGAACTGAGAATGGTTCCCAGGTTATATACTCACGCGACAGAAACGGGCAGGTCTAGGAGGGTGGATAAGGGAAGTGATGTCAGAAATGGAGTGACTGTCAGTCTTCCATTCTACAGAGTGAGGAAAAGAGAAGGCATTAGATCACAGCACCAACCCCTGGTTCAGCAGTATATTACAATCACCTGAGCCATTTAGCTCTCTTCCATGCACGCTTGCATGACAACTGTTAAAACCTGCCAACAAAGAAGCTATTATATGTGTTTTTCTGAAATCACAATACTGAAGAAATTTACCTATTATGTAAAAATGTGAATGAATTGACCCTGAAAAATATAAGGAGTTAGCTTTACCTTAATGTGTTTAATAGCAAATTACTGAGACTGATTTTAAAAGGCAAGATAAAGAAACCGGTTAATAAATGCAGCCATGACAATGAGATGTCAACATGGTGTTAGAGGGAGCAGATATACTGGTGTGTGAAAACAATTCTAATAAAACTCACAAAATAGATTATGAAGGGTTGGAGTACCAGTGGTGATCCCCATATAATTGTTGCCAAATGAACAAAGGGAATAAACACAAAGACAACTTTCCAGATGCAAGTCTAAGATTAGACTGCAGAATGATGGCATTGGTGCAGGTTATGTAGGTGGTGAGGTAGAAGGAGTTTAGGATATATGTCCTATATAAATGGCAGTTATAAAGTATATATGTAAAACATAGTTCCAAAAGGTATTTAGTTATTTCTAAATGTTAAAAAGTGAGGTCTAATTTCTAAGTCATTTCTAAAGGGTAAATACAAAATGTGATCCAGCAAGATCTAATGTAAAGCGGCACAAGTAAAATCTAATAGCTGAGTTGACAGTATTATACACATTATTAGTTAAGCTCCCTTTCTTCAGTATCAGTATTGTGCTTTCAGACATTTTGCACAATTAGCAGGACCATTTGCACCTTTACATAGAAAATTAGCTTGAATCATCATGCAAGTGCTGTTGAACCTGGTCTCGAATTCTAAATGATGGCAGATCAGGGTTGTGTTTTAATGTTGACCTTAACTTCAGAAATTTTTGAAAACTGCTCCTAAGCTGCAGTTAACATCCCTTCTTTAATCAATCATCATCTTTTGAAGTGGTAATGGGTTGTATTGCAAGCTCGATGTCTTAGAAACACATCCCAACACTGAAGCAAAAACCATCTGCTTGCAATCAAATGTCATCTTTTAGGAGCCACTGTTCCCAGAGTAATAAACACATTTAGCCATTCAAGGTAAAATGGCCAAGAAGAACTCACATTCCTTACAGTTGTATCCAAACAAGTGCTTATCATTGGACCATGCAGTGAGAGGAGCTTATCTAACCAGAGGAGACCATAGGCATTGTCTGTCGTTTATTCAATGCATAAAGGAAAGCAGTCTGGCTTTATTGAAACTGGACCAAAAAGTCAAAAGACAAAAAAAAAATGTGCTTAATCCAAGGAAGGATTCTTACTACTATTTTTTTATTGTTCTCATATCAGTTCCAGACTTTACCACAGGGCAGCCCTGACTCAATGTATAGGACTGAGCTGTATGTTCTTTATGTACAAATAAAAAATCACACTGAAGAGGAAAATGCTGCTTTACCATCCATCTGACACATAGGGTGTATACATTTAGGGAAAAAAATGGGGCTTAGGAAGTCATTTATTTGTCTTTCCAGTTTACTTTTTTCAGCAGTTCTTGAAAGCAACAATGACAGACTATTGTCTACGTATTTTATAGGGACTTTGTAGCATGCATTTCTGCAAAGCATGGAAGAAGTAAAGCATCTTATAAAAGGGTGTTTAATATAGTCTGAGGATATGGTGCTCAATAGGAAGCCAAAGGGAGTCACATTATAAAAGAAGATTTAAGAACTGCTGGTCTCATCTTAATTTTATGTATACATTTTCAATGTTTCTCAATGCTTGTTTATTTTTTCAATTGACTGTTTCAGCCAGCGAAAGGTTACACTTCTCCTCTCAACTCATTTTCTGGACCTTCTAAATTAAATAACTAGCTGTGCTACCTGATTAAGATTAGTTTTAAATCTAAGTAATCAACGTAGGCCTCCATGTTAATGTCTGCCATCTGGTATGGGACTCATAAAAGCAGTGTTCATGTTAATGATGCACCATCTGTTAGAATGAAAAATGCAGTGCATTTTATTTCTAAAAATGTGATAGCGGACAGACACATAGACAGAAACTCTTAAACACTTATTCCTTTAATTAAGGTAGATATGTATACCTTGAACTGAGTAGAAGCGTTTATTTTGCTAAATGTGTACAAATCATATGTAATCCATGTTCAAAATGTAACTGTAAAATTTGCTTGCAGACTTCTCTGTTGTCCTTCACCTTCCCGTGCCTTTCTCTTCTCTTTGAACAGCTACAGAACTTTTTCCTTTTCTTCTTTTATTGTGTATATAGGCCGGTTTCTTGTTTCTGCATAGACATTGCTTTTGAAACACACTTTTGCTTTTAAAAATCCATTTTATATTTTTAACCTGAAGCACTCTTGAGAATCATCCACTGTGCTGTCAGTCATGTGGCTATTTTAAATGTGAAAATTACTGAAGCGAATTACTGGCCCCAAGAGCAATAGAAACATTAACTAGGAAACAGTGAACATTTAGTACCCACTGTTAAATAAGCGCACTGCAAGTGTAACTACTATAGAAATGGTCCTAACACTTCTCTAATTATTTCCATTTTTGTTGTACAATCGCTTGGGCAAATGAGCTGAACATAACAACGTTTGGCTCGCTTTTCAGATCATTCCACGTCTCAAAAGTGATGTGCATCACAGACTGAGTTACTGAGGGATCCAGAGCCCCACTCTGAGATTCTTTTGCAGAGACTGTCCCCAGCCATGTCTCTCTGTCTCTGTCTCCATGCTAATACAGTGGTTGTGTTTCCTAAGGTTACGCTGCCCCTCTACAAATGTGTAACACAAGAACACCTCTGCTTTCTTCTTATATTTAATTCTTTTAACCCAGTGCTTTCTGAATAGACTGCATCCCGGCAACTGAATTAAATTAATTCAGAACTACTAATGGATAGCTTGATAAATTTTAATGATCTGTAAATAAGTGAATGCTTTATATGATAGTGGATATGATTTTAGATTGTCTTATAATACTTTGGGAGTGCTTTTTTGATTTTTGTGGTGGTATATGGATTTGCTTACTATAATATAAAAACGAAAGTCATAGTAGTCGTATGGTGTCACCTTCATGAATAATATTTATTTTAAGAACTCAAAATGGGTTGGAAGTAAATGTTGATGTGTCCTTCCCCTGGTATGGATTTGAAATGTTGATAATTGGACCTTTTTCATAGTATGCACTAACTGGAAAATGCAATATTGCTGCATACACAGTGGACACCGACCAATTCGAACAAACAGTCATAGGGTTCTGTGATGGACTGTCAGCACGTCTCTTCATTCAGTTTCTCTACAAACTTTCCATACTTTGCAGCTGCCAATCTATTTTTGCAGCCTCAAGTGAAGTAGCTAACACTTTGGAAATGGCTAACGTATCCCAAAAGTCACTTGACTGCAGGGGTTAAAGGCAGCCATGGTTGGGCGTCTGAACACAGACCAAGCATTTTTTATGAGTGATTTATGCAGTGACCTTTGGCAAATGTCTTTTGGGGAAGAAGCACAAGAATGGAATATTATTATTATCATTGTACATTTGGCTGACACTTTTATTTATCCAAGACATATTCATTAAAATTGTTTGCTTATATAATTTTTACAGGTCTTGCACAGGCAGATTAATTGATAACTCAGACTCACACAGTGAGTCAGAGCTGCAGTTTAAACTGACCGCCTTGTTTTTTAAAATGCAGGGTCTTTTGCGCTACACCACATCTCCTACCACTCTCATTTCAAGAGTGAAATGCTGAAGATTATCCTACTAACGGTGATCCAGGAGGTGTTAGACATCTAACACCTTAATGACAAAATGTCACAACTGTCATCCCACCCAGAACTATTAAAATGGAGCATTGCATTTGGGGGACTCACCTAAGATAGCCAGGACTGCTTAATACAGCATTTCTCAACCTTTAAGTATTTGCGACCCGAGTTTTCATAACTGTTTTAATAGCGCCCCCCTAACATTTTTTTGAAACCCTAATAAAATTTATTCTTATTTTTTTTGCTGCCGATACACCACTACAAGTTTAAAATTTCCCTACGAATAGCGAAATTACGCAACATATCGCAACATTCAGGCACGGCCCACAGTTTGAGAACCACTGGCTTAGTAATAAAGTGCATTTATCAAAAATCTCCCATGGATGTAATATGTTAGATCCATGTGCTTTGAAGTGATAACATGAATTTAAAGAAAGAGTAATTTTATTATTGCCTTAGAAAGAAAAAATACATTTTGACAACCATTCAGTTATTCCTATTTTAAACAAAAAATATAAAAAATATATAGTTTGTCAGGGTCTTCTGCATTTTTTTCAATATTCCCAAAACCCTTTTCTTTATGCCAGTTTTAGTCTCAAGCACACCCCTTTTTTTCCTTGGCATCCTTAACTATGTGATTCATTAACATGTCTATATCAGATTAATCATTATAAATTGGTCTGGTCTGTGCACTTCAGTGGATTACCTATCCAGGGTTGGATGCTGCCTTGACCCTCCTGTAGCCAGGCTATGCTGTGGCTACCAGTGATACAGAAATGTAAAGAAAAGGTTATAAAATGGATATATAGATTAGTTGGAAACTGACATTAGCAATAATGAGATTTTCCTCACTCCAAAAGTCCAATAGCCAAGTGAGACTGTCAGTCTATCTCTCTGCATATAGATTTTTTTCTGTTTGGCACATTATGCCCTAGATGTGCCACTTTCACCATTTGTAAAGCTATGAGTATAAATTACTGCCTGTCTGCACCATTAATAGTAAGCGCTAATTTAATGTACTGAATTTTTTGTTGAATATGGAAGAAGACTTAAAGGCTACTTATTTCCAGTGATGAAATTAAAACAAGCCCTAAAGCTCAGCTTTGGATGACCCTGTCACTTTTCATTTGGTGAGGGACTTTATATGCAAATTGTGTACGACAGTAATTGACCAGCTCAGTATTATCTCTTGATAATTGGGAGAAGTTTGTGTATAGGCATTGACTGCAGTGAATCTTGCTTTTTATAAAATATGGAGAGCATAAACACTCTTCTTTACCAAGGACAATGTGACTGGCGAGAAATTCATGTAGGCAGTTCCCGTTTTGGAGCTGCTGAATATGAACCTGAATCTCTGGATTAAGAGCGCAGAGTGCTACAGTCTTAGTCAGGTGAGCTTAAGGAGAGCTCACCTGTCTCTAGTGACCGGTCATTCATCTGACCATTGTTGTAATTTGGGCTCGTTTTAAATTATTTTTTCAATTTCTTAGTTCTATTTTGTATGAAAATACAGGTTTTTGAAGTTACAGAACCAAATTTTGGCATCAGTTTTATGAATAAAAAACGTTTTCTAATAGTTATGTATTTTTTTATGCATTTTCCGATGACTTTGGAGATTAGTTTGTGTGTTAGTTACTATGGCATTGCTATGCACAAACCTCAGAAGTGTGGGGTGCTGAAGTGTTGCCGTGAGGGGATAAAAAGTTGGTACCATGCAGTTCCTAGCCATCTGAGTTTGTGGATAAATCTAAGGACTTTGCTGTATGATTTTATTATTATTCATTCTTAGTGCTTTAGTCCCTTTTTCTGATTTGATTTTTGGGTTATCATTTAGGATTGATGTAATATTGGACAGATTCTCAGTTTAAACCTTTTGGCTTGTATTTTTTGATGTCTCTTCTGTTGGTCACCTCCATTATTCTAAATATCTGCCCTTTCCTGGTAGATATACTAGACGTCATCTGTTCACAGCAGTCTCGCTACACTCCTTCCTCTTCTAGCATTTGCCTCTCTGGTTGAGCCCCCAAATGTCACCAGCAAGAAATTTGTTTATGCAGTGTCAGTCTAAGTTATGAGGCCTCACTGGGAGCTGGTGGATACAAACTTGAACCACTAGTCTAATGGTACAGAGTTGTACTGTCATAGCAAGCTGAGCTGAATGAGAACACACTCTACAGACTAAATGGGCTTCTAACTATGAGGGTGTTTCTTTTTTTGCAGCAGGCCCACTCCATTTCAGCCTTCCCAAAGTTAGCTTTGGCTTTACAGGACTACCGTAGACGAAAGATAGTGTGTCTTTGAAATATATCCACCCACTGCCAAAACCATTCTGATCCAGTTGCCCATTTAACAGGGTTGATCGTGCAGGATCATGTCTTCAAATACTGATTGTCTTTTTCCTTAGTTGAGATGCCATAATTCTTCTAGTTGCTGCTGGAATCTTTTGAAGGATGTGCTAATGGAATCTGTCATTGGGAACTCCATGTTTTCCTCCCATATAGGAGAATAGTGACATAAAAAGCATTATACACCATTAGTTTGGCTTTCATTTTGAGTTGCTGGCTCTCAAACACCTGATGTTGCACATTCTTGTGTTAGCACAAATGATGTGGTGTTGCACTTCTTCCTCAGTAGCTAGCTTTTGGGACAGTTGGCTGTGGGGGAGCAGAATGTGGAAAACAGAGTTTGTTCAGAGATTGCTGTGATTGACAGAGATAAAGAGTCTTGTTTTTACCAATGTTGATGTATAGTCCTTAACATTTGTAGGCTTCAGTCAGGAGTTTTAGAGAAGTGTGTTCTTCTGTTGAGCAAGCAAAAAATAACAAAGTCATTTGGATATTGGAGATCGATGATTATCTGCTTAGTCCCTTTTGCTTTAGCCTTAAGCTGTAGGTTGATGACTGTCTGCTGAATATTCAATCTGGAGGCCACAGGGACAGTAGCTGTAAATCAGAAGCAGAATATTGTAGATAGAAATGGTGAAAAGATGCAGTGTTATGACACAGTCCTGTCTGACTTCTATTTAGATGCAAATATCACCCAATACCAATTAATGTCTTCCCAGATATCTCTTACTGATCATTAGACAACTACTCAGGTTCACTTTATCACATCAGAAGATGCATTTAAGCACCAATTTATTGTTGTCTTTGTTGAAATGTATAAAAACATATTTTTAGACCCTCCTGCAGCATTCTTTTATTCTAAATGTCTTATAAATATGAGTGTGGGTACACTACCATGTGTGACATTTTTTAGGCATTACAATGTTCATTAAAACACAGTCAATAAAAGTAAAAAAAAATGAAGCCAGATTCCACAAGATAAATAAGTAACTGATGCCAAGGCAGATATTTTCACAGTAGGAAATCAAAGCAAATGAAAACAGTAGTACACATTTGTACTGGCACACGGGAGCAGATTCAAAGAATGTCTTACTGACACATCTTCTGTCCTTCCCCACCCAAGCAACGTCTTTATTTTTAAATAGTATTTATACTTTTTATTATTTAGGTTCAACCTGCCTGTACATAAAGCTAGGCACACTTTATACTTAAAAGCACTTCCAAATCTTTCAATCCCATTTAATCTTTATATCTCCTGGATTTAAAATCTGCCAAGTAATATTACATCTTTCATAAAATAAGTGGCAGTTAACACTGGACATTATTATTATTATTAACATGTTTCTACTTAATTGCCTGTAATAAGGTCTTGATGATATTGGCACACACAAACATTTCTTAGCTCAGCCATATTTGGTATCTTCTTCAGTATGAAGTCTGAAACATTTAGGTGAAAAGAGCAACTGACAGCTTTAGAGAAATGAATATTGGCTTTCATTTGTGTTTAGATATCATCTGAGGTCATTCAAAAGAGATGACATAACAGCTAAACAAATTATAATTTACAATGCACGCAAGCCCGTGTTACGTACTTTTTCTGGACAATTCGTTCTTTTAATGATAAAGTCACTTATTTCTTATGTTATATACAAGTTATAGTAAGAAACACTATGCAATAAAAAGTATACTGTACTTTTATTTTTTTGGCTTTATGAACAACATGCTGGAGGTTTGCACTCCATGTGGTCTTTCTGATTAAATGGCTGCCGTAATTTTCATTTGTAGTATTTGCAGAATCAAGTGATTTACGTTTGTGGCAAATCCATCAGGGTCCAGTTATTTATGAAATGACTTGCAGTGGAGTTACACCGAACCTCCCCCTGGGTGACAGTGATTTTTTCATGCTGCTTGATTAGTGGGTATGCTGTAGTCTTTTGTTAATCATTTTCAAAGCAAAGGGACATTAGTTGATTTTATTAAATTGTGTTTTGATAGAGACAGCACAAACAGCTGTCAGCTTCAAGTCATTAGATTCAGATCTTACAAAGCTAATATTGATTGTACATAGCAGCCTCATTACCATATTTTTTGCCTTAAACCAAAAAAAACAAGTTTGTGTTGAGTATGTAACTATAGGAATGTCATGAAAAATGTGATACATCACATCAGAAGGCAGTGGATAAACTTCTCAAATAGAAAATCAGCAATCCATTATCTACCATTTCCAAATTAGTAGCTACTGTGTTATTGCATATTTGAGACTGTTATGCTTTCGGGATGCTTAAATCGTAACATCTTTATTTTAAGTTGGTAAGATGGCCTGCACTGGCCAAGTGTATAATGGTTTTCTGTTTTTCTCGGCTAGTTATTAATTTTATTATTTTTTTAACATTAGTGCACTGTGTACTGACAAACAAAACAAGGTAAAGCTCTCAGTTCTCTGAGGTCCATCACGAGTGAGGCAAAAGAAAAACAAAATGTAGGTGAATTAAACCCCAATGCTTTAATAACAATAATAATTATTAATGCCTTAATAACAACACCAGTCTTGCTGCTGGACATTAATCATACCTGAATTTACACTTGGCTGGAAGACAATCATGAAAAGCACATCATTTTACACCTGTAAAAATGAGTACTAACCTGAAGCTCGCTGGAAAAGAAATTGAATGTAATTTCTATAATAATTTTCTACCATATAATCGGACATCTACAGTATATCCATATAAAATACAAAGTTGACTGACTCATTTACTCACTCACTCACAAAACAAACAAAAGTAAAAACACTGTTTTACATTTAGTTAGAAAGCTGAAATTTGGCAAAGTGGTACGTCTAGGCCAGTAGATCTGATCTAATAAAGGACATTTTGAAATATAAATTTTTATGACTAAAAAAATACAATATAAAAATGAAATACCCCAAAATCTCAAAAATGCTTTGACAGATTCTATTGAAATTTAGTGACATTGCAAAAGAATGAAAGTTAGCCTTGTGCTTTTGTCGATACATTTTGTTTTATTTTTCTATGGCTATTAATACTGTATTATGCTACTGTGCTGCACTAAGAACAGGCTTTATGCAAACAAAGCATGCAGTAGAAGCATTTGATGGGCCATGAAAATATCACAGCTAGCCAATAAGGTGGACAGAAGACTGAAGACCTGGTCACAGGAAAAAAGACACACAATCACATTGTGAAATGGAAAGAAAATGTTTGGCAAAGCCCAAGGAAGATGCAGAGCTCTTTGGTTAGCAAGTGCTGTTTTTTGCTGTTAACTACCAGCTCTCATCGTGGTTATTTGTTCCATTAAAGCTTCATATCGGTCACCTTCCTCTCCATTATGGAAGTTAATAACTTGATGTAAATAGTTTTCAGCCCATTACAGTTTTTACAGTGTTTTTATTTATAATACATGGGCCACTGGCAGAAACTTCAATAAATCTTTATGCTTTGCTCATTTCCTTTACTTCACTATGGTGATCATTATAATATATAATCAAATTTCACATTATTCCTACTGACACAGCTATCAAACTGTATAATGTCATCACATCAGTCCTCACCATAGCCAGTTATAACAAACGTGCTGCTACAGGACTCTGTATATGTTTTATGTACATTGGGTATGCGTTGTGCAAACTGTAATTCTAGGTCTGTTTGCTGACAAGCAGTTTGAAACTACTGTTTTACCTTATGTCTGTGTGTACTGTATACTCCGTGTTGCTGTTCTAGCAAGTGAAATTTCCCCCATGGGGATCAATAAAATTCGCTCTAACTATAAAGTGGTCATGAAATGTATCAGATTTTAAAAATTGTGCAATGTTACGTAAAAAACCCTAATGACTCATAATACTGTAACTCCCACTTACTCTTGACTTCCCACTCCTTTCTGCAGATTCCTAGTGATTAACAGTATGAAACAATGTGTGACATTTTGACAAAAGATCCATGAATGAAAACAGTAAGGCACAAGCACACGAGTGATGTAACAAGTAAACTGCAATGCCCTGAAGATGAGCTTTTCAGGGAGATAGTGAAAAAGGTTTTCTGGTTTTTGTTTGGGGGGTGATCCAAAGAGTGTAAAAGGAAGGGTCAGATTCAGTGGAGAGCAACCACCAAAACCAGAAGACAATTTGTGAGTCTTTAAACAGGCAAGAAATCTGGGGAAAAATAACTAACAAGAATTGGAATTGTGCAAATGCTAAATTAAATCGCCATTTACACAGAGCCTTTTATTTTGAAAAACAAAGAGTGGACAATGTTACGATTTGGTACTCCGTATGTTTGTTATTTTAATTTTTTTCTAAGGGTCTTTGTTACTTCTTCTTTGTGATTGAAAGTAGTTATGTATTTAATATTATTTGATGATAATTAATGTTTCTATTTAAAGAAGTCTCCTGAGGTGAAGAAAAACACCAGTGGGTTACAGCAAGGTTACCTTCTTTACACTTCACTTCACTCTTTCACAGAATAAAGCCATAGCAACCAAGAAACCAATGAGAACTGCAAAAGCGTCTCTCCTCCTGTTTACAGTGAAACTCATCCTTTTTATCCTTAGCACCTTTCCTCATCAAAGGGTTCCCACACATAAACAATTACATCTCTTTATGATTAATAAAACAAGGTTACATAATCTAATATCTTTGCCTGTGTACTATGAAACTCCATTGTCTGAATCAAGATTGCAGTGTAGCGTCCATAATGATGTCCCAATATGTACTGGAAATGAAGCGCTGCATCTCCCTACAGGATCAAGCTTATTTTTATGTCATGATTGTTTTTTTAAGAATTCGTAAAAATAAATGTAACATTTTTTACCTGTTTTTTGAAGTGATGGCTCTTCAAAGAATATCTCAGCCTCTGTAAAATGTAGTTTCCTGCTTCAAAGGTTGCTTGATCAGTAGTTAGAGACACAGTGCTTTATAACACTTTATCAGATATGTACGTGACAGGAAAGGAAGCCAGCCTCCAGCACATTCTAGGTGATATGACCTACCTTGTTTTTGACGTTTTTTAATTTAATTTCTTCAAAAGATGACTTTCTATTGTTAAAGTCATTGAGGGAACGCAGGTTCTTGTGGCATCAAGGGAGTTCACAAAGCTGATGACGTCTATCATTTGGGTCAGAGTGCTGTGATGTGTATCATTGATTTGCTGTATGCTCAGTTTTTGACAACAAACAAGTTACGCACAGGAAAACTTAGAAAGGTTTACTTTAATTGGATGTAAAATAACTTCATCTTCAAAAGGCTGATCACCAAGGCATATGCTCATTCTGTGTGACGGTTACACATTTTGTTGATCATCCGGTGCCTACAACATTTTTACTCACACATTTGTTTAGGTGGCATGAAAATTTCATATGCAACAATGGGCATATATAGATGGCACATTCATTCTGGGCTAATTTATTGTCTAAAGTTAACCAGTATTTCAAGGAAGTTGATAAGGAAAGTGAGCTAATATATGTGTATATATACAGTATGCATTTACTGTTGTGCTATCCTAGTGTTTACCATGTAAGTCATGTGCTGGTTAATATGGTAAAATAAAAATGCGCCAGAATTTCAATGTATCATTACATCACCCTGTAAATAATGTAAATTATCTCCTACTATTATCATTTGGCTCATACAGAATGTACATTGACATTTAGGCAAGGTGACAAGACACTGCAAGCACTTCTCAGCACTTCACAATATATTGCTGATATTTTTTATATTGTATTGCTACATTTACCCAATTTTATTGCTACTATGCTGTTTTGTTTTAATGCATACTTACAGTAAAAGAGACAGGATAAATTAAAGATTGATTCAAAAGAGAAGGCTATATGCTCTTATATCTTTAAATATGGAAATTCATTTTGAATCCCATCTAAAGTAACTATCCTTTAGTTATACCACAATGATAACGATGAAGATGACAGAGTTGAACTTGGGTATAGGTCTGTCCTGGCAGCACTGGAATAAGGCAGGAAACAGCAGGAGGATGCCACTCAATTGAAGAACCCACTAATGCATACAAACACGTTGGAACAAATTGGAATGGACAGTTTGACCTAACTTGCACATCTTTGTGGAGGAAAACTGGAGTATCCAGAGCAAAACACACAGAGAGAAACAATGCATACTCCATGTGAATGCAGTTGTCCTCCCACATGCCCAAAGATGAGAAGGTTAAGTTAAATGGCCATTAGAACTCCTGTGACTGGTCCTCATCAGTCCCCATTGATTGGATCTGTGATGGACTGGTGCTCAGTCAGGGATTGTTTCCTGTTTTGTGCTCAGTGACCTGGCACACCGCAACCCTGGATTTGATTAGGCATATTCAAGATATATATCTGTAATATTAATCTATACTAATAAAAGGTAAAGGGCGGCATAGTGGCGCAGTGGGTAGCGCTGCTGCCTCCCAGTTGGGAGACCTGGGGACCAGGGTTCGCTTCCTGGGTCCTCCCTGCGTGGAGTCTGTATGTTCTCCCTGTGTCTGCGTGGGTTTCCTCCGGGCGCTCCGGTTTCCTCCCACAGTCCAAAGACATGCAGGTTAGGTGGATTGGCGATTCTAAATTGGCCCTAGTGTGTGCTTGGTGTGTGCGTGTGTTTGTGTGTGTCCTGCGGTGGGTTGGCACCCTGCCCAGGATTGTTTCCTGCCTTGTGCCCTGTGTTGGCTGGGATTGGCTCCAGCAGACCCCCGTGACCCTGTGTTCGGATTCAGCGGGTTGGAAAATGGATGGATGGAATAAAAGGCAAAGCCCTCACTCACTCACTGACTGACTGACTCACTCACTCACTCATCACTAATTCTCCAACTTCCCGTGTAGGTGGAAGGCTGAAATTTGGCAGGCTCATTCCTTACAGCTTACTTACAAAAGTTAGGCAGGTTTCATTTCAAAATTCTACGCGTAATGGTCATAACTGGAACCTCTTTTTTGTCCATATACTCTAATGGAGGAGGCAGAGTCACGTATCGCGTCATCACGCCTCCTACGTAATCACGTGAACTGAAAACAAGGAAGAGATTTGCAGCATGAGTCAAACGCGGGAACGAAGGTAAATGACGTTAATTGTTGAGTGTCTTTTAATACTGTGTAAGCATACATATTAACACATGTGCAATTAAACGTGTGCATTTACGGGGTGATTTCTCAGGCTTAAAAGCTCGCCTTTTATTAAAAAGGTAAATACAAACTGTTTTCATTCTGAAGGTCACAAACCACGTTGGATTTTAGCCGTTAAACGCGCAAAAATGTCAGTACACCAGATAAATAAGCGCAACATATTATCAGTTGTATTGTATGCTTACAATACGTATACAAATGTGTTAATCGTTAACTAATAGTATGGGATGGTGTTTTTCGACTCGCGCCTTGATTTAAACGATTCCATGTCTTGGTGGGTTTGCGTAGCTTATTGTCAATATCTTTACACCTGTTTTTAAGACTTATTGACTGAAACGGGCTTTCACGAAAAAACTTAGGGTTTTGCTACAGGATACACCCTCCACAAGTTAAGGAAGTAAAAATAAAGGTATATATTTCTGTTTTATTTAAACCTTTTAAGTTCGTATGCATAGCCCCATTTGGCTGTTTTATTTATTTTTTCTTTCTTCAGTAATATTTAATCTCCTTAAAGAAAAACAACATATGCATTTTACTTTTTTTGTATCTCTTTAGTAATATTTTAGTGTAAAAGGATAACCAGTATTTAAACCTTTTATATTACTTTATAAAGTTATTTTACACAATGTTGAAAAATTAATAAGAAAGCTACATATTTTGGCAGCTGCTGCTTTAATTTTCAATGAAATGAAAAAAGCTCTCCAAGAGAAAACCTCAATGAAGAAGAAACAGTTTGCAAAAAAAAAGGAGAAACCCTCATTTATAAAGGTTTGCTGCAGATGACTTAACTGAAAATAAATGAATAGTTCCTATGTGTATAATACATATTTATCTATTTGACTTATGCGTTTATTCCAGCAACTTGCAACATCTGAGGTACAATTTGTTACATTACTTTTGTTTTTTGCAGCACAGGCAGGTGAAGTGACTTCCTCAGGGTCACTTGTGGTGTCAGTACCAGGATTTGAACTGACAAGCTCCGGGTTTGCTGAAATATTACTGAAGAAAGAAAAAAAACGAAAACGGGCAAATGGGGCTATGCATACAAATGTCCATCCATCCATTATCCAACCCGCTATATCCTAAATACAGGAGCCAATCCCTGCCAACATAGGGCACAAGGCAGGAAACAAACCCCGGGCAAGGTGCCAGCCCACCGCAGGGCGCACACACCCACACATCACGGACAATTTAGAATCGCCAATGCACCTAACCTGCATGTCTTTGGACTGTGGGAGGAAACCGGAGTACCCAGAGGAAACCCAGACAGACACAGGGAGAACATTCAAACTCCACGCAGGGAAGCGAACCCGGGTCTCCTAACTGGCACCTTTCACTGCACCACCATACCACCCGCATACAAACTTAAAAGGTTTAAATAAAACAGAAATATATACCTTTATTTTTACTTCCTTAACTTGTGGAGGGTGTATCCTGTAGCAAAGCCCTAACTTTTTTCATGTAAGCCCCTTTCAGTCAATAAGCCTTAAAAACAGGTGTAAAGCTAAACTTGCAGCACCGCTATTCAATTACACTTGCCTAACGCCTCTCCTAAGGGGAGATACTGTGGGATCTGGGCATCCGTCAAAGCACCAATCACAGGCCCGATTAGAAAGCGGGAAGCTGTGATTTGTCGTCTCCCTCCCATGTAACAATCACAGCCCGTGTTACAATGCACTATGTATGTATGTGTATATATATATATATATATATATATATATATAAATATATATATATATATATATATATATATATATATATATATATATATGTGTGGATGTGTATATGTATATATATATGTATATACTGTATATGTATATGTAGATATGTGTATATGTAGATATGTATATATATGTATATATGTATATGTATATATATGTTTACATAACCTCTTTAACACACTACTTCTCCGCTGCGAAGCGCGGGTATTTTGCTAGTAATTTAATAAAATACACATACGTACAAAATGCAGCATCCCACAAAACAACCAAATCAATACCATTTGTATTGAATATCTTCTTATAAGTAAAGAAAGTGTCAGTTTACCCAAATATTTCAAGTATACTCGTGTATTTTTACTTCATTCTTTTATTTTCTTGTACTGCATAACCACTTTGTTAATTTTCTTCAGGCAAGATGTAATAGAAGGGGCCTGAGTTGCCTCGAAAGCTTGCATATTGTAATCTTTTTAGTTATCCAATAAAAGGTGGCATTTTGCTTGACTTCTCACTACATTCATAATGGCTAACACGGTTTAAATATGTAAAGCCAACGCCACTCTGATACACCATTTTTATGATGTTAGTTAAAATGTCAGACTAAAACATGTCATGCCTTGTTCCTGAACAAATTACATATGCTACCACTGAGTCCAAAGCACTGCTACAACCCAGGGGGGCTTCCACCTAGCACTGAAGGAGGTAATGCTCTGGATATGCTCCCTCCCCCTGTTCTTCCAGCGTGGAGGCGTCCCGGCTGGGAAAGGGCCCCTGCCATATGCCACAATCTTTAATCTCATCTTGATTTATTCTTGTAACTCTTTCATTCAGCTACCTCCTCAAAAACTTTAGCTGGGTTCAGTGGTCATCCCATAATGCCTTGAGCTGGCATGTCCGTTCTCATTCCTTTTGGACACTCATAGCTTTAGATGTACCCCTGTCCACATACGTTAATTCATGGTAGTGTCAAAGAATTTCCTGTGTCACTGGCCACTTAAAGAAGTCCCCCAGTGGTCCATTTAGCAATGCCATGGCAGTTTTGAATCTGTAGTGACATTCCCAGTAGTATCAACGTATTTATGTGTTGAGACAGTGGGAAAATATGGAAAGATGGTACTTATATACCATTTCTGAAGGCTTACCAGTTTCTATAATACACCCAACATCCTCTGCACTGTCCTACCACAATTTTAAAACTCACCTATATACAGTTAGTCTCTTGGCGGATCATTTAACTCTAAACTACTCCTTGATTGGCTAATCACCTAAGATGTGAGGACTCCCTCACACAGACAGAGAACTACAAGTACAAGTCATTCACAGAGTCACTAGCTCCCTTTAGCGTGTCTGTGGCATTTTCCCTTGTCCCCCAGTCTGTGCTGGTCCTAAGATAAAGAATCTAATTGTGCACACTAGCATCCGTTACTGAAGGAGGTAATTAGGAGCTAAGGGATTGGGCACTGATTCAAGAGCTGAGTAATTAATTCCCACAGATGCTCTAGGAGAGTGTTTGTCACTGCAGAAAGGAAAAGCATTCATTGTCATGCACTAACCCTTTCAGTGGTTCTGCCCAACAAGACAGGGTCAGGAATTAGAAAAACATTGATTAATGAGTGTATTTGCATGTACTGCTGGCACCCATATCTCGTATGATATACTCCTTGGAGGACTACAGGCATGTTGCTCATGTCGAGTTAGAGTGCACCTGTGCCAATAACAGGTAACATTTGATAATTTCTTTTTTTTAGAACATCACTTTCATCAGCAATAAAGTACCATCTGACTAGCTTATACTGATCAAATAGCAGTAACAGTCTAAATGAGTTTTTTTCCATGCCTATACATAACAGTCTTCATGGAACATTTAATTTTAGTTTTATATAGCAGATGACAGAATAATTAAATTTAATTGCATTGAATGCTGTTCTCTGAGGTGGCATCCCATCAGTATTCCACATGATTAACAAATCCACATTAACTACTAAACAAAGATTAGAAAATGAAGAGGAACTTTCTAGACTTCCTGAATACCTGCATCCTACTGATCCATTTCCTGGACAAGCTTTATCTATTAAGGAGTTGCAGAGATGTCACATGATGGCGCAAATGAAGATGCTTAGGTCTAGTGAGTTTTGATCTCCATCGACCCTGTCAATTCTATACTGCCTTTTAATACACTTTTATTGCAATTAAATGCCATCTATACTTCACAAGGGCTAATTTCAGCCAAAGAAGTCATTCTGAGGCATTTAACTCACGGACAAACGTTTTGAGACCTAACAACAGGATCTAACTTGAAACCTTCTTGAAAAATATAATCCTTAAACAAACCTTCGTGCCCAGTACCACCATACTGATGCATTTCACTAATTGTCCAGCCACCATTAATCCAGCTAATATTTACAAAGAAACAAACATAATGACAAATAGAACACTGTACCATTCATAAAATAGAGAAGTACTAAAAAAGTAGTCATCATTAAAAAAGACTCACTGATCAAGAAGAAATAGAAAGGGCAATTTATATATAATAGAGGGCACTGAACAAGATGATCCAGGCAAGTGTCCTGACTTGTTTTTAGTTGGCATGGTTCCCACCTTTTTGCCCAAAAAAAGTGATGTAATAAGAGCTCACAGACGTGACCTTCCAGGACCAGTCAAGCCTTGTCAATCTCACCCTTTATTACTGAGGTTTCTTTGCTACACTGACAGACTACATGCCCTGATTGCTGCTCACTCTGTTCCTCAAGGCCTATGTAATTGCTATGAGCTGCTCTTCTTTCCAGACTTCAATGAAGTAGCAATCAAATCAGGACAGAAGTCCTGGACAGCACTTCTGGAAACATCACTTCATTTTTCCGACTAACTTGAAGATAAAGGCTAGTGCTATACTTTGCAATTATGACTCCCCCACAGCTGATCTAGAGCTCAGAAGAATTTTGAAGATGGTTCAATATCAGACAGTTACTTGAGCCCAGGGAGGGTTATTCATCTCAGTATTTTGTTCGAGTGAAATGTTTAGCAGCAGCAGCATTCTGTATTCATCACAACCTGTTGATACCTCATCCTGGATGACCAATCAATGAATGTTCCTTTCTAGTATCAAACTCTAAGTCAGTGGTCTTCAAGTTCAGCACCACAGTGACTGTAATTTTTTTGTTCCAATCAAGTTTCTTAAATAGGAAGCCAGTTTCTGATGATAATAGAACTTGGTCAATTAATTCTCTTGTTTTTATTCTTCCAAGTCAGGTCATTCTTTTATGATAAAATTGTACATATGATTTGTGGATTGGATCAGATTAGTAATTCGCATTCCTTCAATTTTTTCGCTTCCAATTCTTTCCAAATATTTTATTAAAACTTTATCTTCACGATGAACACACACACACATACAAGTGTAAACGGGACTAGATTAGATGGTGAACTAGCGGTTCCTTTGTCATCAAAATGTCATTGCCAGTAGGCTTCTGGCTAATAAAATGAGAAGCAATTAAAAACATTGAATGCAGCTATTTAAGGCTAAAAACAAGCAATGATTCAGAATCTTAACTAGCGAATTAAGTGAAAATCAAGTACAACAATTCTGTTTGAAAAATTACTTCTTTGTGTGGCCATTACTTAATATCTTCTAATTCACATAATGTCTTGGATCAAAAATCTGCAGTCACTGGTGCCCTCCAAGATTGAACCTGAGGGCCTTTGCTTTAAGTGACACATCGGTCAAAAAATGTTTTTGATACTTTCATGCATTGATAAAAGATTTTGATTACTAAAATGATGACCTTACATGGACTGCTGTTCTTGCAATTTAGTCTTTGAAACAGACTGTGTAGAAACCTGGACTTTATTTCCTAGCACGCACTGGGTCAAGACTCAACTGTCGGTGCCTTATTGTGCTGTTATCTTACAACCCGGCCAAGATATAAACGTTTATATCTGAAATGCTGTACAAAATAATGCTTTCATTCCAACTGCTTACAAAAGTAAACATTACCAACTTTTTTACAATATACTGAGTAACATGCCTGCGTTTCATTTTGAGACTGCAATATAAACATACAACAAATTTACAGCTGACATATTTGCTGAGAGGAAGTCATGCCAAATATAAATATTTTTTGTCTAGAAAAAAATTCAAAAGATATTTTCATTCAAACTGTCCATGTCAGTACAGATGTCTAGCTTTCTAATGATAAATAATGTTCCAAGCATCACTGCTGGTATCTAATTCAGCACAACAAGAAATGATATTAAACTATTAAGAGCTGAATAATACCTACATATGTGTGAAACAGATAAATGCAGAAGTATGTGTTCCTCTCCTACACTTTTCTATTGGTGAATGTAGCGCTAGCCCTCAGCTAATCAGCAGTGTGGTGGAGATATTCCTTTTTATCTTTATAATGTTTAGCAGGAAAGTGGCAGTAAATGTACAATACATGTATGAATTGAGCAGTAATAATAATAATTCTTTACATTTATATAGCACTTTTCTCACTACTCAAAGCGCTCTCCACACAGGGAGGACCCAGGAAGCAAACCCACAATCTCCTTACTGCAGAGCAGCAGCACTACCACTGCACCACCTGTGAGTGCACTGTTAGGATTTATTGTAGGCTGCTTATGATCGAATAACAATGAGCCTCTAAACAGCAAATAGAGGGAAGTAAACTCTCCACTTTATAAAAAATGATCATAGAATTATAGGCTTAATATTGTTACACATACATTGTACTGCGGTGGGTTGGCACCCTGCCCGGGACTGGTTCCTGCCTTGTGCACTGTGATAGCTGGGATTGGCTCCAGCAGACCCCCGTGACCCTGTGTTCGGATTCAGCGGGTTGGAAAATGGATGGATGGATGGATGGACATACATTGTAAGGTGAAATTTTTAATTGCATGTGATAATCAATACGCAACACGTTCCAGTCTCTGATTACATTATTAGTGAGTATAACTGCTACTGTACCTTACCTCAGAGTGTGTTGTCTTTAATATCTGAATGCAATACACAATTGTCAGCTTGTTACGGTTATCCCACATGGTGTTGTATCTTAAAATTTTAAAAGTGCCAGGTACATAAAGTGAAATTTCCATAGCTTAACATCCTAGTATTTTAGTTAAATAATAAATGATTTATATTGAGAACATAACAATTTTTATTGACTCAACATTTAGTCCAACATATCTTGTCATTTCCTGTTTATCTAATGTTTCCAGCTGTCAAGGCAAGATTTGAAGGTTCATAAGGTGATGTGTTTAATTACCTTCATTGCTGGGTTAGGGTTCAGGTTCCATATAACAATAATTCTCAGAGTGAAGAAATTTCTTCAAACATATTTTAAGGTAACATCCACCATTTACCTTTATAATTTTGAACACTTCAGTCCTGACACCCCTTAATCTTTGCTTGTGTGTTATGAAAAGATTCAGCTCCTTGAATCATTCCTCATAACGTATACCCCACAGTTTAATAGCTCTTCTTTGGCTCTTTTATGTTCATCTTATGAAATGGAAACCAAATTCCACATAGACGTTATTGTACTGTACAGCCTAATTTTTAACCTCTTTTAACCTCAGACTCATTTATGCTGTTTACCCCAATCTCCTAATAGCCTTCTTAATCACTGGTGTACACTGTTTGGACCATGATGAGTCCCACTATGACTTCTAAAAGTTTTCCATGTGGTTTACATTATAGCTTCAAACCTCATTTTGCATAAGCATAGCTAAGATTTGTACTTCCTATGTGCAAAATTTGTATTTGCCCAAGTCTGAGTTTTATCCAGGATCGTCTATGGTAATTTTGTTAACTTTAAGGTATCTGCTTCTTCTTCTTGTTCTATGTGGGGTTGATTGTTTTTAGGTTTTGGTTTGATCTGCAAATGAGCTTAATTTTGTTTTAATTTCCAAATGCAACTCCTCTACATTGAACTATAAATCAATTACATTAATTAAAAAGAGCACTGACCTATGTATTGATCTTTTCCATACTTCAACTTTAGCATCTCCTAATTCAGAAAAAAAACTTTTTTTTTTTTTTGTGGCCATGTAAGCACTTCAGCTTTCATTTTTCTCTGCATTCCCAACTCATCTCTAAGCTTCCATCATTGCAATTACCCCAGTGAACTACACAGTTTGGGGTGAGAGGGTCAGAAGTTTTCCAAGATGCATTGTGTGCAAAGCAAGGAGCAACCCTAAATGGGAAATCAGTGCATTGCAGGGCACACCTAAGCAAACAGCCACTTATATAGGGGTCAGAGTAGCCAATTTACTTTAGAAAACCCCACAAAGACATGGGATGAAGGTGTTAATTCTGCAATAACTGACTAGGCAGGGGGCTGAACTCTGCACTTTGGATTTGTGAGGTAATAGGGCTTCGAGTTGGTTAACAGACAGGAGACAAAGAGTACATATAATTAAAGAGTGCTTCATGTGAAGTGAGGTCATTAGTGGAGTCCCTCAAGGGTCTGTCTAGGAACTTTTGCTTTTTCTGATTTATGTTAATTACGCTGATTTTAGTATAGATATTAAACTTGTGAAATTTGCAAATGACACTAAAATTGGAGGAGTGACAGACACTGAGGAGGCATCAAAAACAACTCAAAAGGACTTGGACCATCTTTAGAACTAAGTGAACACTTGGGAAATACAGTTTAATGTAGATAAATGCAAAGAGCTAAAATTAGGCAAAAAGGAATGTCAATTACAAATGCAAGATGGGAGACAATGTCATAAATGAAGATTTAGGGTGTTATTTAGACCATCTAAGCAATGCACAGAAGCTATTAAAAAGGCAAATAAAATGTTTGGTTATATTGTAAAAACTGTTGAATATAAATCGAGGGATATTATGTTCAGACTATATAATGCACTAATGAGGCTGCATCTGGGGTACATTGTGTAGTTCTGGTCACCACATTACAAGAAAGACATGGCAGCACTTAAAGCTGTGCAGAGGAGGTGCGTCCCAAGACTTAAGGACATGTCATACTCAGACACACTCAGAGAGCTAAATCTGTGTAGTCTCAAGCAGTCTAGTCTGTGTGGGGACCTAATCTAGGTGTTGAAAATTCTCAAAGCCATTGATAAAATAGGTCCAGCTTAAGGGTGAATGATGTAGTTGAGGACACCAGTGTCAATTAAGGGGAAGTCTGTTTAGGACTGAAGTCAGAGAGCACTTCTTTGCAGAAAGTGCAGTGGGAATCTGGAACAAACTACTGAGAAACACCTTGTAAACCTTTAAGAAGTATCTGGATGATATATTGGGGCAGTTTAGCTATTACCTAAACAAATTATCCTGATGAACTAATGGGCTATCATTTGCCAAATGTTTTATGTTCTTATATTCTTTTGTGTGCTGTTGAGCCTGCAGCCCATAAAATAATATTCAAAAGTATACTCTCCACTACAAACGAAACATACTGTGATTCATGGGAGCCACTCAACCCATTTAAAGTGAATGACATATAAAAAATCAATCTTTATTGAGTGAATCGCAGTAAGCAGCAGCACAAAGTTCTTCACAAAACACTTGAACAGATTAAAAGAGGAGATAAAACAAAGTTTAATATTTAACTAAGTGGATATAGATAGTACAGCAAAATGTTAGGGAGGTAGTAATGTCAAACGGGCAAGGTTTATTGGTCCAGTTTGCATTACATTCAGTATTAAATTCATTTAAAATTTAAAAAGAATTGGTAGGTCTTCCATTTCAATATGAGTTTTAGGATTATAGAAGCTTCACAGACATACAGTACATTGAGGGAGTGTGCTAAAGAGATGCATGAATAGCTTGGCACATTTCAGCTCTCCCAGAACTGCTGAGGCCTATAAGTTGCAGAAGTATAATTAAACAAAGGACTTAAAAAACTGTCCACTCTGGGAGATTTAGGTAGGGCAGAAGTTATTAGCCCTGTGAGTCAAGGATGGCATCCTGCCTAGCATTCGTTGCTCATTCTTAATCTTGGGATTAAGAAGGTGTGAAATGAATGGTGGAGCGCACCCAACCCATTGTTAAGCCCCTGTAGTTTTGTTTTTGTCTCTTTCACTAAATCTTGTATAGAAGTCAGAATTTTTTTTAAAGTAAAAATTCTTGGTGTCTCAGATCAGCTAGAACCACACTGTTTTGGCCATCACCTGTCCATCTTACTGCATTTGTATGACTGGCAAAAATGGCAAAAGATCTCCCATATTACTACAGGGTGAATTTAAAAATTCTATTTAAAATTAAGTTTAAAGTTCTGGGGCTTGAGTCTCTTCCGCTGGTAGGGCAAATCCAAATAGTTGCTGTTGTGGTTTGTGAGCTGTTATCTACAAATAACTGCAAGTAAGCAACAGTGGCAACCGCTTGGGAGGTCACTCCTTCAATTATGTGGTGCTCATCTGCCATTTCCCATAATTGATATTACAGGACAAGAACTTTGTTCATACAGCAGTAAGTCATTAATCAGGCCCAAGGTGGCCTCTTAGATTTCTCCCATTAGTCCATCACTGCACATCTGAGAGGGCATGTGTGAGAAATGCTCACTGGAGTTAGCCTTCCGCATATTCCCGCACCATATTAAGTATATCATCAAACAGAGCAGCCTGTGTTTTTCCAATAATTTCACAGCATGAATCATAAACATGGCATGTTTCTTTAACTGCAGAGCTGTTTTCAATGCTGTGTGAGAACAAGTTTCAACCCACTGTGCAGCCATAGCTCCTAAATAACAGAGTTTCAATGGCGTTAGAGCCGGTTTGAGTTATTCTGAGCCCTCATCAGGGCGCTAATTACAATGTACACAGCTGTTGGTCTCTCAATTAATTTACATGCCTCAAATGTCGACAAGGCAAGCTTGAATGATATCTCATTTTACAAATGATGAATCTGTATGTGCTGGAATAAAAAATAATAATAAAAATAAATAAGCAGCCATTTTTCCATGGCAGTCATCAAAGAGTTAATGATTTAAACAGAAATCCCCTCTCATTCCTGCTACTCGGCTAGACCCTTGAAATTGATGACCCACTGACCCCAGCTTGGCTCAGCTTTAATTAAGATACAGATTTTAATTCTGAGAGGTGCTAATTGAATAAATGAATCCAAAGCATACAGAAAATCTCCCTGCTGTATATTTAATGAAGAAAGTCAATACAATTAGATGTGCAATCGAAAATCTCATTTGCCAATAAAGTCACAATGTACAAGGTAATTTTTCTGTCATTCACTTCTCATTTGATTTGGACCAGGCAAAGAACTTTCAGCATATTGGAGCGAGAGAACGAGAGAGACAGAAAGAGAGAGATGATTTGTCTTTTGTGTCATCAGCACCTAAGACAAACCATAAATTTCACTACAAAGGTGAGGAAAATTAAGTGAAAAGTCAAGGTGATTGGTGTTAAGAGGCCAAAATGAAGGTGATAAATGTATTACTTTACAAGAACCGTGGGATCAGTTGTGAAAAGCCAGTTGGCCAGAATAAAATTAGGACGTCACGCAGGACATTTCTTGAAACACTGTTTAGATAAGTCCCAATAATGTGAGAACAGAGACTGTCCCTGCAGAGGAGACTGAATTCCACATTTAAAGAAACAAATTACTTTCCAGTATTCTCCCAACAGGCTACTGAGGCAATCACTTTGTAAAGAGGACTCATGATGTTATGAGATGGTGCCTTCTCTGTCTAATTGGCCACTTGGAAGCAGGCCTGTTAGCTAGAGGCATTTTTCTAGTAGACTCCAATAATATACTTTGCAGGTTGCCCATGTAAGCTTATTTGAGGATATTAGGAGTGTTACTTTTCAGCATTGACTATGGAGACCAAAACAGTGGAAACACAGGAAGGGATTCGATAAGATGCCAGGGAAATCACATGTTCAATTGTTTCCTCAGAAGATGTTGATCTGGATAAAGAACAATGACCACACACATGACTTCTTTCTCCACTCCTTTCCCACTATCCACTTGTCATCAGACCAACAGAAACTGGACTTGTGTGCTTACATCAACATGTATTGAAATCACTGGGGTTTATACTGTCACAGAGCCTAACACTTCATCATCCCTCTGTTCTTTCATGTTGCAAGAATCAGAGTTGCCTTGAGCCTTCAGTGTTGTATAGTGCCGAAGGAGAAATGCTTTATTCCTGTGCCCGAGTATGTTTTGAGAATATTTCTATTCTGTCTACTATTTCTATTTCTGTCTACTTTAACTTTCAGTTCAATGCATTTTCAAATGTAAATGGCTAGTTTTACTCCAATACATTTTGCTAGACACATTATTACTATAATTAAGTGGAAAACAAACAGACCACAAAAACACAGATGCTATGATCAGTCAGTTATCTAAAATACAGGTTTCCTCCGCATTATGAACTTTACTTTTACATTTACGTGCTTGCTTAATCAAGTGAACATTGGTCTGGGGGACTGTTTGGGAACAAGTGTTGCAGGACAAGGTTATAAAATTGATCACCCTAAGAGAAGAGCTTAGAAGAAAATATAAGCTAGTTACAATTAATAGGTTACAAAATCTATCAGCTAGACAGGAATTCACCAAACCAAAGATCTTCAATCTCTGCAGGAAAATTTACATATACAAAGAATTTGGAGTGATATAGTAATGTGCACCATTAGCACTAACACACAATCATTCCAAGTACATGTCACTACAGCCAACATAAGAGGGTGGGGCTGGTTGTTTGGGGCGGAGCTGGATGTATGGAGTGAATCTGGTTATTGATAACACACAATCCTGTCTCAATTATTTACACATGTTCACTGTTCAGACACTCTCCTCATGGAAGCTAACCAAATGGAATAGGGCTGATCAACAGGGGGCAGTGAAGTGTACTTGTACGTTCACATGCTGTGATTTATGCCCCTTGTGTATTATTCACGTGTCTTCTCACATTATCCTGGGCATCATGGGTCAAGAACTAGTTAGAAAAGGACAAGAAAAACAGAAAGGCTATTTCTTTAAAAGTAAAAAACAGAAGTGATAAAGTCTAAGAAAAGCACCTTTATTAAACATTTAATGAAGAACAATGCCTTCTTAGGGTTCTTTGATGAGTAATGTTATTATTAAACTAATTCTGCCAATTTACATGTAGCCTGGTGATGTTTGAACAAAAATGGGGTCATTCTGGGGATCAGGAAATGCTTAAAAGTGTTTTCCATATAAATTATTAGGTGGTACGAAAATTTACTTTACAAAAGGGTTTTCAGGAACAGATTAGCTCCTTTTTAAAGCCGGGGAAGCCTGTACACCTCCCTATTAGTGCCTTAACCACTGAATTAAGATACAATCATTAAGATGTTCATTTGTCCCGAATGTCACTGCTTCAAGTTACAGTTACTTGACTCATACTTCAGTGATTGTAAAATGACTTACACATAAAAAGAAGGTTGCCTGAATTATTTTGTGTTTGTATGACTATGTATAACAGGGAAATGTCTTGCTTTTGCTTGTACTTTGGAGCGTGAAGTAATATTAATATCAATTACTTTATATCTACCTGAATTGTTTTCTTATGGGCAACTTTTACTTTTACTTGAGTCACTATCCAGAATGGTATCTCTGCTTTTACTCTAATATGGCTATTGGGCAGTTTATACAACACTGCTGGCTTTACAGTTGCCAGTTACTGCGATCTAGTGAGCTAGTGAAACTTCACTATGCTAGAAGAAACTTGACATTTTTTAAAAAGCACCATGGGAATTGCTCACGTCCCTTTATGGGGGTTTTGATTTCCTTTGGTTTGCAAGTGCAATGATATAAAGCTCCATTGATAAAGTTTTATTTTTGATACCAACTGAACCCATTTAACTGAGATTATTTAATCCCTAGGTGCTACTCAGAGATGAATGATGTTTGTTCTTGCCAATTTTTGGTTATCCATTTTAATATATGTAGCAAAAGCAAAAGTGACCAATCAGAACAGTGGACCATGAGATAGTTTATTATTTAATTGAAGAAGTATATCAACCAAAATGACATACTGTTTTTTAACATGCATGAGATAAACGAAAGAGTTTGTACACAGTGACATTTACAAAGAATGGACAATATTACAGAAACATGACATAATATCACAGTTTAACTTTGAAGTAACTAATTCACAAATCCAAATGCAGCTGCAAAGCTGAGTCATATTAGGTTGATTGCCAATTAGCTGTATGTGTCAGCTATTAAAGACAATTAGCATTCTGATATGCAAGTTCTCAAAGCAACATGAGACAACTATAACAAAGTTCCAAAGAGGCCAAACAGTCTATGCCTGAATTGCATGAGAATCAGTCAGAAAAAGTACAAAATTATTTTATGTGTTAGAGCAGGGGTCTGCAACCTTCACTATCAAAAGAGCCATTTTGCCCCCTCTTCCTCCAAAGAAAAATAGTCTGGAGCCGCAAAACATAACACAGCTTATAAACTTTTAAAAGTTTTAATCTTTTTTTAGATTTTACATGTTACAACCACGGAATACAACAAACAGAAGTGCAGTGTGCATGTGTAGGCCTACTTTGAAATAAATTTAACTGAACTCTGCAGGCCTATTTGAGTCCTTCCTATACCTGTATAAAATTAAAATAAAAACTAGCCCACTTTAATATAAATAAAACATTTAGCTGTAGCTTAGCAGCTTTAAAAAAGTAAACATAAAATTCCATTTCAGTGTGCTCTCATCCTCTTCAGGTTTCCCTCTCAGCCAGCAATCAACTGAAGCACCTGAACATACAAAAAAACCTACATCAGCTCCGGGTCTGAAATAAATGTGTTTTTTTTTTTGTTTTTTTTTAAATATTAGCCTATTAAATGCTATTGTTCTCACCTGTTTAATGTGACTTCTGTTTCTGAAGTTCGCTGCAGATCATCTCTAGCATTTTGAGCTACTTTTTGTATGAAAATGTGCTATATAAATAAATGTTGTTGTTGTTCTATGTCGGGGCTATACGATGTGACTTTGACCTTCACACAGGACTGCAGGCTCATGAGTGAGGTGGGAGAGATAGTTGGACTTTATGAAGTTCATGCTTGAGAAAACTTGCTCACATAAGTATGTTGAGCCAAAGATGGACAGGACTCCAAATGCATATTTTTTCATGTTCATATATGTTTCGGGAATGGCACTCCATGTATTGAAAACAAGTTTGTCGGGTTTGGGGAGGTTTTCAATATCAGTCCATTTGTGCTCTTTAGCGAGAGTAGCCTTCTGACGGGCGACTTCTTCAAGATCCGCTGTCGGGCATTTGAACTTGGACACCCATAAATCTTTATCCGCTATGCGGCCAGTTCAATTTCTAGATCGGGCTTACTTACTCCTGTGAATGCGGATGTGTTCAGCAGGGATGGGTCGATGTCCAGGGAAGGAGAGAGTGTTTTTTTTCTTTCTGAACTCACTGAATCTTTCTCTAAATGCAGCTTGCATTGCAATAATTGTATGGTGGAAATAATCACAATTTATGTGAATGTTCACTGCTTTGAACTCTCTCAGGGAGGGGAAGTGAGAGAGTGTACCTTTCTGTACATCTCTGGCAAACACTGTCATCATGCGCTCAAACACCAAAACATCCTACGCCAAAACATTTAAAGTCAGAGAATAGATGCTCTGATATTTTTATGAACGATTCTTTCATGTATTCTCCGTCTGTGAACGGCTTACCCCTCCTTACGATCTCTTGAGCTGCCACAAAACTAGCGGCTGTAGTTGATTGTGGAGAAGTGATCCACTTTTTGAAAGTATGTTTGCTCTGTTCAGCTTTCCGTTGCAGTTCCTAAATTGCTCTCTTTCGCTCATCTTCACTTGGATATTTTTCAGTGAATGCTGAGTGCTTGTTTCAAAAATGTCTTTCAACGTTACATTTTTTGTTGTTCGATAATTTATCGCCACATATTAAGCACACCGGTAAGCCAGCGTCGTTGGCGGTGAAGGCAAATGCTTCTGTCCACGCAGAATTAAACTCTCTGTTCTCTTCTGGGATTTTTCATTTTTGGGATTTATTCATGGT
Source organism: Erpetoichthys calabaricus (assembly GCF_900747795.2). Taxonomy (NCBI): domain Eukaryota; kingdom Metazoa; phylum Chordata; class Cladistia; order Polypteriformes; family Polypteridae; genus Erpetoichthys; species Erpetoichthys calabaricus. The sequence goes on from NC_041394.2 coordinate 74,808,704, forward strand.
TAGTGCAGGGGTCGCACACTCCAGAAGCCACCTGCAGGTAAAGGCGAGGGCTATAGAAGTAGATGTGACGCATATTTTAGTTGACAAATTATAAATAAAAAATAAAAATAAAAATTAGATGTTAAAGTGTATAACAGTAGTAGTAGTAAATAAACATTATATATATTACATATATTATATACAAATTAAATTAAGAAATTGCCGTTATTCATTTTCATGTTTTTTTTTTTTTTGTCAAGGCCAAAAGGAGCCATTACAAGGAGGCTGAAGAGCCGCATGCGGCTCCAGAGCCGCGGGTTGCCGACCCCTGTGTTAGGGGGATCAGCCTCAAAAATAATGACATCAGACATGGGCAAATGGAATTGACAAAAAAAAAATAGTGGTCACAAGTTGAAGCTTCCTGAAAGGGACAGACCAAGAGTACACAGGAGAGTTACAATTAATTAGATTAGATTAGATAAACTTTATTAATCCCATGTTGAAATTCAGATGGATTCCATTTGCAAACTGGTTTCATCCAAGTCTACCTCACAAATACATACAGTATAACCTTGTGTAAGGAACACAATATCTCAATCCCTGAGGTATAAGAATAAAAGCACTATGGTTTGTTTAGTCATCTTTCATCCTATTTCTTAAATCTAGAGGGGTTCATGTATGTAAGTAAGCAAACAAATGACTTTAGAGCACAATGCCTACTGCCTGCTGTTAAACATGGTGAGGGATTTATAATAGTATGAGCAGCCATCCTGTGAGAGTCATTATGTTCAATGATTGCTCTCCATGGTCACATAACAATCATTTTACAAGACCAGGTGAAATATATGATAAAGGCATTGTCCCCTCATAGTGTTCTTTATGCTAAGATGATAATTCTACCATCCATACTGCCATATTTATTCAAAAGCAATTTCATGAACATTAGTATTAACTTAACCTTTCTTGGCCTCACCCAATATCAACATCATTGAACCTTTATGGAAAGTAGATTTCCACCTCCTTTTTCCCAATAAGAAGTGGAGATTTTTTTCTGAAGAATGGTGCAATATCCCATTCTACATATTTCAGGACATATTGTATATGGCTACATTCCAAGGAGGACTGAAGCTGTTCTGAAGGCAAAGGGTGGCTCTTCTTCTTGCTAGGTCCTTGATAGTAGCAAATTGTCCAATTATTTTGTCTACTACTGTATATTATAGTATTTCCACTCTGTTACACCATATTTGGATACTGGCATGACAGGAGCTGAACATTTCACAAGGAGATTCTCACAGTAATATCAAATCATGGCAAGTAAACTTTTGGCTGGTGACATTAAACCATTTGATGGTCAAAAATTCAGGATCAAAAAAATTTAAAGTTATATTATTTCATTGGAAAATCTAAACTAGTCTAATACATTTAAGAAAGAACAGTCTCTGAACTACAAAATTTTCAATGTGTTTATTTCTGCATGTACTTATTGCAGTTTCTGGACATCGCTCACATGAAATAACTGCCATAGAACGTTAACCTTGCTGTCAGTGTTTTTAATGCTTTATCCCTGCTAGATTCCAGTACTCTGGTATTATTGGTATTTGAATGATTATTTTGAGTTATTATATGACAGCTTTAATTATTACTGAGCATTAAATCGTGTATGGTATATACTGTAGAAGATCACAAGATCACATATAAATTTATTCTGTGTTCAGTGTATCTGCCAATCTGCCTCATCCTCCACCTGAATATTCATAACTTTGGTTTTGCTTCACACTACTTACTTGGGATCAAATGCAACATTTGTACTTTTTCATCTAATGGCTTTGAAGTTTGTTGAATTTTATTTGATTGCATTTTCTTAGAAAAGATTTTATGTAAACACATTAAAATATCTTTCCATGATGTCATTTTGTTTTCCGTGGGCAACACCATTTTGGGATTAGTTACTGTATGTTGCTATGCAAGACAACTGGAGGTCCCTACCCATGATTTCACGAGTTAGAGATTATAGAGGTCAGCTCATAGATGTCCTGGTTTTCCACGTTATGGGTAAAAATATTTAGTGGTGAGTGCATTTTTTTTTACTAATCTTCTGGTTTTGACTTAGGACTTTGATTTCTTTTGACTTTGAATTTTGGTATTTTGATTAGGCTTGATCAGCTTAGACTTTGTGGTTTAGAACTTTACAAGGCTTTAGATTGTTTTATCTCCTTATTTTTTATCATTAAAAATTTTGCTCAGTTCTTTCTTTGGCAGAATATGGAGGAGCCAATCTCGTAAGTGCTGCTCTTTATGCGCTTAATCCTCTCTCTCTCTGTTACTCACATACACATCCCCTTTGCTTTGCTTCTTGGGATGGCATCACTCCATCTGTCATCATCTCTCTTGCAGTTTTGTTTGCTCTACCAGACTTTTCATTCCAAAATGTCACTGGATTCAGGCTGTTAGTAATCTGCCAAAACTAACACAGTTTAGCAGGTGACAAAACATTTGCTAAAAAGTTTCCACATCTGCTGTTTGTGAATGTTAAAATTTAACTTCAGCGCTACTTATGTTGATTTATGGCTAAATCAGATAAAATCCTGTCAAATCATGTTATGAATAATGACTGTAAATTATTACTACAATTGTGCTGTGTTCTGATTTAAAATCTAATTTGAGCATCTCAAAGTTCCACTTATGCTCATAACCAAACTCTCACACACTGGGCTAATTTAGAGTCATACATTAACATATCATGCATGTTTTTTTGAATTTTAGAGGAATATGAGAGGACCTGGAGAAAAAAAACACTCCACTATGTGGCAAACAAGTAAACTCTACACAGAAAGTCACATGGCATGGATCTTACTCATGGCACTGCCAGTGGCATGATGATTATTATGATTATACACGTTGGGGAAAATAAGTTTACACAGGGTTATATAATCATAATACAGAAAAAATGAAAATGTGTTCAAGAGAATAAGCAGGAAACATATCTTTACAATGAGTGGGGGGTCAACTAAAGGAGATTTTCAGTATCCATTCCAGACGATAATGTATGGCACGCTGTCCTAACACAGCTTTGCTGCTACCAAACTTCATCTCTCTGCAATTTTGACACCTTTTTAATTAAAAAGGAAATCATGCATTTGTTTACAGATTATTTGAAAAAATTACAAATACAATGATTAACAGTATTGTGAATTAAACAAATTCTTAAAGGAGGGTCCATTTCTTTGTATAATAGAGTGATCAGTTAAGAAGCGCTGCAGTATTCATCTGTCAGTCCTCAGATTGATAGATTGTGCTGAAGAAAGGTGAAGAGTGCCATATCAAAACATTTTTAAAGTTCTATTGTTCTCCTCCTTCCAACATGAGATTTTTTTGACAGTGTGAATAGGGTAATCTTAGGTTGCCATGGCTTTTCGGGATAATTACTTTTAAATATGGGTCACGAAATTTCCAAGCCACTGGTATTTTCCATCTTCATTGATATTCTGCTTGCCTTATAAAATGCTAGCTTTCAACTCTGCAAAGAGAACAGAAAAGCAGAAGGAGTCTTAGATCTTTCATTAGCTTGTGCTCTTATTCAGTGTCAGGTTTGGTTTGTCTCTATCTTAATATAATGTGAATTTTATTGACTGTTCATTCATTTTAAAGCACAGAAAGAAGAATATACGGTGTGTCACATTTTACATTCTCAGAGACTGGTCTTATAACTGCTCTGTCTGTCTGTCTGTCTGCAGTGTAGTTAATTCCACTTTAATCTCTCCTCAATAAAACTCATAAATAACAATGATACTGGTTTTCTTTAAATGCCTACACTGATTGGATGTTTTTTGCTCTCACTTGATGATGCAATATATCATCTTATTTTCTTTTGACTTTGCCTACATACACTATTACCACACATATAAAATACATTTAGGGAGTACTGTGTCAGGTTCAGCATTTTGCTATTGAGTTTTTAACTCATTTATGTGTTTCGAGCATACCCAAGCAGAATTTGACCACCTCTGGAGAGTTGCTTCTGGGTATGAGTGTGTTTCTGGATGTGAGACAGTGGACACTGCAATTGGGAGGAGAGTGTAAGTAACCAGAGGAAGGACACACAGACGATGAACAGATCTGAACCCTGGACACTGGATCTGTAAGGCAGCAGTGCTAACCACTTTGTTTGTAAAAACACATTTTGTGATAATTTTAAATATCTTCTGCCTTTTCATTGTAAATCTTTAAATGGTGACACACAAATGTCTACAATTGACAACAAGGCTTAAACATTTTCCAGTCTTTTTGTTTATACAGTATATACAAAGTTAATCATCTGTTTTATGTAACTCATGTCATGGAAATCATTATAAAACAGAGATTTTAATTTTCAGGTTGAATTTGTATCAACTGAGGACAGGTATAGTGTCCACTTTAACCTGCTAGTTTAAAATGTGTAATTACAGTACACTGCTCGTAATTATCATTTTACTTCTTAACAATATGTATTTATATAATGCAGATTATTTAGTTTCTCCATCAATGATGGCTGAAGGATGGCAATGACCATCTCAAGGGATATGAAGCCTCTTAATCCTATCAAGTTTAAACTGCAAGAGCTGCGCTATTTTGTTTCCATAATGGCTATGTCTGTCAGCACATATTAATGATAGTAGAAAAGGAATGATCCCAGAGGAAAACACTAGCTTCCTCATCAGATCTCTGTTTCTACCAGCTGAGGTGATTTGCCTGCACACCCACCTCCATGGCACTCCAGTGACACTGTCCCCAGTGAATTCAGCTCTTGCCCTACCAGAATTCTGTTTTCAGATCCAGCTGGTGAACATGCTCCTGGGCCCATCTGCCAGTTCTACACTTACTGGTCCATTGGGATGCAGGCCTTTCATTTCCCTTCGTTATATCTGCGAACAAAAACTTCAATTTCCAAAGAGAACTTGCATTCATGTTGTGAACTTTCAGTATTAACTAAATTAAATATACATTGAGATATACAAAGACGTACAGCACATTATAGCTATAACAGGGAGCCAGAAAACGTACAATGGAGAGTTCCACCAGACAATTAAAAGTTGTATTATGTGGACTTAACAGTCATGTAAATAAGTTCACCCCATGAAATGGGTTTTCTTTCAATTATGTGGACATGTCAATATTTGATCTTCATTTAAACAGTATGTATAGATAAAAGTGAAACATCATGCCACATTTAAATTTAAATAAACATAAATATACATTTTGCATTATGATAAAGTAAGTACACCCCAACATTAACAATTACCTCAAATACCTGAAATTAGAATCAGATGCACCAAATGAGCTGCAAATGATTAGAACACCATTAGAGAGGACCTTGGAGAAGCCTGTCTTATTTAAACCTTAGACATTCAGTTTGTTGAGGTGTGTGTTATCACCATGCCCAAATTGAAAGAGCTCTCTTCAGGCCTTTAGAACAAAGGTTATAGTAATAAATACAATTCTGGAAAAGGATTTTAAAAAATTGCCAAACAATGGGAAATTAACCATCCCAAGAATCATAAGTTTTAATCTTCTTTCCATATTCATGTGAGTTTTCTCTACGTTACTCCCATTACCTACCACTTTTAACACATTTCTGTTAGATAAATTGGTGCCTGTAAATTGGCCCATTCTGTGTATGTACAAGTGTGCCACATGGTAAACTGGTGTGCTGTCCAAGTTTGGTTACTTCCATGCACCAAATGCTGAATCCTAAATTGGAGAAGATGGGTTCTGAAGATGGCTGGATGAACAAATCAAAGTTTATATTGCAGATCTATACAAGAATTCCAGCTGTTTCTAATAATTCACAAACTGAGATGTGTACCTAAGGAACATTTTCTAAGTGATTCAAGTGTCATTACTGACAAATTACATTTTCTTGAGTAATGTTAAGTTTTTTTTTATGATTTTTCATTGGTCACATTAGCCCTCAATATTAAGTATGTAGGCTGAATTAACAGTGTAAATCAGTCAGTCAGTTTAATGTACAAGTTACTTTTCATGCTAAGCAAACAAAAGTATGATATTGTAAAATGTGCTGTTGGCTGTTTGAAGCTCTAACTCTCCTCCCATCTCTATAAACAGCACTATTGTAGGGTAAGTTCACTATATTTTCATGGTAGCTATTTTTCTTGCAGTCTTATTTCTTTAGATACACTCTGTGTGTTGCAGTCAGTTAGATACAAAGACAAAAGACAACTGAACAAACATTCAGGACCACAAGTGTCTAGAACTAAACAGAAGAAGAAAGATTACCAGATTAGGATCAACATGTGATAATTTAGGAAAGGTTCTGGAAGGGAGAGTTAAACAAGACTCTAGGCATGACATTACCTTCATTTCAGACAGGCCTGGTTCTTTCACAACAATGTGATTTGCCACGGAAAGTGATGTTGCTGCTCTTTCCTGGTAACTACAACAAATAATAAAAATCATGTACAGTATGCTATGATGAGCTGTTCTTTCACAACTGACCTAGTGCTGAAGGTTCAAACACCATATCTGGTCATTGCCTCTGTGGGATTTGCAACTCCTTCCCAGTTGTGTAGGTTTTCTTCATGTACTCTCTTTTTTTTTTCCAACATCCCACAGACACGCATGTTTGGTTAATTGTTGATTTTAAACTGTCCTAGGACAACATGAACCCATGACAGACTGTTGCCTTTTCAGGGCTGACTGTTGCCTTGCACCCTAAGCTGTATGCTTAGGTTCCATACCATCCCGCAACCTTGAGTTGGATTGATTTGGTTCAGGAAGGTTATGTAAAATGCTAAGACATCCTGTAAAGGGAATCATGGTGTTGCAGTGCTATTGCTGCTGTCTAGCAAGAAAGTCCCAAGTATTCTCTCCATGAAATTGCCTGTTCTTCCTGTGCCCATGTGAGTTTCCTCTGAGTGCTCCAGTTTCCTCCCACATTCTAAAGACATGTAGCCTTGGTGGATTGATGTTGTTGTGTGGGCTGACAATCTGTCCGGAGATTATTCCTGCCTGGTTCTTTTAGGGATAGGCTTCCCTGTAACTCTGCTCTAAATAAATGGCTTTAGAAGATGACTGGATGGATGAACAGCTAGTAAACATAAATCATAATGCCACATTTTTTCACTTGATTGTCTATCATGTCCACAGTATGACACAGTGTTGTCCACAGTCCCCAGTCTTTAAGTCACTCCAAAGTGGCACTCCGATCTTCAACATCCACCTGCCATAGGTTCATCTATCCATTGTCTGCATTAAAGCATTTCTACTGCAAAACCTCTGCAGCATCTCTTCTGATATGGAAACCCTCTTTAACTCCTCTTAATTTTACTGCTGCAGCAGACATTCTTGTATTGCACATGCACACCACCTTACAGTTTTTCACCTTTAAGCAATCATCTGAACTCTTCTGCTGATTTTCAAACCTCTTAATACCAACAATTCAAACAAACTGCCTTCACTGCTTGCTTTAGCCTACAAGACACCCAACATTCTCTGAAGTGCTTCTCTCTGCCTTTTCAAAGTCTTAATGCTCTTTTAACAATGCAGCCCCTGATCTCTCTGACTCTCTCCCTTCCCAGATGTGTAAGTGAAGTGCTGTCGTTATTTATTTTCATATTACATGAAAACCTATTTTGATTGGCTATTTATTTCATGAATCTTACCTGCTATCAATGTTCTGTCCTGTGTCTTGTATTGCCAACCTTGCAGTTCCCTTTTGCTTTATAGGCTCTTCAAACTGTTTCTCGATAATCTATCATAAATTTTGCTACTAAAGTACTGCTTGTTAGCTTTTATAGCACCTTGTGAAAATGTGTTCTTTGAAAGGTACATATAAAATAAAAAGTGATTGGCTTATTTACTTCCCTACTTACCCTGGTGCAGCCTAAATTCCCTTAGAAGAGTGGTGCTGAACTTTAAATAATGTACAGTACATTTGTTGTTTTTTTTTCTGTTCTGTGCCTTCTAAATGATGTTGCGTAGGAGGCTGAGTCAGGCAAATCCTAGCTTTTACTGTATAATGAAAACGGAATCCAGGGCTCTTTTTTCCCAATGAGTAGGCAGCGTGAGGTATCACTGAGAATTGTCATCTCCGGAAGATGCTAGAAATGCTTCTTGATTAGTATGTTGTCTTGCATGATTAATGAAATATTGTTACACAGTGGATGCTTTGTATAACAGTTTATAAGAGGCTCTGCTATAGTTGGAAGCCTACCCTTTATTTGAATAATTTTATTTTTCAAACATTTCTTGCTCATAAGTTATTTTTAATTCAGTGCACAGTACAATATTCCCCACTGTTATTTCATTCCAGCATATTTTACTTTCTATTAATTTCAGTTTAATTTATTTTTATGCAAAAATGCTTTTACACCCTTCTCAGTGTTACCTCCTTCCACGCGTTTGACCTTACCAGGACAGACTAAGAATCTCCAAAACCCGAGTTTCGATTAAGTATGTCTAGAAAATGAATAAATAAATGCAAGATAAAGTACCCATTTATATGCTAGGAGCACTGTACACATTTATGTTTTAGGCAAATCAAATAGAATTCAGCTGATGGTAAATAGAAAAAGAGAATGACGTTTAGTAGCAGCTGACCATTTGCTTGTTAAAAACAGTTCCTCTTGAAGTAATAGGTTTCATCCTTAATTGAAATTCTAGCACTCATAGTCCACCTCTAAGAAAATACACCATTCCAGAGTTTGGGTCAATTTTATAACTAAATGCTCTGAATCCTACAACAGTTTAATTTATCCTGTGAATTTTAAGGAGGTGTGCATATCTCAATCTCACTGTTTGTCCTGTGCTTTACTCACTAATAAGTTTTCTTGTTGTGAAATGCCTAAACAATCAAGGTGTATACAAAGCAAAGAAGAGCTTTTTTAACTAGGCAATGAAGAAGAGCAAGGGGTTCTGAAAAATCTCAGTCAAACTAGAAGTTCAAAAAATACAAGTAACAAAGTCAAATTGAGGAGTCAAAAAGAGCAAAAAATATGCAGCAATAGGTCTGACCCAAACTGCAAGAAAAAATGGCCCTTATCAAAGATTTTTTCAACATAAAGCAAACATAAAGATCTTCCCAGAAATATATATATATATATATATATATATATATATATATATATATATATATATATATATATATATATATATATATATACTAGCCGACGCCTGCCGTAGCATACAGCAGTGTAAGAATAGGAACGGAAAACGATCAGAAAGGAATTCAGAAATCAAGAAGAAATAAATACTTCTTGAAAGATGCAGTGTGCATGTAGAATTTCCGGCCAAGCATGTGAAAGTGATAAATAAATCAGGCTTTCCGAATTTACATACTATGGCCATGGCATCCTGATTGTTTTGTTGCATGTATCTTGGACTTCCTGGAAATGTGGACGGTAATATGATCATTTTGCCTACATACACATTGTTATTTTCAGCCTTTGCTTGAAGTGCGTCTGATAGTCCTTTGTATTGTTCCACGCGCAGGTCTTGTTGATGTAATCTAAGATAGTTGAGACGCGCGCCCACTGTTTCAACATACGCATCTACGATGTACTGTTGGAATAGTTTGCCACTGGAGTGCAAAATACTAAATGTATTCCTCATTGCTAATCTGTATGCATAAAATTGGCATTGAGTAAGCCTTATTCACTTGGCGCTTCTTTTATCGGGAACATGTGCCAGCCAGCCAATGTCTCCATAAGGGAATAAAAGTGGGTAAATCATAGGATCGCAATTCATATTGAGCGTGGAAATCTGTTTACAGGAGTTGCCTATGGGATAGATGCAAATGTCCCTGTTGGCAGGCGTTTCGCCATCTTCTCCGACGAAAATCGCTGCAATGTCGGGGCATTGTATCGTCATAAATCCTCCCTAGTGTTTTCTTTGAAAACCATTCGTACAGATGCTGTTGGATTAGACTGAGCGATTTCATGCATGTGTTTGTATGATTTAGCGAAGGGGTTGATGGTTCTGAGCATGGAATCTAGCTGGAGAAGTACATTTTCACTGCATGCAGAGTTTGCTTTATTTTGTAAGCGTACTTCAGTAGCTTGCGCTGTGTCAAAAACATAGAACTGTCCATATCCTGGAGAGGTAGAAGTGTTAGTGTATAGTGGAGAGATTTGGTGATAAATTTGCCCGTGTATTTTAAAACAGTATGGTCCGTGGCCAGGAGGTTGAGTTATCTGTGCACCCATGGAAGCAAACGCTAAAGAAGAGTTGTATTCTCAAATGTGTTCACGATAATTTTTAGCTTCTGATGTTTGCTGTGTAAGAAGCTGTTGTAAAGACACAGGTGGCTCCCACAAAGGTGGTAAAGCTACTTTACCGTTGTGGCAGCACCTCGAGTACTTGTTGGATGTATTACGCTCAGCAGGCCAGTATAGTGCATGACATGGAAGAGAACGAATAGGAATTGAGAAATGCCGTGTCAGCTGCGTGTGGGTGGGACCGGTTTTGAAGTGGAAGCAGGACAAACCAGAAGAGAAATATATATAAGAGATAACTGTTCAAAAGATTAAAGGAACACTTTTGAATCAGAGTATAGCATCAAGTCAATGAAACTTCTGGGCTATTGATCTGGTCAGTTAAGTAGCAGAGGGGGTTGTTAATCAGTTTTAGCTGCTTTGGTGTTAATGAAATTAACAACAGGTGCAATAGGGGGGCAACAATGAGACAACCCCCAAAACAGGAATGGTTTAACAGGTGGTCACTGACATTTTTCCCTCCTCATCTTTTCTGACTGTTTTTTCACTAGTTTTGCATTTGGCTGCAGTCAGTGTCACTACTGGTAGCATGAGGCGATACCTGGACCCTACAGAGGTGGCACAGGTAGTCCAACTTCTCCAGGATGGCACATCAGTACGTGCCATTGCCAGAAGGTTTGGAATGGACCGGCTTTATATGGTGGGGACTGGAAGTGGCAGATATTTTTCTTCGGCAGTGGGGCAGTTTCAGTCATACCTCTTGAGCTTTTTTGGCTGAGGAAGAGGAAGGAGAAAATAATGTTAGTGTCAGAGTCCCTTCTCATCCTGGAGTAGTATTGATTACCCCATTAGATTCAGGAAGGTGGTCCCCAGATGCACATGCGTGGCATCTCAAAATAAAAAAGAGTATGTGTATCCTTCCATTGAGGGCACCCCGTCTTTTTAAGGTATATATATTTTGGATCTTAAATGTGCACTTGAGCCTACACTTGAGCCCATGTGAAACCAAGAATTTCAAAACATACAAATAGGAAACGTTCGTTATTACAAAAATAAATAAAAAATACAGAAGGGCAAAGGTATTAGAGGCTGTAGGAAAAAACAATGAGAGACAACAATATAACTTACAATCACACTGAGCCTAACTTAATAAGATTGTGATCTAGCTATTGAGTATTCTGAGTGGTCCATCTGCCTTGTCCTTTGTGTCTATTCTGAGCCTCCCCTTGCCACCTTTAAGTTCCCTAGTGTTGCTGAGTTACATCTGTTTTCCTGAGCACTCAGCCAAAATGTCACATTAAAATAAACCCAAAGAAGCAGAGATCACAGTAATGTGCTGCAAACACAAGCTACATTGGTCAACATAATGATGACAGACTAATGATGCTTCAACCTTTTCCTCGTGCAGTAAAGAGATATTAACCTGATACTGGAGCAAATTCTTTCCAGTTTGTTCCACCATCTGAGATTTGTATGGTTTCTCTCCTAGACTGACCTGTTTAGAAGCAAAAGGACAAACACATTCTACCAGTACTCAAACTTGGAATTGTAAGGCAACCGTCCCTTTAGATGCCCCTGCATGCTGGCACTAGCCTTCAACATTGTGTTATTTGTTGTACATTTAACCTGCTTCTGAAGTTATCCTTCTCTTAGGCTTTCAGTGATTAATAGCTGACTGTAAGACAATGCTGCACTGCAGCTGTAATCCATTGCACCACATCATAACGGGAGAGTGCCTTGTCTGTCATGTCTTTAGAGTAAGTCCCCACAAAATTACTTCTCTTGGCTAAGGCAAAGTAATTCTTAATTATGACACATTTGACTTTTTTGTGAGTCTCCTCAGTTGATATCCTCCAGAGATGTCATATGTTAAAAGAGATGTTACAGGCAAACGATTTCTTTGGAGATTTGCTTTGGGAAAAGTCTGAAATGTTTATATAGTTTTATCTAAATCGGTCAGATGCAAGTTTATTGTCTTTTGGCCCTGCATCGGATATATTTTCTTGAATCCTTAGAGTGGAATTAATAATAAATCAAATACATCAGTACATTCTTCTGTTCTATCACATTCAAAGCAGCTTGCAAAAACAGAGAGAAGTATGGAGTATTTTTTTGACTGAAAACCTTCTAGTCATTCCAGATTTGAATAGAATATCTTAGTCATATCCTCTTAAGAAGTAATTAAGGCTTAGTTGGACTCTAGCAATGATACTTTCAAAAGTCTAACCTTGGAGGTCTTCTTGTCTGCCAATTTATCTATTTTGTCTGGTTTCTGCCTCATCTATTCCATGATTTTTTTCTGAAGGTTCTGAATCAGAAAATTAACTTTTCTAAGAGTTTTTTCTGGTACTGACTGCTGTTGTTAAAATGGACGAGTTTATGGCAAATAAAATGTAATGCAAGTAAATGTAAAATATGTAAAAAATGTTACATTTGATTGCACAATGGTAAGTCTGAAATTTTGAAAGTACGCTTTTTGAGATGAACCTGGGGATCATAGTGGACTTGTCACTGTCAACATCTAGACTGTGTACAGAAGCAATCAATAAAGCTAACAGAATGTTAGCTTATATATTATGTTGCGTGGAATACAAGTCAAGAGTGGTAATGCTTAAGTTTTATAACACACTAGTGAGCATTCACCTGGAGTATTGTGTTCTGTTTTGATCTCTGTATTACTAAAAAGACATAGCAGCACTAGAGAAAGACCAGACAAGAGCAACTAGGCTGATTCCTAGACTAAGAGGTATACATTATGAAGAGAGTTTGAAGGAACTGAACCTTTTCAGTTTAAGCAAACAGAAATTAAGAGGTGAGATGATTGAAGAAATTAGTCCAGTCATTCTCAGTTGATACTTTAAAATAAATTCTGCAACAAGAACATGGGGACACAGAAACTTGTTGGCGCAGATTTTGCACATACTGTATGTTAAAAAGTTTTTCCTCATGCAAATAACTATAAACATATGGAATAAATTACCAAGTAGTGTTATAGAAAGTAGAACTTTAGGGGCAATGATAATGTACATTGCCATGCCAGTGCAATGAAAAGGACCCCACTTAATATTTGTGCAGTGGGGTGCAGAAGAACTACAGCTTTGTATGAAGGTCAAGCATGGAATGGAAGAGATAGAATGATAGAGAGCATAGATTCTTCATGTTTCCCTTCTAAACAAAAGAGTAGCATGGGAGCTTCTTTGAAAACTTGGTCTTCTATTGTAGGGTTGGCCACAGTTTCTGGCCTAGTGGTTAACACTGATGGCCAGGCAGGAGTGGAGGGGGAAATTGTTGTCTTTCATAAGGGTGTTGTTTATTCATGTGTTTTTCATACTTCTCTTAAGTTCATGCTTAAATACATTATTGAAGTCTTACCAAACCATAAGGCAGTATGTGTCTAAAAACCTCATGTATCAACAGTAAAGCTATTTTATTCAATAACACCTATAAACCAGTTGAATAACCTGACATTAGTTTAATTAAAATGTATGAAAAAACACAGGTGGCACAATTTAAACAATTTGTTTAAACATTTGAGCTTTATTGGAAATACAGCAGCTACTGAAAGATATTTTTAATGAAATTCTCCAATGGCAAAAGGTCTTCAATTTTTTACAATGATTGATGAAATGTTGTTGCTAGCACTTATACCACTTTACTTTAAATCTGAACTTTTAACTTAAAATGTTTTGGATTCATAGCTTATTTTATAATCTGTTTGGGTCCTCTGTGATGATTTATATGTGTAAGTACATTTTCTATTTTGTGCTATAATTCATAATTAGACTGGACCTCTTTATCATTCACCCACAGAGCAACTGGCAACTGCTCGCATATGCATCTTCAAAAAAATAAAACTATAGCACCGCTCAGATCATATAAATTATGCTATTAGTGTACCATAGACAACATGCTACACACATCAGACTGCCAATGATAACATAAAAAGGAAAGGGGTACAAACCACTAACCACAAACTCTAAAAATCTAGATGGAACCCAGTCGGCGGTGTTATTGATAATGTCATTGATGGCTGCAATATGGATTTAAAAATGTTCATACTTGATGTGATGTACTGCTTGATGGGATGTTCTGTTCACATTCTCTATTCATGATGCATTTTTTTTCACCATTTGCAAGGTGCATACTTGACTGTTGAAAGCTGTATCATTGGCATAGGCATAAGTGTTATGCTGAAATATTACACATAGGAACAAGGAAGTAAGAAACTGCTCATTTATGACAGAAGACAATCTATAAGCGAGCACAAATTCTTAATAAACAAATGATTAGAAAGAAAACCACCAATAAAAGGTGTGAGTGACTGGTCAGAACTGTTCTTACTGACAGAGTAAGTAATAATGATGCAAGAATTATTCCAGATTTCAAATCAATGAAATTTTGACAAAAGTGTGACTTGTCATCAACTAGCAACAATGTGATTCAGTACTTTCAACTTAAAGGCACACTCCCCCTAAAAATATTTTTGTATGCCACTTGCCCAATGTGTTTTTTTGTTGCACTGTTCTCAACAACAAACTAAAGATTTTATGTAAAAGGACTGGGAGAATGACACATGGGCAAAAAGATATTGTTGAAAACCAGAAAGTCAAACAGATTTTTCACCAATCCTGAACACTAAGCAGAAAATCCAAAACAAAAAGAGATTCCATAACCAGTAAGTTTTTAAGCAAAAAAAACCTCATGTAATGTTCCTTGTATCCAAACAGAGAGAGATCTCTTGTAGGGATCTAAATACTGCCACTGATAGTATCAGCAAATGTGATCTCCTGGTGGACGATGGTGCATTGTCATAGCAATGGCAACACTATTCCCTCATAAAATCAATGACTATACCAAAACAAACATGGCTTCACAGAAAAATGTGAAAAATTTAAATTCTTTGAATTAAAACTAAAACAGGCACAATGTATACTTTGTAGACAAAGACTACAGAAAGCTGGAGAAAAACTAAAAGAAAAAAAGCCAGTCATAATAATAGTGAAGACTGAGAAAAAATGGTAAGGTCAAATTTTCAATGAAATGGGAGATAAAGTTTTTTGATGTTGTACAAACCAATTGACTAATTCTGTGTGACGATGCAGGTTCGACTCCATGCTCCCATCTTCTGTCCAGGAGCCCTTGAACCCAACACAGTTGGTAATGTCACCGATGAGCTCGCAGTGAGGCACAACAATAGAGCAAGACGATGGTGTACAAAAAGTGTCAAGTGCTTTTATTAAAACAACAGAACAAAACAGTGTTCAAATTAAATAAAGTGCAGTGCTTCAAAGTCTTCAAATAAATACTCCATAAAAACAGGTGAAATTGTGGAGGTTAAAATCCATTAGAAAACAATCTTTAAAACAAAGAGGTTAAAACCATGCAGAAAGCTGTCCTTTTAAAAATCCGGTGCATCCTTCTTCTACTACTGGCGGCTCCCCTGTTTCTCTCAAATGGGCTCTGCAACAGAGGAGTCACCCTAGCTGCAGCTGATCTGCTCTGCCTGCTTCGGCTGTTCAGTTTGCCTCACTGACCCCTGGCTCCGGTAGGCTCCTCCAAACAGCGACTTGGGATTCCCCAAAGACCAGGGCTCTCACGCTGGAGAATCCCAAATCCTGATTCCCGCTGCCTTCCATGGAGAGTCATCCGCCTTCCGGTCACTCCCGCACTTCCCTATAAACTCAGCAGGAGTGACCACTACGACTACTGTCCAGGCTTCCTGCACAGCTGCAACACGAGCCTTCCTTCACTCACTCGCTCGCTTGCTCACTCTCCTGCACCGACTTTCTCCTCCTGCTTCCTGCCTTCTCCTGCAATCTCCGTTCGTTATTTTCTTCTCTCCCTTTTAGCCGACTCGCACTTCTATTTATCAAGAGGGCATGGCACCTATGGCAAATCAGCAGCCCCAGGAACAATCACAGATGCGGACGGTTTCTCACCTGTGCATTTAGGTGAGAAATGCCCACATCGCGAAACGCCCTGAGAACTGCTTCAGCCACACAACCACCACGCTCCCTCACCAAGCCGCGAGCGCGGTGCCTATTTATTTCAAACTGGCCTTTGATGGGAGCTGTGGACCCACTATACCACATGCTTAGGTATGCCGTAATTGACATGTCAGATATCCATTCATTTGCTCATAACATGCAAAACATATGCATTTTTTGCTATAATATTTTTAAATACATGCTTCTAGAAAAATCAGCTCATATCGTAAATAGGAATTGCAAGTCACATGTCCACTTCTTCCCCTCATTCATTCATCAAAAGTCCTCCTGTGAAAATTGTGCAAATTTCACACAGAAAACACCACATGGAAGATTTAAATTAGGGACCAAGCTCTATGAAGAAATATTGGTATTTTTGGCTATTTTCTTGCTGATAATGTAACTTACTTCAGTTGCAGTGGATTTCCACTGAAAGTTACCCTATAGATGCTACAAGTTTAACTTAAAAAATGTAATAATAATTTTATAACAAGAAAGTCTATATTATTGTAACTTAAATATATAAACTCTAAATATAAATTTCTCATTTTTCACCCTCTGATAGAGGTCCATAGATGACTAAATCCCTAGTAAAGGATCAAAAATCAAAAATAAGGTCATATTCATAACCACTGACCTTGAAATAGTCCATAACGATACCCCACATGCTTATGCTTGACATTTGTCACTTTTAACCTTCTGGCAGTGGTTTTTACAGAACAAGAACCACCGGTAAAGAATCCAGTATCAAACATATTATATTTATGATCAGCAACCTCAAAATAGCATAAAACCACACCCCAAATGTTTATATTATTGATCCCCATTTTCTTGACATTTTCTGAAAAGGAAAACTTTGATCTTTCTTATCCCTTTAGGGGATGAACCCTTGGAGTCAGTTGATGTTGTAGCAAAACTTCCAGTCCCTCTGGTCATGTTTGCTGAAGACACCTGTTAGTTTACTCTTTATAATAAAGGTATAATTTTCTGCAAAACGTATGGTCCAAAAATGACCTAAAAATGAGAGGCTTTTGGGTCTAAAGGGCCAAAAACTAGACATCAAGATGAGTATATCGTATGTGGGTGTTTTGTCATAGATTGGAGGGCGCCAGAGTAAAAAACTGAAGTGATTTCAGTGACAACACGCTACACGCAAGTTATTTGAAAGTGTTTAAATGTAATTCTTATGAACACAATATACTCAATAAATTACCTCAACTGTAAAATATTTTTCTGTTATATCATCCAGGCATTTTTTGTGCTCATTGTTGACATGGTGCACATTTTTTATTTTTATGCTCAATATGAAGTGAATTTGCTATTGACTACCGATCTCTGGAAGGTTAACTACCCCAAGGTAGATCTAATATTCTGCAGAAAAAACTTCACAAAAATTATTTGCCTACAAAGCAAAGAGATCCACGGAGGATGCTGTGGCCACAGCCCTCCATGCTGCCCTGACCCACCTGGAGCAACAGGGGAGTTACGCCAGACTTCTCTTTGTGGACTTCAGCTCGGCGTTTAACACCATCCTCCCACAACGACTGGTGTCCAGACTGGCAGATCTGGGACTTCCGTCACTCAACTGCAGTTGGATACTGGACTTCCTGTCTGGTCGCTCCCAGAGGATCAGACTGGGTCCCCACACCTCCACTGCTCTCAGCCTCAACACTGGGATGCCGCAGGGTTGTGTGCTCAGCCTGCTCCTCTACACCCTCTACACATATGACTGTGTCCCCACTCACCATAGCAACAAGATCATAAAGTTTGCGGATGACACGACAGTGGTCGGACTCATCTCGGGCAAGGAGGGTGAGCTGGCATACAGGGACGAGGTGGAGCAGCTGTCAGAGTGGTGCACAGTTAATAACCTGCTCCTCAACACCACAAAAATGAAGGAGCTTGTTATTGACTTTAGAAAAAACAAAGCTGACATCCAGCCACTCATCATTGGCAGGGCCTGTGTGGAGAGGGTCCCGGTGTTCAGGTTTCTGGGCATTGAGCTGGAGGATGACCTGACCTGGAGCGCCAACACCAACGAGCTGCTGAAGAAGGTGCAGCAGAGACTGTATTTTCTGAGAATCCTCAGAAAGAATCATCTCCCCAAAAATCTGCTCCTTGCCTTTTATCACTGTCCCATCGAGAATGTGCTCACGTATAGACTGTGTGTTTGGTATGGCAGCTGCACTTCCTCAGACAGGAAAGCGCTCCACAGGCTCGTCAGGACAGCGGAGAGAACAATTGGTTGCACCCTCCCCACTCTGGAACAAATCTACACCTCCCGATGCCGAAAAAAAGCAATAGACATTTCACAGGATTCATTACATCCCGGTCATTGCCTCTTTCAGCTTTTGCCATCGGGCAAGAGATACAAGGAATGAAAACCAGGACAAACCGCCTTAAAAACAGCTTTTATCCAAAAACAATCATGGCCCTGAACTAAGACTAAAACTGCTCCAATGTGCAATATAGAGCTTAAGTCAACCAGTGCAATTTGTACATTTAACCAGTGCAATTTGTATATATAACAAGTGCAATTTGTATATTTTGTAAAGTACTTTTATTACTATTTGGTTTGTTATTATTTTCTCTCTTCTTGTCTTTTTAACTCTTATGCCTCACACTGAGTCGACTGCACATTCAATTGCGTTGTTCCTTTGTAAAAGTGACAATGACAATAAAGATCTGTCTATCTATCTATCTAATGTGGGCAGCACAAGGTTCTAATGTCCTCAGTTCAAATTTTGTACCATTATCATCACTGTTTATGTGGTGTTAGCACATTCCCTCTGTGTCAACGTACTGTAGGCCTTTCCACAGTTACTCCAAAAAGAAGTTTGTGTTAGATTAACTGGTTATTCTAAATTGGTCCAACAGTATGACAGGGGCCCTTGCACTAAACTGCTGCCGTCTCCAAGGTTGGTTCCTGCATTGCACCCAGTGCTGCTGGGATCATCTGTGGCTCTCTAAACTGGATTAAGCAGGTCTGAAAATGTTGCAGTATGTTATGTTAAATTGGTGCCATGTGCATGCAGGAGTGTTTGCGAGTATGACCTATAATGGACTGCCACCCCAGCTAGGGTTGGTCCCCGCTTTGTGCCTGAAGCTGCCAGGATGGGGTCTAGCCCTGCATGACCCTGTACCCTTAAATGTTTGGATATTTTCCTTCTGAATAATTTCCTTTTAATAAAGTGTTTTTTCAGCCTCTTCTGCGTACAACCATTGCAAATAATGAAAAAATAATGTGATTTTTTTGATGTTTAAATTCAGTGACTTTAACAATTTGTTACATTTTTGTATCAATAATAGCGACAGTATCATGTGGGAACAATGAAAGGAAAATAAGAAAAAAATATAGCAAACTGGAAAAGTATCAGTTTGGTCAGGTGGGAGCAATAATTCCTTCAGCTTGTGCTCTATCATCTCCCTTATAATAAAATTCTGTCCTTTTATTTTTGTTTAGCTTTTGAATTTTTCATTTAGATGTCTGCGCTTCTGTGAATGTGATTACTAGGCGCTGAATAATAATGTTATCAGATTATAATGTAAGTTCTCTGCTTCTCCTCAGAAATTGGCCATTTCCCGAGTCACTTCCTTAACCTAGTTTGCTCCTTTCTGTCTAATCCCTGCCTCCTTCGGGTGTCACTCCTGACGGGCAATCAAATTAAGCAGCGCATTCAAAAATCACTGCCTGTCTCATACTGTTATTTGCACTTTCACCTGCTACACACATTTTCATTGATGAACCCCCAGCTTTCTCTTTTCAGGAGCTTCCATTTTTACCTTTGATTGTTTTATAAAGTGAGAATTTTGCTTTATCCACCTGCTGCCCCTGTGCTTCAATGTTAGGGGACTTCCTGAGCTGAAAATCCAGAGCAGCCTTCACACATCAGGACTGTAGCACAAGAGGTGAATGCAGATTCATCTGAAGCCTTTTATTAAGCAATCAACTCATTGGGGCTCCTTAATCATTTCAATCAGACATTTAATTGCAATTACTGTATGCACACTATAAGAGGTGATTAACACACAGCTGGTCATTTTTCCATTAGTTTTGAATGCCTTTCTTGGTGAGGGTGGTGATGACAACATGTTGAACTGATCAGACCAGACCATCTGACATCCATCAACAGACTCTCCCAGAGAACCCGCACTCACTCCTTAGCCAGCCACTAAAATAACCCCTCCAATGTGTCCTGGGTCTTCTCCCAGAGACTGTGCCTGATTTTCACCCTATGGGTTGCGTGAACTTTTCCTTGGGTAGTTTTGCTATTCACTTACAGGTATATTCCAAAGAAACACACCCAGGTCATCTGATGTCTGCGTGTGTGATTTTGCTGCAGTTAACTGGCTCCAAAGATACTAGATCAGGTATCATCAAGTTTCTATTGTTCCTGGAGCAACATCAAAGTTGTCCTTCCATGACTGTCAATCATTTTGAATTGTTTAGCTTTAAAGTCAATATAGGCTTCTGAGTATTGATAGCAGATAGCTTGTTTCTTCCTCAGTTTTTCTCAAAACTGTTCAAGATTACAATTAGAGATGCAACAATAAAACCGTCGATGGTGCCCAACCCAGCCCTTAATATAACTGAGTAAAATATGAGATGTTAAATTGATGAATGTAGGTGGAAAAATGATTTACATATTAAATGAGAATAAATACTGTAGTAAACCATCACTTCAAGGACAAAAAAGTGAGCTACGACCCATTAGCCAGGCAGAGAGTTGAAGGACAACAAAAAGAAGTAGAGGAGATGATGAGAGAGACCACTAAAATGCTCCCACATATGGTGCATGTAATGGGGATAACTCATTAGAGTATTCACAGCAATAATACCCTCACCCAGGAGGCCAGAGTTTTGACTGAGGCCTAATTTTCATATGCTGCTTCATATTCTTTTATGAATGCAGGATAACCAGTGATGTGGGTAAACAGACTTGGAGGATTTTTTACTTTGTTGTTTTCTCATGATTAACTAAACTTTTGCGGAGATTAAACATTCTATTAATTATCACTATGACAATTGCACCTTTTCTGATCATGTTCTACAAATTTAAATTTCTTCACAAACGTCACGTTTACTGCAGCTGCAATTTTTTATTGTATTGTGTTTTATCTTTTTTCTAAATCTTCTAGTTAAATGATCCATTTTATGGGCAGTCAATATTCTGCATTTTAGGATGTATTATTTTCAATGTCCCTATATTTAGAAGCTTATCCCAGCAGTTTGCTTTGTTTTCTGGCTGGGCTTCTTGACAGTACATTGTACATCAGATAATCTTTACAGATTTCTCATCAGATCTAAATAAGTATGCAATGGTCATCACTGTATCCATCAAAAAATGTTTGGATGACTATGCATATCATTTCATAGTGACAGCAGTAAATTTGTGAAGTCTCACATTACCTCATTTCAGGTCAGCAATGTGGAAACATTCAAGAAATACAGGTGAGAGCTCCCGAAAATTATAGTTGCCAAACATCAATACCAATGGAAAGCTAGAAATTAAATACAAGCAGCACTTGTATGCTGAATGGTGAATTTCAAGGTCAAGTTTTTGTCATGTATATACAGTACACTGAAATTCTTATTTGCTTGTCTCCCCAGGAATATTAACAGTGATACAATACCAAAAAAAAAGACTCAAAAATATATTAATAAAATGCAACACACTCACACTCACACATATATACATTATTGTAATAAGGAGAACATCGACTGTTAGTGTTTTTGGGCACCCTTAGGTAAACCCTGTATAACAGAAACATCAAATTTCAAAGAAAACGAGTGAAAATACACAAAAACAAGTCTTCTCAGATGTGAGACCTATCGTGACTGTCCATGACAGCGGTTCTTCCGGTCACATGGTAACTGGATAGGAAGAGGCGGGTCCAGGTGGACAGAAGTCAGGCGTGACATTGGTAGAGGACAGCTGTCAATCTTCTGGTTTGCAGAGGGAGGAAGACCCTGGAGTGGTGGAAATTACAGTCAACAAAGCCCTTAAACTGCCTCTCATGCACTCACACATGACTATATATATATGCATATTGTCCACTTCAGTATTAACTGAAAAGAAAGAACTACAGTGGAAGTGAAATGTGAGATAAAGCGCAAGTATAAGAACAAAACCGAGAGTAAACTATCGACAAGATTTATTGTGGAATGACATGAAGATGATGGCTGGCATTCACAGTAAATGCAATCATCAGTTAAATTGTCAGGAGTTAAAACTGAATGTCATTCGGCTCTAAAACGCCGGATTTTGCTTTGGAAATTTTTCAGCAACAGACTCCGGACAGGAGCTAGGAGTCAGCCCTTCTTTGTTCAGAATGATGTCAGAAAGGTCCTTAAACTAACTGAAGTTTAAAAATCTTGGTTCCGGACTGCTTCACCCCTGTGCAAAGCAACTCTGTCCAATATTCCACTCCATATTTGAGATGTCTTTGGATTCACAGCATGTTATTTCATTAGCAAAAACTACACACCCCAAAATAGGTGCCCTTAATTTCTCATATCATGAAATCCTTTGCGAAGTTAATTAAGAGACAACTACTTAACAAAACTTAGGCCTTCATCTCCCCTTATGAATTTGCATACAGAGCAAACAAGTGGTGGAGGATGCCACAGACCCTGCAAGGCTGTTGTCTGTCTTCTCTTTTGTTTGTCTTATACACAAATGGCTGCAGGAGTTCACACAAGGACAGATATATCCTAAAACATTTGCAGACAACTGTGTCATTGTGAGTCTTCTACAAGCTAAGGAGCACAGCCACTTGGACCTGTAGATGATGAGTGTATTCAATGGTGTAATTGCTTCTCTTTACAGCTAGAAATCTTTAGGACAGACAAGATGGTTGCAGATCTTAGGTGCTTCCTTCCTCCCACTATCTCAACATTAATAAAAGAAGAGACTTAGGATGTGGTAGAGCATTACAAAAATCCAGGGGTGATCATCGATGACAGGCTAAACTTTCATCTTAACACAGAAAAAAAATGTAAGAAGGACCAGACATGATTTTTCTTTCTTAGGAAGTTAAATTGTTTTGAAGTGGGCAAAACCACAACAACACTTTTTTGTAAGTTCTTTATTGAACCTAATGTTAGATTTGCTTTTATGTATTGGCTGTTGAACCTCAATATTAAGAATATAAACTATCTTAACAACAGTATAAAAATTAGCAGTACAACTATTGGTTTGCAGCAGACCTCTGTCACTGAGCTGTGTCACAAACAGGTTAGAAAGAAGGCCAACTCAGTTCCGTCAGACAGTAGCCACCTTCGTTTTCCTAAATTTCAGCTTTTGATATCAGTTTACAGATTTAGGTTCCAGAGGATAAAAAGCGACTGATTCAAGAACTCTTTTTTTTCCCAGAGCTTTAAACGTTTTGAGTTCTGTTACTTGTAGAGATGCTACTAAACTCTGAATTATTTTACTGTTAAAGGTAATTGTCCTTCTTTGTACTAATCTTTGAGTGTGTTTACGTAGGGTGATGCCAGTTGTCAGTTGTTGTGTCTTGGCTTGTTTTCTTATATCTGTGTAACAGTGTCTGATGTTTTTTACTTTTAGTGCTTCAAAAAAATATCCCTCGGAGATAATAAAGTCTACCTAACCTAACCTATAATTATGTAGAATACTTGAAGTAGCACCCGGTGTTGCATGGGTGTGTAATTTTATGCTCTGATCTGTTTGTCTTGTGGTCTGGCTTCGGTCTGTTCTGGTGTTTCACTTGCTCTGAGCCACTAGGTGGCAATGTCGTTCAAAATGTAGTAAAAATTAAATAAAAAACTTGAGGTACCCTAAGTCAAAATTTTGGGTCAGGACACTATAGTCTTCCCCTGATCAAATGAGGAAGGTGTGCAAATATTGGATTTTTATACTGGACATAAATATTACACATACACACACAGATTTCTAGCCTTATATACAGTATATATT
The DNA here is from genome assembly GCF_900747795.2 of Erpetoichthys calabaricus. Classification (NCBI taxonomy): domain Eukaryota; kingdom Metazoa; phylum Chordata; class Cladistia; order Polypteriformes; family Polypteridae; genus Erpetoichthys; species Erpetoichthys calabaricus. Next base: position 74,832,818 of record NC_041394.2, read on the forward strand.
CGTATATATTAGCAATACATCATTGAGCAAAAGTTGTAGGCATTTTAGATAGTTCACAAAAATATTTTCCTTTGATAGTTATTTTATGTGTTTTTGGATTAGTGTGTCAATAGGAGAAAGTGTAAGTCAGAGTTCCAATCGTTTTGCAGAAAGTGAAACAATACAATAAGATATTTGAATACCTTACAGAGAGAATAATACTAATATAGTAACAGAGCACTTTCCAGTATAAAACATGAGATCTTTGCAGGCATACATCCCAGTGTTTGATCAGGCAAATATAACAAAAAGGTGCTAATGATCAATGACATACTGTGGAGGTTGAATCAAAGTGGTTAACTGAAACAGACACAGCTGGATAGAACAGCTGTGTAGAAAGAACACAACTGGGCAAAGGACAACCATACTAAAAAGGCAGGGTTACATTAGACGTGCCAGTTAAACTGTAGATCTTACACCCAAAGCATAGTGACAAGACACAAGGTAGTCATCCTGCATCATCAAGGTCTCTCCCAAGTAGAAATTTTGTGTCAGACAGGTGTTTCCAGATCTTCAGACCCAAGGTCTTCTTAAGAAGCACAAACAGTTAGGCACAGCTGAGGACTGGATACACAGTGGTCAGGCATAAAAAATGAGTGCAGCAAACGAGAAATGCATCAAGCTAACTTCCATTTGAAACTGGAAGATGTCCTGCACCGCTATCTGCAAAGAAGTTGCAGAAACCATTGGGACCCTGGTATAGCCATCTACAGTCTCGAAAAGTCTTACCAGAAGTAGTCTTCTTGGTTTTAGTTTTCTAACAAAAAGCCATTCCTCTGCTGGTGCAAATAAAGCCAAAAAACTAGCCTACACACAAAAACACAAAAACTGCAGAAAAATAGTACCAGGTACTCTGGACTGATGAGTCAAAATCTGAAATTTTTGCATCTAACAGAAGATAGTTTTGTTCGCTGAAGGACTGAATGGTAGATGAATGAAGGTCTGCAGGAAACAATGATGCATGGTAGAGGTTCCCAGCAGTTATCAAAATTGATGGTCCTTTCACCATGGAGAAGTACATGCAGTACTATCAGGGAGGCATCTGATTGGTCTGGACTTCATTCTGCAGCATGACAATGGCCCCAAATACACAAAAATCATTAGAAACTTATCTGCAATGAATAGAGGAACAGAGAAAACTAGAACAAATGGTATGGCCCTGACAGAACTGTGATCTCAACATCATTGAGTCACTCTGGGATGACATGCAAAAACAGAAGCAAGTAAGAGAGCTAAAGTTTGCAATGGAATTGTAGCAAGTTCTACAAGAGACCTGGAACAACTCACCACTAGAGTAACTTCAGAACTTGTACGACATTGGAACCTAAGAGAAGGCAAAGGGTGGTCACACCAAATATTAATTTCAGTTTTGTTTTATTTTTGGTCACTAGACTGTCTAGGAAGTTGAGTTATGAAAACTATTCATGTCATGATTTTTGAAAGCATGCCTGTTTTATAGCATTATTTCACACGGTGCCTAATACTTTTGTTCAGTATTGTATACATAAGCACATGTACAGTATATATTATATTTTTGGTAAATTTACAATTTGAGGATATAAACTCTCTAGGCAAGGTGTTTATACAGTATATATATCCCGAAGAGAGATGTTGCCAGTAATATTCTCTGCCACTTTCACCACTCTGTAGTGCTTTACAATGTTATGCCCTACCAGGATGTTAGGTACCTTCTCAGAATGAACTGCACTGTGTAGTTGTTCAGGTTAGTGAGAACAGATGGAGAAACTGGAAAAGTTCTAAAGACACCTGAGGAAGTAAAGGCTTTTATGGGCCTCTTTGACAAGAGAGGAACCGTGTTGTGCCTACTTCAGTTCATCAGTGATTGTGACAACAAGAAATGTAAAGCTGCTCACCCTTTGAACAGCATCTCCTCTGATGTACAATGTGATGCTCTCTAAAGTCTATGACCAAGTCCTTGGCTTAGCTGACATTAAAGGTGAAATTATTGTCCTGACATCACTGAGCCAGGTCTCTGTAAATCTTCTCGCCATTGTTGGTGATCAGAAAATTTAGTGATAGTTATTTTTGGTCAAAGAGTCAAAGGGGAAACAAAGTGTACAGCAGGAACCTCAGCATAGTACTTGGTGGGTTGGAGGTCGGTGTATAGTAAGTAATCCTGCAACTTCACATGCTAGGATATGCCAGTTAAGAAGTGCAAAATCTAGAGGGAAAAGATAGCATTGAGTCCCAAACTTAGGACCTGTGTAGTCAGCTTTGATGGCACAACAGTGTTAAATGCTGAGCTGTAGTCTTTAAATGGTATCATGTCTGTCAGAGAATCGCATTATGCTGTGCACACATGACAGCAAACTTGATCTTCAATGTGAATCTGAGTTCAGATACCCAGGAGACAGCTTTCATTCTTTCTCCAAATTTTTGTTTAATCCATGGGGTTTTGAGATTCTTTGTATTTATTTCTTTATTGTACAGTAAATACAAATCTGCATAATGTGTACTTAAACATAAAAGAAAAACGAAGGTGTGATTATTTTTTGTATAACGGTATGCCAAACACTGAAAATTAACTAAATGACTGCTAAATGAATTTACAGTATGTGCAACAAAGAATTCTTGGTAGTTTGTTCCCAGCTTAAATACCGGTAATCATGATTCATATTCCTATTGCCTTGTTATACAATTATACATAGAGTGTCAAAGTAGTAAGAAATTAAGTTTATGGTTTATCTTTTATTTTGTTATCCTTTTCTTTACAAACAAACTTTGTCCCAGCCTTTTTTTGTTATGTGATTTTGAGTCATGTAGTAGTTGGTAGGATTATTTAATTTTAAGATATTTGAGCCTTCATTCTTGGCTTTGAAATGTGTCAGCTTTCCTTTTTCACCAGTTTCCATACTCAGAAATGTCAAACTAAAGACAAAACTGTAGTCCATCAGCATGGAAGTAATCTTTAATAAATGATGCTTCTACAGCTTCCTTGTGACCCTGCTCAGGATAAGCAGGTTTAGAAGGTGGATGGATGGATGGATGGATGGATGGATGGATGGATGGATGGATGGATGATACATCCAATATCATTCACAGCACTAAAAGTAAGAATGGAGTTTTTAATATATGGCATATCCAAAAGTGATGAGCCATAATTTTAAGTAAAATATAACTTTAAGGTGTAGTTAGGATTATTATCAGGGAGCAGAGGCAAAACAAACTGAGAGAAACTGAGGAGGCTGCAAAAATATCATAATCTTTAAACCTGTGCAGTGAACTAGAAAATGTAATTTAAAGTAGACAACTGCAAAATGCTACATGTGGGTAAAAAAAAAAACATTCATTATGAATGCGAAATGGGTAATGTTGATCTACAAGAAGGAATCTTTGAAAATAATTTAGGGATTTGTGCTGACACAGTAGTCATATCCTCTAGGCAATATGCAAAAGAAATTAAAAAGGCTAATGAAATATTATACGATGTTATACCATAAAAACCTGTTGTAGGTAAATCAAAGGATGTATTCCCAAACTGTACAATGCAGCTAATGCGGCTGCATTTTCAGTATAGTATGCAATTTTGGTCACCCTGCTCCAAAATACAAATGGGTGCTAAAAATGCCCTGCTCTTTATAAAGCACTCTAAGCAGGAGGAAACTCTTCATATGGCTATGTGCAGATTTAAAAAAAAAAACCTTGGAAGACATGGATAAAACTAATTAAGGCAGAATTCTTCCACCTCATTGCTTAATTGTGGACTCCAGTGGAACTGTGTTCATAACAGTCCTTCTGATATATGGTGGTGGCCATCTTGAACAACCTGCCTGGTCATAAGCCGAATGGCATTTAATAATCAGCACAGTAAAGTGTTAACTTGCCAAATAAACTCAATGGACTAAGCTGTCATTTCTGATATAAAATAGCTGTACTACTCTAGCTACAATGCATCATATACCTGTAATAAGATTTTCTTATCTGAAGTCAGATTTGATAGTATGTATAGAAGTGTTGAAAACATGTTCAGTTGGTCAGAATTTTAGCTTACAATAGGCATTTCAAATAGGATTCAATCAACAAATTATGAAGAACAGAAAACCTAATGACACACCTAATTACTTCTTTGAAAATTAGCAAACACATTAAATGATACTTTTAATATAGACATATCAAAGCGGGCACACAGCAGAAATTATTCCTCATAAATTGTTTCAGAACTTTGCACAATAAAGACACGTTGTATTGCATTCATCTATCACACTGTGATGGTAATTGACAGGCTGAATAAGAATAGAAGAACAGATGGTTGTCAAATTTGACCACTGTCTCAATTGTGGACAATTATTCCATCCATCCATCCATTTTCCAACCCGCTGAATCCGAACACAGGGTCACGGGGGTTGTGGACAATTATTTATTTTTTCAAATAACAGAAAATTAAAATAAGTGAAATAAGTTTCAAATGGAAAATTAAGGTCCTCCATGAAGGTCAGAGAAGGAGGTGCCAAGTGCACAACCACTTCCTGCCAGTATGCACCGCAGCGGGAAATGAAAACCTGATGTAACTCAGTGCCGGTGTGTATCAGCCCACCCCAATCCCCAATTGTACTGTAAATATTGTTTTTCTTATGGATCTACTGTAGATTTGCATGTTTTTTTTTTCTAACTTTCTGCTGTTGTTCATGGATTTTGTGTCCAGCTTGTGTTTTGTTGGGAAGTGTTCAGTTAGGGTGGCCTTTTCGCTCTTTTGAGCATTTTGCTCTGTTTTTCTGTTGTGCTAAATTAATCTTAATTTTTGGTTTCTTTGTTTTATCCTATTGTACACAAGTTGGTGTTTATAATCATACTCTTTTTAGCTTTATTTTTGGGACTTTTCTTGTTTTTAGCTCAGCTTTCCCTGTTTGGGGCCTGGTTGTCGAGAAGCCTGCAGTTAGCAGTGAGGAGTAGGTAGACTGGTGTGGGCCTCTTCTGGGCTAGCCAGTGAAGGTCCTGTACTGCCGTATGGATATTATTATGGAGGCCTCACGCCATTTTTGTCGTGTTTGTGACACTATCTCATAACAGTATTTAAAGCAATAAAATCCATTTATATTGTTTCAACATAACATCCAAGAAATTTGAGTTAGTTCTACTGGAAATGAACATGTACAGCCTTATAATAAGATCATTTTGAACAAGTTTAAGTTAGCTGTACAACTGCAACATACACCTAAGAAATTTGATGAATACAGATGCCACAGGGCATGTCAACAAAAAAATTTAAGTATTCTGTTGTGCTTCTTTTTTTCCAACCTCTAACGGATTTTTCAGAGGAAATGTATGCAAACCCACACAGAACATTGGAGCTCCATATAATTGTCAAGATGGGAATTCAAACTAAAATATAGAAACTGTGACAGCACAGCTAGATGCCACTCAACATTAGCCACAGCATCCAAAATGTATTCTGCTATGTAATGAAGAAATAATTTTTGGGTGATTTGTGAACAGTCTTTATAGTGTGACAGATAGGGGGCGCTGTCGCCCTCAGATCAGATGCCAGACACCAGATAAAAGTCCAAAAACTAATTTTATTTAGACAATAATGTGCACCAAGCACCCTCCACTCCACAATACTCATAAATAATACACTAATCAAATCAATACACAATAATCCTCCACTCCCAGACGCATTGTCACCCTTCCTCCCGACTCAGCTCAATCTGCTGGGGTTTCCCATCGTCCTTTTATACTTCTTGACCTGGAAGTGTTTCTGTCCCTCAGTCCATGTGACTCTTAACACTTCCGGGTCAGGTGAAAACTCCTTTTCTTCATCCCGGAAGTACGTCATTTCATCTGTCGCTGTGACTAGGACGTACTTCCGGGTTATAGGGAAAATACAAGTCTTTGGGCCTCCCTGCGGCGTCCTCTGGCGGCCCCCACGGTATCCAGCAGGGCTGTGAATAAAGACTCCAATGTCCATGATGCCCTGCTGGCATTCGGGGCATCTCCATATTGCAGAGAGGGCTCCATCTGACGGCCTGGGGGTATTGGCCGGGATGAATGGATGGCCATATCCCACAATAGGTATCGACAAGGAAAAATGCACAGGAACATGTATTGGAATCTTTTTGCATTATAGTAAATACATTCTGAGTAATCTTCTGAGAGGGTTAAACAGTATATTTCTTAATGAGCCTGGATGGTTTAGTACATCTTATCCCCTTGTTCATAGATGATTACACCATGATAGACACATATATCTGACATCTGGTCCTTTTTGAATATCATACTTTCAAGGGGGAGAGTAATTGCTTCGACAGAATCTGTGATCTGAGTAGAATAAAATAGGAATTAATGAAAATTGTTTTTCCAAATAAGTCCTGGAATCAGTCCTGATCTGCCATACTAGGGGATTAATGGCATTGTTCTTTTTTGAACTTGGGTGTCATGAATGAGCTGGCCAGATGGACTTAAACGTAGGTCTATAAGAATGGTTGTATCGGCAGAGAACATATATTCAGCAGTATTGTACGCTGACTTCCCTAATCTCTTAATCCCAGTTGAGCACTAAACTGATTGGGAACTCAAATACAAAGGCATGCACACACGTTTGCCTGATGCACATGTCTGGACTTCGCATGGCATTGCTTTTCACTTGTTACTGATTCCTAATGCCAGGGAAAATCTCAGCAGTAAAAAAAAGACTGACAATAAGTAACTGATTTTTACATTTTTAACCATTTAGTATTAAAAAAAATTTTATATAGTAGAATTGCAACTAAAATCTTTTTGTTCAAGTGCAAATTTAACATATCACAGATTGTTACTAGTGATATGTGCCCTCATTTACATGTATTCATATATATATATATATATATATATATATATATATATATATATATATATATATATATATATATATATATATATAATAGACCCCCCAATACACACACACACAAACAAAGCTGAGAGCCTGTCGTGATATATCACAGCAAGCAGCCACAGCTCTTACCAGAATCCCTTTAGCAACACACGTAGACTTTGGTCTAAATGCATTTGGCAGGATATAGTGCATCTAATAAAATATGCCCTTTTTTTCCTGCCATAGGCTGGGGACTAGAAATCAACTTTAATTATTTCAGATCACTGCACCACAGCGACCTCTAAGAAATGCATGCTTTTTCGGTTGCTGTGCTGTAATTCTGTTTGGTTAAAAAAAAAATGTAAAAAAAAAAACATTGTTCTGCTTAAATTTATTAAACAAGCGGGTAAGTTTCGCAAACAGTGGCCATTGGTTAGAATTGCATTGAAAAAAGATTGCCATTTGCCAGAGCAGTGGTATGCCAGCTGGATGTCCTTGATAATAAAAGTTTCCTAAAATATCTAATATGTTAAATATTTTCATGATCCACACAACACATGTGGTGCTGCTATATACAACTTTCATCCCAGGTTTACTTTCCATGTGAGTCTGAAATGCTGTTTTTATGCTGTATGAGTTTTAAGAGGCTTCCATTTCCTTTTTCCTTAGAATTCAATGATATGCTGTAAATGTAGGATATCTGATGATGGTGTGGCAGCCCAGAATACAGACAAAATGGACAAGGCATATTCACACCATCATTCTTTTAGATGAAGACCCAGCTCTAAGCTTATTCCTGCTACATATGAGTTCAGAGATTGAACCTTGTGGATGAGTGACTGTTCTTTAGAATATAAAAATGGGCCTTTAAGCACACTTTCTGTTCACTTAATGTGTAGATAAAAATGACAGGTTGGGATTTAAACAAGGGATTACTTTAACTAGTGCAATAGACAATATGGGTTGGCTGTCATCCTAGCCATTACAGGTTGTTTCTTAACTTAGCTAGGAGGTCATTTTAATGGAATGATGTGGATGGACGAGCATCCTAACCAGGTTTAGTTAGTGGTACCTTTTCTGGTTGGGAGGCCATTACAATGGACGGACAGGGGGAGACTTCTTCCTAGGGCCATGTTCTACCCCGGTACACAGGGTGGTGACATCCCTCTGACATGCATCCCATTCAGACACCTGCAGGGCTGCATGGGAGTTGTAGTTTTGGTGGGCAGCCATGTTGGTGTCCTTGGGTGCAGCTAGGGGGTGTTGGTGGAGACAGGTTTTCCTGTCACAGGGAGCTTCCACCTAACCCAGAAGCACTTCCTGGATGCAACGTGATAATACCAGAAGTACTCCCGGGTTCTGTACAAAGGAAGCGGCTCCACTTCACCTGTTGGAGTCGGAGTTGGACAACACTCACCAGGGAGATGTAGAGGGAGTATAAAGGAATAATCAATGTCAGTTCTGTGTAACTTGCGTTGGGAATATTTGCAAAGAAGCCTGTAAAAGGAATTTATGAACAATTCTATTTTAACCCGTGACTGTGCCAGGGAAATTGTGTCTGGGATTTGGGTTCTGTTATGCCCCCTAGTGGTCACACTAGATTATTGATGATTTGTTCCATGTGTCTGCATTCCTTTATGTGACTTAATATTTTCCAACCTTTCCATAAAATGTATATTTAACCAACTTTTTTCTGTGTCTCCAGTTCCTTGTTTAACTCATTTTAAAGTAGAGGGTGTTATATCCAATTTACTAATCCCTACTATAATTTTAAATATTTTTTGTTATATCATTTCTTAATCTCTGTATAAACTTCATTTCACCACTCATACCCCTTAGTCCTGAAATCAGATCAGTATCTCCTTTCCGACTTTCTCTATCACACTCTATCTTTTTTCACACAAAACTCCACTCAGCATTCCAATTAATTCCTAAAAGTGGATTATACAGTTTAAGAACAGAATGCAATATAACAACACATCTATTAGACTTCATCATTGTTTCAATTCTCTGTTTAGGTTATCATCAATTATTTCTTTCAGTGCCATACAATAGATGTGTGACTCTAGTTAACCTCCAAATTCTGTTTCTCGTTTTTGGACAAATAAAGTATTAATCTCTCTGTTTTAAGAAAACTCTTTAGTTTGGTAGCATCCATAGCGTGAACAATTGTGTAAATTTACATCTTATCAACTAAAGAGGTGTGCGCCATGTTTAATTTTCTTATCCATTCATTTCCTGTGCCCACCTTGTACAGTTCAAGTCTGTGGCTAATTGTAGCAACTCTCAGAAGCTACCACTTGACCATCTGCCAGTCCGTTCACTGACATTTCCACTGTTAGTCATATGAGGCCATACAGAGTTGCCAAATAAGATACTCTTGGGACATGGGAGTAAAAATGAAGTGCCTGAGGTAAAGTTAATGCAGACATAGGGAGAATATGGAAGTGATGGGGCTGGAGGTCTTGGAGCTGTGAGGCAGAGGTAGTGCTCACAGCCTTGAGATGTGTAAGATGGTCAACAATATGGACAGACGGATGGAATACTGTCATGGTTTGACATTTTCGTGCTCTTTTGGCCTTAGAACAGGTGAACTTTTGGTTGTCTAATAATGAATCGGTATACAAAATTGTATGTTGCTTAATTTTGAAGCCACATTATGTTTTATGCAGCAATTTTAACTATTCTAATTTCTTCTTCTTTATAATTCTTGTTCTTATGTATCTAATGCTAACTTGGCCTGTCTTTGAAAAAATACCCTGTCACCAATTTGGCTCTGTCAGCCTTTGTAATAGGCACTGTAAGTTAAAAAAAATCTCACACAGTTTCCCTTGCTCAAGTGCAAATGTACTGTATATATGTGCTGATTTTTTTTCTTAAACTGGTACAATCACATAATGTAATGCTAAATCAATGAGCAAAGGAGCATATCAAGCATACATGCCTTCTGAGGGCTGTGCATCCAAGCGTGTGAGCTCCTCTCTTTCTTTGCTTGTGCTTAGACAGTAGTTCAGAGTCAATGTCTGTTTACTATTAATAAAGTGTGAATAATTCTAGTAAATATTTTGGTGTCTAATACTGACAAAAATGTATCTTTCTGTCTAAGGAGTACATTCATGACTTATTTGCTTATATAATTCCCCAATTTGTCCACTTCAGACAAGACAATCCTTTCAGTCTAAGGGGAATATTTTTGTCCTATTTTAAATATCATGGCTTTCCCTATTAACAAAATAAAAAAAAATTATTAGAATAAATAATATAGAAATATGTGTTTCTCCTACTCATAAGTGAATTCTTGATCACTCTCTCCATTACCATAGGAAAAAGGTCATTTTTTGTGGCACCTACCTTCCAAGAATAATTGACCTTCAGCAGTTTCAAATTCTTCCCCAGCTGAATTCTATAAAATACTTTAATCCTCCTTTAGGCACTGCCAAGAGCTTTTGCAATTGGGGGCATATATAAAATGGTTACAGGCAAATCCCTGTGATGGACTAGCACCTCATCTAGTATTAGTTTCCTCTTTACACCCAGTGCTTTCAGGATAAGAACTGACTTCCTGCAAGCCGTGAAATGAAAAAGTAGGTTCGAAAACTGATGAGTAAATGGATGCCACAGGATGATCTGTGGCACATGCAATCACACTTTGATTTGTATCTGAGATATCTTCGTGTATCCTGCATGTTTCAGTCAGATTTCATTGTAGTGTTAGTCTGAGATTAGAGATTTTTTTTTTATGTGGATCAATGACAAAAATGGCAGTAAAATAAAATAGAATCTGTAATGTGATAAAAACAACGAAGGTACTTTTTATAGCTTCTGTCATACTGATGATAAATTATCTAGTTCTAAGTCAGAAATAATTAAATTACATTGGTTAATTAAGAGCTTCAGCAGAAATGAAATTGAGATGACACCGCAGCCCACAAGGACTGCACTTTCACATCCCGGCTTCTTCTTGTCATTAGCTTTTCTGAATTCTTGCTTAAATTCAAATCTTGACTTGTATTTTCTCAATTAAAAATCGTTCTTCATTTTTTTGCCTCATCATGGCACCAGCCTCATTAGTTTGATTTTTAAGTTCCGACCTGTTTTTCCTACAGTTTTTTCAGCTGTATTACTTCAAATGCTTTTTTTTAATTCCAGATTCATTTAGGTTTATTTTCAGTCCATGAAATTCAATTCTGTCAATCTCAAAAAGAGTGAGAATGATAATAATGAATAATGGAAATGTGTTTTAAGAAACTCAGCACTTCTCAGCAAGGCTTAGCTTTACTCAGCTGCTAGTTTTGCTTTGAAGATCGTTTTGAAAGAGAAAGCAAACTCAGAGGGTACCCAGTTGTTTGTATGACATCCTGCTGCTGGAGCAATGATCAGATTTATTAAAACATTTATTTTATTTTTGGATCATTAAAGACAGACATATGTATTTTAAATGTATACAGTACAGATGGGTTTGCTTTTAATAGCCCAGTGGATAACAGTCTGTATACTCAGATATTAAGTATTAGCATAATGGATCTTCTACCATTAACTTTTTTTAAAACACATTCATCAAGATCATGGGGTCTGCAGTCTGCTGCAGCCATTACAGGGGACAGTCCCATGTAGAAAATTTACAGACACCATTTCACATAAAGTGCATGTGTTAGAGATGTGAAAGCCAAAATATCAATATAGACATTGGAATAATGTGCTAGGAGCAGTGAGGCTCTAGCACTAATTTTTGTGTCATCAAAACCATTTATAAAAATAATTTGGATGAACCTTAATAGCAACTTTTCTCTTGTCTACTCAGACAAGCTTGTTGGACTGAATGGTCTTCTCTTCTTTGTCAAGCATCCTATATTGTTTTATCCATCCATCCATCCATTTTCCAACCCGCTGCATCCGAACACGGGGGTCTGCTGGAGCCAATCCCAGCCAACACAGGGCACAAGGCAAGAACCAATCCTGGGCAGGGTGCCAACCCACCGCAGGACACACACAAACACACCCACACGCCAAGCACACACTAGGGACAATTTAGAATCGCCAATCCACCTAACCTGCATGTCTTTGGACTGTGGGAGGAAACCGGAGCGCCCGGAGGAAACCCACGCAGACATGGGGAGAACATGCAAACTCCACATAGGGAGGACCCAGGAAGCGAACCCAGGTCTCCTTACTGCGAGGCAGCAGTGCTACCACTACACCACCCTAGCTTGAATATTATATGATTTATTTGATATTTGCTTAGTTGGTAACATTATTAAATAATTCAGATATAATCTTTAAAAAATGAAGTAATTTACTAAAAATGTCTGAGAGTGAACTTGGTGATATTCTGAACCCACTTATTTCATTACAGGGCCACTGAGAGACAGACCCTGTTTTGATAATAATAGACACAATCAACCCCATAATATGGTGTCCATTTTAGGACATTCTTCTCCCTCAGACATAATGTCATCCTTCCTCTGATAAAACGTCATCCTCCCTGCTGCCTCTTTCAAAAAGGGCATCCGTTGTCTGAAAATATGCCATCCATGTTCTGCTATCTGACAAAGAGTTTGATCTTTAGCTTTCAAAGTTCAAACTTTTTATCAAAATAGTCACAACAGCTAAACTAAAATTACAAAGAAGCATATAGTACATTTGATGCCTTCATTAAACGATCAGGATTTCTCTTCATTTGTAGCAGGTACTTATTTTTTTTTCTTTCCCTACTTTGACTTTTGAATTGGGCACCTTCATTTGCAACTAATAGCACTATGACAATTCCATCCACATGCCAGAAGTTGCAGGGGTCCATTCCTACTCATCTGATTTTTAATATTTTAAGTGATTCATATCATGAATAAAGGCAATAATGCAAAATTTACATAGTGACATAGTGCTTAATTGTTTAAATATAGTCCATTTATTTCATATTTTATTAATTACATTTTTTAAAAGAGATTTTTCTTCTTTTTTTTTTTTAATCATGACATTACTATGAACACGGAGAGAAGGCTAATAAGATCTTAGCTCAACAAATCCATAAGCGGGAAGTTCACAGTACAATATCGATAATTGCCAACACAAAATGAGAATAAATCATTGACCAAAACATATAACGCACACATTTAGAGATTACTATAAGTCCTTATATTCTACTCAATTTAAAGAAGATAACACACAATCTAATGCGTTTTTTGATGTATTACAAATACCACAGCTATACACTCTCAGTGCAGAGGAAACGGATAAACCTCTGAAACTCTCAGAATTATTAGACGCTAAAATCTCACTTCAGAGTGGTAAAGCAGCAGGCCCTGACTGCCACCCTGCTGAATTTTATGAAAACACTTCAATTAAGTCAGCTCCCCTATTATTAACAACATTTATAAAAGCCAGAGGCAATGAAATTCTACCTTAAACATTTTGACAAGCATTAATGACTGTTTTCCCTAAGAAAAATAAGAACTTATTCCAATGTGCATCATACAGACCAATCTCACTTCTGAATAATGATGTTAAGATACTCTCCAAAGTTATAGCTAGAAGGTTTGGGAAAATACTTCTTTTGGTAATATCACAAGACCAAACTTTGTTTATTAAAGGCAGACACTTAGCTTCCAATCTTCAACACCTGTTTACTGTAACATATTTACCCATAAAGTCTAACACCCTGAGATCTTATTATCTTTGGATGCAGAAAAAGCATTTGATATGGTTGAATGGGACTACCTATTCACCAAATTGCACAAATCTGGGTTTGGCCCGAACATATGTGCATGGATCAAACTATTGTATACCGGTCTAGAAACTTCAGTTTGTATTAACACAATTTTTCGAGACTACCTCAAACTAGAATGTGGTACTAGACAATGATTCCCTGTCATCACTGCTCTTTGCAGTCACCATTGGCTGTTCACTTTCGAAATGCATCAGATATAAAGGGGATTATCAGAGAAGGACTTGAACAGAAAATAGTACTATATGCAAATGATATGGTACTATTTATATCAGACGCACAAAATTCTGTGTCTGCAGTGCACTAGCAGAATTTCAAAAGATATTTGGACTCAAAATTTATTTGAATAAAAGTGAACTTTTTTCCAGTGAACTCTCTAGCACACAACATCAGATTGGATACCTTCCCCTTTATCATCACAGGTTAGTTTAAATACCTAGGGGTAAACATCACAAATAAATATAATACTCTTTTTCAACACAATTCTGCTGTCTGCATGGAAAAACTTGCATAGATATTCTGTCCTCCATTTCATTTTAGCAGGGAGAATCAACACTGTCAAGATGAATATTCTTCCCCAAACTTCTTTTTCTATTCCAAAGCATCCCCATATACATTAACAAATCATTTTTAAAAATTAGATTCAATCATAACCTCATTTATTTGGAATTCGAAACATCTGTGCATCCAAAGGTCAACCCTGCAATGACCTAATGCAGAAAGTAGCATGGCACTACCTAACTTTCAGTTTTATTACTGGATAGCAGATATACAAGCTATAAAAACCTGGACATTGATACAAATAGATGAACACACAAAAGCTTGGTCCACAATAGAAATAAAATCCTGCAGTAATTCTTTATATTTCTTCCTTTTTACCCCAGTAAATACAAATTATCGTCAATATACTAACAACCCAATTGTCCTACATTCACTCAGAATATGGAACCAATGTAGGAAGCACTTCAAGATAGAGAAGCTAAAAAATAGATTTGTCTTTAAAGCTAACTATAATGTGAGAAATAAAGTTAAAAATAAACAGTGATATTGCAGCTTGTGTAAATCTTAGTAAATTCACACTTTATACTGTACTCACTTTATGAATATGCAGAACACCATACGCTAGCTAGTTTTATTTAATGGTTTTTTAATGAACTTCACTAATAGGCAAGTAAAAATATCAAATTGCATTATAGGGTTTGCAGTTAAATAACAAAAATAGTTTAAAATTCATGCAAACAAGGTTTAGCTCAGGCAGTATATTGTGACAGTGAGACTGCATCTGAAGTTTCTTGTGTAGTTCTGGTCAGCATTTGTTACTCAAAAAGGTTTCCAATTATAAACCAGATATATTCAGGTTATAATTTTCAAAAGAAAAATATTCATAAACCATTGTTTTAATGTCCTGTTTTTCAATAAGACAGAGGTGCTGGTTAAATTGACAGAATTTAAACACTGAATATCATAATAATAATAATAATAATACATTTTATTTATATAGCGCCTTTCCCATGCTCAAGGCACTTACAGAATAAATAAAGAACGGCAGAATATACAGTATATAGCATTGTACAAACCAGATAAATAAACAAAGAAGATTAAGACAGTAAATTCTGAAAAAAAAAAAACCAGACAACATAATTGATGGTCTCGCGCACATACACACAGGTTACATGAGCATCTTGACAGAGAAGTAAACTGAGAGAAAGGTAATAAAGTCAAGTAGAGCTAAAAGCCTTCCTGAACAGATGAGTTTTGAGTTGTTTTTTAAAAGAATTCATGGAGTCAGCTGACCTGATTAATTTTGGTAGGTCATTCCAGAATCTGGGCGCTATACAGCTGAAGGCCCTGTCACCCATGGAGTGTAGATTAGTGACGGGCACAACAAGATTACCAGAATCAGAGGACCTTAGTGGGCGGGCAGGCATATAGTGATGGAGAAGGTCACTGATCATAGACAGTTATATATTTGCAAATGAAAAGTTTGAAAAATGAGAAGCTCGGTTTGTGAAAATTAATTTTGGATTTTTTTTTTGTGAGTAAAAGGAATATTCCAGTTGAATTTATTTTTGTTTTTAATAGCTTAAGAAGAATGTACTAAAATATCTTTTAGATTTTTATTTCTGTGATATACAGCTTGTCACAATAAGACATAGGAATCATCAAAGGTTTGGCGCAGCCACCCATATAATATCCCTAGCTGCAAAATGGGTAATTTTGATGAGTTGTGAATGGTACAACATCCAAAACAGAACTGATTTGATAGTGAGAATATGGCGGCTTTAAAGGCCAGTACAGGAAGTGACATCATCAGGACTGGAGCCAGAAGTGATTTCATCGGGACCAGAATTGACATCTTTAATGGCACTGGACCTGAAGTGACATCTTCAGGACCGGAAGTGACATCTTAAATGGCGATGGTACTGGAAGTGATGTAATTAATGACACTGGTTCCGGAAGTGACATCATTAATGGCGCCGAAACCTAGCAGGATTTCCCGTGGATGGTCTGCAGAGGATTGAGAGAGAGAGAGTTAGTGCAGCTCGCCACCCCCTGTTCTGGTGTGGTGCTACTATTATTCAGGCCCTCAAGCTGCTTTCCAATTGTATGTGTGTGACAAGCTCATAATGTGAATTGTTGAAATGGAAGAAAAACATTTTGTAATTGTGTAAAGTGTGTGGACTAAACTTTGAAATAGACTCAGGGAATTAAGGCTATTTATTCTTGAGTAGAGAAGACTGTATAGGGATTATAAATTATAGTTATTATAATGTGATAAAAAATATGAATCAAATTCAGCTAAACTAACTTTGTAATGAGTATGTGAAACATGGTCAGAAATCTTGCGATGCATTGGTTTTCTGAACCCGCTTAACTCAAATGTACAGCAGCTCATGTATATTAGTTTATGAGGCATGTTTTTTGCTTGTCTACTAAAGTTTGCATTATGCTGTATGTTTTTGACCTATATTTTTATAATAAAATGTATCTTTTTTATTGTAAAGCATTCTAATAACATTGAAACTACATATTTAAGATGCTGCACTAAAAAATATATTATTAAAAATAATTGTATTGTAAAGGTACTGTATAAAAAATATAGTGTAACCAATAGGGGGCCGCCACCGAGCCACAGACCTAATACAGTGGAACCTCGGTTCACGACCATAATTAGTTCCAAAACTCTGGTTGTAAATCGATTTGGTCGTGAACTGAAGCAATTTCCCCCATAGGATTGTATGTAAATACAATTAATCCGTTCCAGACCATATGAACTATATGTAAATATATATTTTTTTTAAGTTTTTAAGCACAAATATAGTTAATTAAACCATAGAATGCACAGCGTAATAGTAAACTAAACGTAAAAACATTGAATAACACTGAGAAAACCTTGAACAACAGAGAAAACTAACACTGCAAGTTTGCGCTATAGTGCTACCAACCGCTGGCTAAAAACACTTTTTTTTTAATGAGTTTTAAGCACAGAGAAAAAAATGAACATTAGAAAAAATCCGTAATTTAATAAACCACCAAGAAAAGTAATATTGCAACAATGCACACTACGAACCGATCGCTGTAAACAGAAGTGAAAACAAAATCAAGCCCAGTGCATTCTTTAACTGCCTTCCTACCTTATGCGTCCAGCTCTCTCTCTCGCGCTGCCTGTGTGTGTGTGTGTGTCGTGCTCTCTCGCTCTCTCTCTCTTGCTCGCTGCCCAGGAAATGCACAGGGAGAGACTGAACATGTACAAACCGAAAGGGAAACTGGCTTGTTCGTATACCGAGTGTGTGGTTGTGAACCGAGGCAAAAGTTTGGCGAACTTTTTGGTCATAAACTGATTTGTATGTGTACCGAGACGTTCGTGAACCGAGGTTCCACTGTAATCCCCAACACAGTTATGGGTTCCAATAATGGATTTTTAATCCACCAAGCACTTTTACAATGAAGCACAGCCCATAACCATACAAATAATGAGGTTTTTCCCTCTCCTTCCACATTTAGTTGACTGTTACATGCTGCCTCTCAACTGTGACTTCTTCAGGTAAGGCAGCTGACTTATGCTGGACTTAGAAATGGCTTTCAATGATCCAGCATTGTGGGGAGCACTTCCGGGTTGTTTCAGAACCAGGACAATCCTCCCCTCACTGCACCCCCTTCCAACACCCAGACACACCAATGGGGTTGCACTTCCACACTCCATTTCCCATGAATCCCTGTGGGTTTTCAAGCTGTGACGCCTCCAATGGACCACTGCCACCTAATGTATGGGGAATGGAACTACTCCAGGCCTCCAGCTTCTGTTCATCCATCCCCTGGCACCTGCCAACTTGGCAAGAGGTCATACTGTTGTCCAACTGGGATGTCTGTCTGTTCTCCATAGCACTCACAATAGATAGATAGATAGACAGGTAAATAGAATCTTTCCCAGAAATGCATATTATGTTTTCATCTAAATATATCTTGTATTTTGAAAACATACTCCATATCTAATTAGTGTGGTTAGATGAGGATACTGTTTTTGAAACAGCTACTTGTCATTCAGGCCTGAGTAGCCAGCTTGAACGTAAGTATAGTCTAGCCAGAGAATCTCAAATGTTTATGGTTATTGTGCTGATGTTTTTGAAAAATGTGATCCTAACAAGTTATATAACTTTCTTTTCATTTATTTTCAGCAATTCATGAATTTCCTCAAGACATCTTTTCAAAGGAGCAAAGAAGAAAAGGGGCCGTGCTTCTCCATGTGTTATGTGTGAGTATACTTACTGAAGATTTTTCTGTCTTTGGTGTTGTGTGGGAGGATTTCCCAGAGGAATACTCTGGTACTCTTACAGTTGGTCTGAAAAAGCTGCATTCCACAGCTGGCCATGGAAATGCAGGACCTCCTCCAATTGGATTTGTGCAGGCAAGCAATGCAATTTGTGCATAATTAGATCTATATTAATACAACTGCCTTAGGTGTGAAAGCAAATGCAGTCTCAGGTCAGTGAACAGAAACATAATGACATAAATCACTCATTACCCTCAAACATTTATCACAAGGCTATGAAGATTTCTGCATGTTGGGGCAGTGCTGAAATCTCTTAATTCTCAGGTTTACTGTAAACCTCATGTGTATCTTAAAACGGAAAAAATCACGCTGCAGCAATGCTCTTAACCTGATTAAAACTTAAATCTAAATAACAGCTATATGTACTGTTGTATGAGCAAAAGTAACAAATAATGCTAGACCATTTATGTTTGTATTTTGTACTGAGCTCTTCATTTGTGATGATCAGTTTTGTCCTGTAACACTTGTCTGCCAGAATGATATTTATTCAAATATGTTGACCTCTTTTGTAAGTCACTTTGGATGAAAACATCTGCAGAGCAAAGAAATGTAAATGTATGAGAGCAATCATTAATATGTTTTTTTCTTACACCCCACTTAACTGCAATATCATTCAAAAGACATGAAAAGTGAATACAGCCTTATTGAACAAAGATTAATTGACTTAAGCTTAGTTAGATCTGAGCTTCCACCCTAAGAGCATTTGGCAGATTTTAGCAATTTTTGAGGTTACTCGACTTTTGACTGAAATAGAGGATCAATTTATCAGCTCCTCGGCGACTTGCACACTGAAAGTTAATGCTTTTGCTCATTTTTCTGATCTGCATGGAAACACAGCTGACTTCTAAGACGAGAGCAGAATGAGCTCCCTGCACCCTAACAATAAGGAAATTCTCTTAGGGATTTTTTTCTTTTTTTATTCACAGAATTCCATCATCAGAAAAAGAAAAGTGAGAGTTTCTTAACAGCTTTTCACAGTCTTTGAACATCCATTTTCAGGGTGAACTGCATCATCTCACATCCCCTTGTCTTATTTACACCCTGGACTAGAGGAATTGGTGTCGCTTAGATAACCTTACTAGAAATACAGGCTGAAAATGTAAATATAATCTGCTATTAAAAAAAAAAAACCTACTGCATTCCAGTTAGTTTTGTATATGAAAACTTGCATTTATATATATATATTTTACAGTCATAATTGAAATCCTCTTTCTTCATTTTTTAACTTACCCTTCTAAAAGTACACAATTGTTTGTACAAATGACAAAACTGCAAATAAACTTTGGCAGTGTTATGGAAGGACCTTATTCTAGGTGCAAAAGAGTCTATTTCATGGTACACACAAATCAGCATTACAGATATCCACTTGAAGGCAAACAGACCTTTTTGACACTGTGTGTAGACTAGAATGTCTTTGGAGAAATGATAAGATTGCAAGAACACACTATAACAAGTCTGCTGTATGCACAGTGCTGGTTTCGCTCTCCAAGCCTCTCACCTGCGCCTCCCCATCTCAAGCTGAGCAGGAAAATACCAGCTTGCTCTTCTGAGCTGAAGGAAGCTTCCCATATTCTGAGAGGCTACCATTCATCTTCTGGCAGTGCCACTGCACCATTCTTATAACAAGTTTACTCGTTAAAGGATAATTTTGGTGTTTTTCAAGTCAAAGTTATTTCTTCATAATCATGGCAAACATTAATATGCCTCATAAAATGGTGTTGCAAAGTGATGCATTTTTTATAAATTTCAAAAAGTACCGATCCTGTTCTTGCATTTTAAAATGGCAATGATGGGGTCCTTTAACTGTGTTCTTGTCATGTTTCAGCCAGCATTTCCCCCTGGCTGTTGTTCACAGTTGTGTTTCATGCCTGTTGTGTTTAATTTGATATCAATTATTTGTATTAATGTTTCTTTTGTTTATAATGTGCATTTTTCTGTGTGTTGGGAAAGGGTGTGGCCTAATTTATGATCCTTGTGTTTTATGGGTGTCTTTCCAAGGAGATCAGCCAATCGCCACCAAGAACGGCTCTCCACCCTATTTAAGGGAGGGCCTCTCCTAGTTCCGGGTGGTTCATTTCGAACGTGCTAGGGAGTGGAGTGTTTTCTTGTGTTTACTGTACTTTTTTGCTTTGCTTTGCTTTTGTGGATTTCCTGGATTTTTCGAACCCGTGCTTTGTTTCTCAACTTTGCCTTTGGATTTCATCTTGGGACTGTGATTATTGATTTTTTGAACTTCTGCTCTGTTTCTGGCCACACTACTAGATCCTGCATTGAGACTTTGTTTGCTGTGTATTACCTTGCCTTTCAAGGAATCCCTTTGGGCTCTTCAGAGCTTTGGGTCTTGCATAGCCATTTGTTAAAATGAACCTTTTTATTTTATAAAGATTTCTCTTGGCCCTTTGGGTTTCTAGTCAGGGTTTTTGACCATGTTTCCTCCCTCTAGTGGGTGACTTTGGAAAGTGTTTTTGGCACCTGTGCTTTAAGGACTCCCCAGATCACAACAGTTGTGTGCTCTCCTGCTAAGAATCACCATCTGTAACAAAAAAACACCTCATATCTAAGAATGATGTAGCATCTCCACACCACATGCACTGCAGGTCAGCAACCCAACCTTGAGGCTCACACCCTACAGTTTTGTGTTTCCCAGTGCAAATGTGGGTACCATTACTAAGTTAAATGTCACAAACAGGTACCACCATCCACTTTAAATCTCAAAGCTACATTGCCACTATTTCACTATAGCAATTCTTTTTCTCTTACTAATAACTGATAACTATTATTCTCTACTGGTACTATTATAAAGAAACTGTGTTGGTTATTTTTGGTAATCACTTTTTTTGCCCTATAATTTCTGGGTACATACTGTATAACACAGAAGTTAAATTCAATAGCTGCTAAAATCTAAATATGGAAAAATACCCTTAATGTTACAATGCATTAGCATAGGATTGAACAGACCAGACAAATAATTTTGGGGATCACATATTTTTTAATAAAGTCATAATGTAATCCTGCAGTGGGCTGGTGCCCTGCCCGGGGTTTGTTTCCTGCCTTGCGCCTTGTGTTGGCTGGGATTGGCTCCAGCAGACCCCCGTGAACCTGTAGTTAGGATATAGCGGGTTGGATAATGGATGGATGGATGGATGGATAATGTAATCAGTATGTCAGAACATGTCCTTGTGCCAGAATCCACAACAGTGCCATTAGGACACACAGCCATCCAGACGGAGTGACTGCATCATAAGTCTCTCTTTATGAAAGGTTCTGATCAAATTCAGGAAGAAGCAGAAACACAGTTGTGAATGGAGTTATTGGATGCTGCAGTAATTCACGATGTAGACTCCTCCAGAAGAATGAGGTTATAAAATAAAGACCTCCAGTTCTTCACCATGATTAGATGAAGAGTCAGAAGGTGAAGAGAAGTTTAGCAGCTACCGTGCCCAAACATATGAACTTGCACTGTTACAGAGAAACTCAAAAGGTCTACGAGATGTGGGAATAGTAATTAATAGAACTGAAGAAACTGAAAAAACATTAAATACCTGAAAACCAAAACAGGAAGACTAAATCAATACATACGCATGAATGTTCTCAGGCCATCATGAGTGCAAATCACAACAAGCCTGGAAAAATGCAGCTTATGAGGGTTAAAATATAAACTATACACAAATTTAAATTGAGTAAATTGATGACTGGGATTTTTTATTGAAAATATAATATATTTGAAAGTGATATCCTGTAAAAGGAACAGAGGGTAATATGAGATCCTCACACCGAATATGAGATATGATGGGTAGGGGTTTATAAAAGGCCTTACATAACAACAAGTAAAGAACTCAGACAGGCTGTCAAAGAGCTAACAAAAATAGATCATCCAAATAAAATGCTTTTGAAAAATGTATCAAACAGAAAAAGCATCACCTCTGATGCAGCTCCATTTTTTAAGTTAATATGATTATTGATAAGTTAAACTGGATGATTCCAGGTTTGTACTGTTGCATCAAGATCTTACTACCGTCCACTAACACCTTTGATCCAGCTTTTGCCACACAGTACTCACACATACACTTCCTGTTCTGCCACAAGAAAATTGCCACATGAAATGAATAATGGACCAGGAGTAAAATGAGAAAAAATGATAAACAATTAACACAAGCAAAGGTCAAAACCAGACAGTCAAAAAGAGTTATGCTGTAAAACCAAAAATATTAAGTGAACTCAAAGTCAAATACAAACAAACAAAAGCAAAGCTAGCCATTCGTGCTCAAGATATTGTTTTGTTTATCCACAAACTTTGATGATGCAGATAAAGCACCACTGGTTTATTTTCAGTGTACTTATTTGACATTACAGGGTCATTGTTAACAACACAAATGTGCAAAATGGTGGTGCCCATAAAAAGCCTAATTGTCAAAATGTCCACAATAAAGATATAATTAATTTCAAAGTAATAAAAATTAATTGCTACCTCAAAAACAAAAATTAGCAAAGACTACATACAGCTTACTGAAAAACATGTGCCCAGCAAATAACTGAGGGTGTCACTGTGGTTAGGAGTGCTGTTTCACAGGGACCTGATTTTTGTATTCTGCCCTGTTGCTGCCTAAGCTCAGATTACATGTTCTCCCTTTAACTGTTGTTACAAAATGTCAGAAAGATCATGAAGGTTTGGGATACCTTCCAGTGATAATTGAAAAAACAAGACAACAAAGCGATTCACTGAATAAACACGGTAACATTTTTCTAGCCACAAGTCCTGAGCTAGACTAACTCCATGATGGTAGCAGTGCCAGTTATAAGGTGTGTGAGGGGGTCAACATGCGTGGGAACCAGAAGTGACATCACTCAACAGTCCGCCGCTGATCTCTGGATCTGCAGGTAGAATGAGAGAAAAAGCATTATGTGACAGCACCAATGCTTGGCTCGGAATAGTGTTACAGGTTTCCTGTCACAACATATATAGTATGTGTGACACTGTGTTTATTTTTCTTTGTATTATTTTGGTTTCCTGCCACATTCTAAGAGCAAGCATTTTTGGTGTAACAATGAATGGTAGCAGTATGAATGAATATGGATGTGTTTGTGAATGTGCCATCTGGAATTGGTTTTTGGCATTCACCCTGTGCTGGCAAGATAGTCCCGGGCTCCCCTCAATCCTGTTATGGAATAAACAGGTTAGAAAAAACATGGATGGATGGATTTGTAGGGCATAACAGTGCCAGCCTATGCCAGTTTTATGTACTGTATCATGAAACCATCACATTGTTTCTTTCAGAGTATAAATTTGAAATAGATGTAATTAGGATATTTTACTTTGTGATTTTGAAAGGTTGGCTCACCATGTGATACCAAATGGAAAATGTCAAACATTGTCAACAATTTACATAAAATGAGAAACATATATCATCAATGTATTCTTTCAGCAACTCACATAATTTGTTGGTTTCCACCTGTGTGAGAAATTAGTTGATCACCCACTTTACATAATTCTGCGAGGATAAGTGATATGCACTATCTCTATCTTGTCCCACAGTGTGGTAGCAGCTTTCAAAAGAAAATTTCAAGATTAAGACAAAAGGGCATCAAGTCAGAGATCTGTTTTTTTACAACAAGCCTGGAAAATGGTGGAAAATCATCTCAAAAGCATTTGACATATTTGACAGACTTTGGAGCCATCAGTTGTAGAAATGTGAAGAAATATTAAACTACTGCCCCACTGACTATGCCACTAAACCTGGATGGATCCTTCTTAGGGAAGCTAATACCAGCTCTTCTGTGTTTCCAAATGGATTACATACAGTGGATCCAGAAGGTATTCAGACCCCTTCACTTTCTGCATACTTTATTATGTTACAAATTTAATTTTAAATGGATAAACTTGCAATTTTTGCCCATCAATATACACTCAATAACCCATAATGACAAAATGAAAACATGTTTTCACAAAGGTCTGAAAATTTATTAAAAATCAAAAACTGAAATTTCTTATTTATATTGGTATTCAGACACTTTGTTGTGGCACACCAAATTGTGGTCAGGTGCATCCTGTTTGTTTAGTTATCCATAAGATGTGTCTAGAACTTCACTGGAGTCCATCTGTGGCAAATGGAATTTATTGGACATCAGTTAGAAAGTCACACACCTGTGTTTATAAGGTCCCACATTTCCCAATGCATGTCAGGATAAAACCAAACTGTGTAGTCCAAGGAACTCTCTGTAGACCTCCTTGATAATACTGTGGTGAAACATAGATCAAGACATTGGTATAAAACAATTTCTTAATCTTTGAGTGTTCTCAGGAGAAAGTGATCTTAATAATTATGAAATGGAAGTAATTTTGTACCACCAGGACTCTTCCTAGAGTCATCCTTCTAAGCAAATGGAGTAACTGGACAAAGAAGAGCCTTGGTCAGGGAGGTGACCAAGAACTCAATGAAAGCTTCAGAAGACCTCTTCTGAGATGGTAGAACCTGTCAGAAAGATGACCATCTCAGCAGCAGACCAATCGGATGAGAACTACTGTTGAGGCTAATAATGCAAAAAACCTCTTTGGATAGAACTCCAAGCACTATGTCTGATGAATACCAGGCACTGCTCATCACCTGCCTAATGCCATTCCTACAGTGAAGCATGGTGATGGCAGCTAATTTTCATGTCTGTCCCGCTCAGCAGCATGGACAGGAAGACTATGGACAAGAATGTAGTCAAACACAGAGAGGACTTTGAAAAAAAAGAGTGCATGTGTTCTTACACAGGGTGATGTTTCACCTTTCAGTGTGACAATGACCCAAAGCATCCAGTTAAGACATCACTGAAGTGGCTTTAGGACAAGTCTCTGACTGTCCTGGAGTGTCTCAGCCAAACGCCTAGACATAAACCCCATAGAACATCTCTGGAGAGACCTGAAGATAGCTATTTACACATGCATCCTATCCAATCTAACACAGCTTAAGAGGCTCTGTCAGGAAGAATGAGATAAAATGCCCAAATACAGCTGTGCAAAGCTTGAAGAGACTTACCCAAAAAGGCTTGAAGCTGGTTCTTCCATAAAGTGCCGAATTGAGAGTCCAAATACATATTTGAATGAGAGAGTTTACTTTTTAAATTTTAATACATTTGCAAACCTTTCGAAAAATATGTTTTCACTTTGTCATTATGGGTTATTGAGTGTAGATTCATGAACAATAATGGAAAGATTATTCATATAAAATTAAATCTACAACACAGTAAAGTGTGCAGGAAGTGAAGGAGTCTAAATACTTTCTAAATCCACACTAAGACTGTGACTCCTATGTAAGATGATTTTTGTGGATTCATACTCTCCAAGGCATTCTACAATGAGATGACACAGCCCACAGACGCCTGAGCAGAATTTCCTTTACAAGCCCAGCCTGCAGATGTTACTATATTCTCTAACTGACCACTGCAGAGGACAATTATAAAGCTTCAAGTCTACAGTATATGTCAGTACATCACATGGTAGCTGCCAAAAAAATAGAATAAAATTAGGATGCTCAGACACCGTTGGATATTTATCACTTATAAATGTACACAAGTGTTACATGTGGTATTGTTTTATAAGACATTTCCAAATAATTTATCAAAGGGAACGTAAACAAAAGAAAAATATTCATCCACACATTCATCATCAAACTTACATAGTCTTGATCAGGGTGGCACAAGCAAGAGCCCATTCTGCCAGGAACAAACCCCTGAAAATGTGCTGTTCCATTGCAAAGAATACACTCGCACATGCCCAAGCTCTTTCACACAGGGATGAGTCACAATACAGTTCACATTTAGAAAATCATGGCAATGGCCAGGTAGGCAATGTGTTAGACGGGGATGTTGTATTTACTTGTAGCTGGCTTGATATAACCGATGAGTACATGAGTAGGCCATAAGATCGATATTTATTGTTTTAATATAATGACTCAGATTAGTTCATAGTCAATCCTACTATTCCTAGGTCATAACCTGATATTTAAAAACAAAATGTTAAACCAAAATAAATACCAAAACTCATTATCAATTGAAATTGCCATGTCAAGGTTCTAAAGGTCATTTAATTTTTATATTTTTTCTGCAAATGTTCATTTTCACTTTACTATGGCTAGAGGAATGTTCATAAAGCAAGCACTGCAACTAATGTGTTTATTTACAAAAAATGGCACTTGTAGTGTATCCTTCCAACATCCTTGTTCATGTATAGCAACACTGTACATCTGCAGAACTCCCTAGTACTTCTTAATCATGTTATCCACACATGATATACAGACTATGTAAACAATGCACCATAAGAATCAAAAACAATTCATTCAGGCACATGAAAGAAATATTTGTCCCCCTGGGGAAAAATAAAAGTTCTGTCTAATCTAATCTAATACAGCATATACTTTAGCTCAAAACAATGTTCAAACACAGCAAGATCCTGACTGTAACCTCTAAGGCTTACTTTATGACTTTGGTATAGTCATTAAACCATTCTGCACAATATAGGTGTACAGATAATTGACTTATTTTGTAAAATTTCAAGTAATTTCACAAAAATATTAATATCATACATTTTCATTCTCATGTCTGCATGCAGTCATGATAGTTGGTACATACATACTGTATTGTGGTCATATAAATCAGCACATATAAACCTAGATTGTAAAGAAATGGGTAGGTCACCCTAATCTTTACATCCTAGGTTTTACTTTGATCTGAGCTTACAATAGCTATTGATATGATATGATATGATATGATTTACATGATCATAACTATTATATGATAAATTCATCTTTATTATTTTACTTGGAACATTCTTCTCTTTTCAAGCCATATTGTAGGTTCATTACAATAGTATTTGTTCTAAAGTATAAACAGCCACTTGTTCTAATAACACTTATCCTCAGAATAACTTCATACCAGGCAGTAGCAGGCTGTTTGCAAACATTCATTGACTCAGTCTTGTGAATGACATATTCTAGGCCTAGAAAAAGTATGTGCTGGAGTAAATAAAGGTAATACATTATTGGCAATATTGACCACTTTCTTAACTCATTTTACTGAAATCATGAATGAATCCCCTTGGGGGTGAGAGAATTTCTTGCAGATTAAAGGAAGTCAAGACATTGGACCTGTCCAGTGAAAGATGACAAAAAGAGTTTAAACAAGTGAATTTAGAGATGTACTTTAACTGCAGGAAATTGAAGAGTAAAAACTAATTTGTACAAATCTCTGATTTTTGTCTTGCAGGCTGTGTACATGTTCTATGCCTTGGCAATTGTCTGTGATGATTACTTTGTGCCGTCACTGCAGAAGATATCTGAGGTAATTCAAAAGGATGGTGATTTGCATGTCTTTGCATATGTGTGAGTGTGTGCATATCCTATATATTTATATTTCACTATATATCTAAAAAAAATACCGGTATTAAAGGTCATGTGCATGCTGAAAAGGAAATAAGATTAGAGGCACAAGATTTCAGCTATATAGCCTTCATTAGGTGTGCAACTGACAAGGACAGAACAGGTAAGCATATATAGGATGGGAAAGAGGGAACAACATGAGGGCAGATGAAAGGAGAAAAGGTGACAGCAGGTGATGAAGTGAGAGATTAAAAAGAACTGGAGAAATATGTGATTCCAGACTGAGAATGAGCTCAGCTTTTTCTCTTTTTCTTTGAAAAGAGTCTTTGAAGCCCCTGTGAAAGAACACAAACAAAGAAATTGGTGTGACTATGATTAAAGGCTGTGAAGTGCTCTGAAATAGGTTTTGTAAAGTCTTTTATCTTAACAGCTCGTAAGTGCTCCCATTTCCCTGTTTCACCTACAGTTTGTAGATGGCTGGGCACTTTCTATAAGAAATGCAATAAATAAGATTTTTAGACTGGCAAGAGGCCTGTTGCTTAATATTGAATTTACTAGGAGGGACCAGATACAAGGCTACTGTTGGTGACACATCTGTAAGTGAAACTGTAGCTCCTGTCACAGATCAAAGTTCCTGGGGGGTGGATTTGGCTATCATCTGTGAACTGAGCTGCAGACGAGAAGATTCGTTTAGGTATATAAATAGAAAAAAAGAGAATGAGAACCTGGTGCCAAAATGGGCCTTTGTGCACAGATGTGTAATTTCTTCTGTTTCGAAAACCACAGAACACACTTCTTTCTTCCACAGCTTCCCTTTACTATGGCCTCTTCTTCATTTACCACAAATTCTATTCTGTGAATCTCTAGGTTGCCAAGTATCTGACCTGTAGCAGCAGTTACTTCATGTTAAAACTCTTAAAACACTTCCAGGACCATTTTAAAGTTCTACGTTTCTTAGACACGTTCTTGGTTACCTATTTTAAACTGGCAACACATTTCCGTCTGAACTCCATTCCTTCAGGGATAAGGTGCTACAATGCAGTAAGCTAGTGGGAGGTTAGTGGCCTGCTTGTCTTTGAAGACTCTACCCTATCAGGTCAATATGATCAACATAAAAATTCATTTCCCTTTACTTTTTTTCTGCTATGATTCATTAATAGAAAATTACATTTATTTCAGATATCTTTCGAGGTTATCGTTCAATATTTATGTTGTCATAATTCTTTGCAAAATGGTTACTAGGCTTATGGATATGGGTATTAGTACCCCTTCACTGTGCCTGGCTTCTTAAAATCTTCTAACTGTATGGACCCATTAAATAAGTGTCTATGCTGAGGAATTCACTCAGACTGATGCCTCCCTCCCATAAGCTCATCTCATCTTTCCCGAGATGGTAGAAGCAGGACTTTATCTAGTGGTCTTTCAACTGATAAATTTTAAAGGGACACGTCTGTCTGTGAGGGTGCCTCTTATGTAACAGATTTGCTCAGTGAAGGGGCAAACTCATAGGTAGTAATTTAATCTTAAAACTAGATTAGATTAGGTCTTTATTGTCACATACACTGCTGGAGCACAGTGAAATTCCTCTGCCACTGTTGCAGGGGTAGATGTGGAGTCTGGGAAATATATACAAGGAATAAAACAATAAGATGATGTAAAATAAATAAATACAATGAATAAGAGTGGCTTAATGTACATTATGCAAGCCAGAACTGTACAGGTGTATAGATTGCATTAAATAGAAAAGCGTTAAAAAGAAAAAGTGCAGATGGCAATAAACATGTAACACAGGTAGAAACATAAGTAGAAACCCAACCAACCACTCTACTAAAAGGAGTTAATCCTTATCTGCATTGGCTGAATGTGCTGCTCTGTGATCCAAAGGCCTTGAGCTCAAGCTCCACTACTGCCATCTCAGCAAAGACAAGTGGCTGCGGAGGGCCATCATCCTGAGCAAATTTCTGAGAAGTGACAGTAAGAATTTTTGTAAACATTTATATTCCACTGAGCCCAAAGAAGACAACACGCAATCTAATGCATTTCTGGATAATTCACAAATACCACAAATAGATGCTTTAAGTGCTGAGGAACTGGATAAACCTCTAACGCTAACAGAATTACTAGACGCTATAAAGTCACTACAAAGCGGGAAATCATCAGGCCCTGATGGTTACCCCGTAGAGTTTTATAAGAAATTCTCCACTCAGCTAGCTCCACTCTTATTGGTAACATTTACAGAAGCTAAAGACCACCACATACTACCTCAAACATTTCGACAAGCATTAATCACCGTCTTTCCTAAACAAAATAAGGACTTGTTACAATGTGCATCATATAGACCAATTTCAATCCTGAATAATGATGTTAAGATACTCTCAAAAATCCTAGCTAGAAGGATGGAGAAAGTGCTGCCCTCGGTAATATCACAAGATCAAACTGGATTTATTAAAGGCCGACATCTATCTTCAAATCTCCGATGCTTGTTTAATGTTATATATTCACCAGCAAAATCAAACACCCCAGAGATATTACTATCATTAGACGCAGAAAAGGCATTTGACATGATCGAATGGAATTACCTTTTCACTGCATTGGAGAAATTTGGGTTTGGCCCGAATATTTGTGCTTGGATCAAACTACTGTATACCAGCCCAGAAGCTTCAGTTTGTATTAATAACATTTGCTCAGACTACTTTAAACTAGAACGTGGTACCAGACAAGGATGTCCCTTGTCGCCACTGTTGTTTGCAATCGCTATTGAACCACTGGCGGTTCACTGCCGAAATTCTTATCAGATAAAGGGGATTGTCAGAGAAGGACTGGAACAGAAAATTTCTCTATATGCAGATGATATGGTCTTATATATATCGGACCCAGAAAACACTGTCCCTGCTGTTTTAACAGCACTAACAGAATTTCAAAAGATATCTGGTCTTAGAATTAATCTGAATAAAAGTATACTCTTTCCAGTGAATTCACAAGCATATAATATTAAATTAGACACCCTACCTTTTACCATAGCAGATCAGTTTAAATACCTAGGGGTAAATATCACAAGTAAACATAAAGCTCTTTATCAACAAAATTTTGGCGTCTGTATGGAAAAAATTAAGCAAGACTTGCATAGATGGTCAACCCTTCATCTCACTCTAGCCGGAAGAATTAACATTGTTAAGATGAATATCCTTCCTAAACTTCTCTTTTTATTTCAAAACATTTCAATATATATCAATAAATCGTTTTTTAAACAGTTAGATTCAATAATAACCTCATTCATTTGGAACTCAAAACACCCGCGTATCCGAAGAGCGACCCTACAAAGACCTCAGGCAGAAGGTGGCATGGCTTTACCTAATTTTCAGTTTTATTACTGGGCAGCACACATACAAGCCATAAAAACCTGGACACAAATAAATGCACATACACAGGCTTGGTCCGCAATAGAAGTAAAATCCTGTAGTACTTCTTTATATTCCCTGCTCTGCTCTCCAATAAATGAAAGTTATCGCAAATATACTAATAACCCAATTGTGCTTTACTCACTCAGAATATGGAACCAAATTAGGAAGCATTTTAAGATGGAAAATCTTTTATCAGTGGCACCTCTGCAAGAGAACCACCTCTTTCAACCTTCGCAAGTATATCCAGTTTTTAATACCTGGAAAAGTTTTGGGATTAAAATGCTCAGAGATCTTTATATAGACAACATATTTACATCTTTTGAACAATTACGTTCAAAATTTAACCTCCCAGCTACACATTTCTTTTACTATCTTCAAATTAGAAATTTTGTTAAACAGAAATTGCCCGATTTCCCCCACCTTGCACCCTCCACAATGCTGGAAAAAATACTGCTCAATTCCGAGGAAACAAACACTATTTCCACAATATATAAAATCTTATTAGAGTCCCTACCTTTCAAAGATCCAAGAGGACATTGGGAAGAAGATCTCTTAATCAATATATCAGAAAAGGAGTGGAAGGTAGCAAAGCAGAGAATTCACTCGAGTTCTATATGTGCAAAGCATAGAATTATTCAACTAAAAATTATATATCGAGCTCATCTGTCTCGCTTAAAACTGTCCAAAATGTTTCCAGGCCAGGATCCAACCTGCGAGCGCTGCAACCAAGCTCCTGCCTCACTGGGTCACATGTTCTGGGCCTGCACCAAACTAACATCATTTTGGACAAAAATTTTTAAGTGCCTCTCAGACAGCCTTAGTATCACAATCCCTCCTAACCCACTAACAGCTGTGTTTGGTGTCCTTCCAGATGGACTGGAATTGGAGAAGGACAAGCAAACGGTGATTGCATTCACTACACTCTTGGCACGCAGACTTATTTTGTTAAATTGGAAGAATCCTAATTCTCCTCTTATAAGTCAGTGGGAAACCGATGTTTTATATTATTTGAAATTGGAAAAAATCAAATTTTCAGTTAGAGGATCTGTACAAAATTTTTTCAAAACATGGCAGGATTTAATCAATATTATTTTAGAATAAGAGAAATAACTCTTATTGCATTTAACTCCCTTCTCCATCTCTTATTTATATAGATATTTACTTCTCTCCTTCTTTTGTCTAATGTTGCCTTATTAAAAAGCTTAAAGAAATTTTCCTTTAGCTAAGCTCTCCTTCTCAGGGGTGGGGTTTGATTTGTTTTCAAATTTGTTGGGTTATAAATTGATCTGTTTGTATGGAATGATTACAATGAAAATTAATAAAATAAAAATATTAAAAAAAATTTAAAAAAAAGATTTTTTGTAAACATTTACTCTAAGTTCTCCTCAGACACAGGAGGCCCTTAGGGCTAGACACTGTACCAGTTCAGCTCCTAAGTTTGATGATGGCCTGCTATTAAAATGATGACAACAATGATGATATGGCCTACAGGAATAAGTTTAAAGACATAGAAGTAAGAAGCCAAGATAATAACCTCACAATGATATCAGCAAATTTAGTAACTAGTCATTGACATAAAAAAATGAACAAGGTGACACTCCCATTTATATTAAAGGAGCTGCTATTGAGATGACCAGTTTCTTCAAGTTTTTAGAGCACACTCAGCACTAGAGGAACATGATGTTATAAGAAGGTGGAACTGAACCTCTAATTCTCTTTTTATTCACAAGTATGAATATGTTTCAACAACCAAAGGTTTATTGATGAAATGCTTCAGTATCTGGTATAGCACTTTATTGTACTGTTTCAATGAGATCCCCTGTTGTTAAGAGAGATAAGCAGAAAAACCTATTTTTCCATCACAGTTGAAACCACTTTAACTGTGGAATGAGGACATCCAACAGTAATAATAATAATAATAATTACTGTTAAAACCCTTCATTAAAGTCCAGGCAGCATTAAAGACATAAAATAAAGAATATACGTAAATATGAAAAAACTTCTTTTTAACACTGAAATTTCAGAATTTGAGTACACAAGATAGCACAAGAACTGCATTTTCCTCGCTGACTCAAGGACATCAAATAAATCACAGCTACTTCATGGCTCTCCTTCCTTGATTATAGTAGCTCATAATGAGAGGCTCAATCAAAAGCAATTCAAAAGATTGAGAGGTTTTCTAAATCTAACTACTTTATTTAGACAGATCCAGGAGAGTGTGCCAAAGTTTTAATAGACATTTACAAAGCTGAAGACAAATACCTGTGAGTGATGAAGATAAATGGCACATAAGAAAATAGAAAAACGTGAGACCTCCTATGAGTTATGGTCTGTTAACACCAAAAATATATTAGAAATGTACTCAAATCTTCTGAACTGGTCCTATTTAATGTTAGATTTATAGGACATTACTGTATGAAATTTTACAAATATGAGGAATTTTGTTCAGTCCATTACAACTCTTACAACTCAATTTAGTTATTTAGTCACTTAGTTAATCTGGCCCAGTATTTATGATACAATACAGACACACCAATTACACTAACAAGCTGAAATTTGGCATATGTGAGGAAAAACAACAAATGATCCAAAGGAACAACTCATGCAGAAAAACACAAACTCTGTACTCAAAATGACCAGGCCAAGGTTTGAACCAGGACTACTATTAATGTGATCAATCTTCTTTCATTTATTTTTCAATGGAGCAATATTAGTAAATATCCAGTCATCAGTTACTTCTCTCGTTAGATGAAATTGCTAGAATTAATGTATCAGTGATACCTTTCAAGAACTATGGAAAAATCCCATCAAGCCCAGAGTTAGTCCTCAAGGCAACTTTTTTTTTAATTTTAAAACCCTTAAACACAGAATATGTTTTGTGCTTCAGCGAAGATATTAAATTTATTTCCTCTTTTGCAAAATTTTGGTGAAATATGTATTCTGTTCTTTTGTCTTCCCCCCATTATTCTTTAATATTCTTTCTTGATTTGCTGAGCTTTTTTAAAATGATGGTCTATTATTTTCATCAAAACAGTACTGAAAGATTTTTTTTATTTTTGTCTGTGGTATTCGTTTGCTTGTATTAACCTTTCATTTGATCCTTACCTGTAATTTTATGTTTTTGCTCCCTGTAACATTCCTGTAATGTTGTCTTTTTGTTGGGCTTTCAATTATGCCTTTATTCATTCCGTGGCACCATTGTTACTTTCTCGTATACGAAGTATAGGGAAAGTATTGTACTCATCCAAAGGTTTGATGTCGAGATTTTAATGAATCTCTGCGTTTTAGACCCTCCCAACTTTCTAGTATACAGAGTATAGGGAAAGTATTGGAATCCTCCAAAAATTCAGTTTCGATATTATGATGAATATCGATGTGTTAGACCTCCCTGAGTCCAATAATACTATTTTTGGAATTATGTCTGTGTCTGTGTGTGTAAACATAACGCTTTCAATCAGGTCAACCAAATTTTGCAAACAAGTATTAGGTACAAAATGTAGATTTCTACCAACTTTTGGGCTATTTTTGTAAACCACAAGTGATACTTTACCTTTTATACATCCAGCTGCAGAGTCCAATTTATTCAACTTTACTTTTATAATAATTGCTCAATATATTATTAATTTGATTTGATTTGTTGTTGATGGTTTTTTAATGTACATTGTCTTTTGGTTTACTCCTCAAATATTCATCCCCATATCTGAGTATACGAGAAAGTCTAGGGGAGACCACTTCTGATTTTTTTTTGTTTTGGCTCTGGTCTCCAATTATTTAGTGTAGCAATGATTTTGTTTTGCATTTATCATCCACAATAAGTTTTTCTGTTTCTTAATTATTATTGATATTATTTTTTTACGAATGATAAGGCTATGATTTTTTTTGGAAGATTAACATAAGTAACTACTGTTTCTCAGAAAATCAATTATTTCTGTTATCTCACAGCCAATATTTAGAAAGCTGAAATCACCCCATGTCATCATATCTTCTTGGCTGCATATTACTTTTCTTTCATAAGAGATATTGCCGTTGTTTGTATTATTACTGTTTGTGAAATTTTAAATATTAAAAGTACTGAAGTTCTGCTACTAAGGTGATAAGTTGAGTGTAGATGGAAGTGCAGCCACAGCAGTGACAGCCAAGGTGAGAAATGCATTAAGAAATTCAGGGAGCTGTCACCGGTTTTGACTTTTAAAGGAGCATCCCTGGCATTGAAAGGAAAAGGTTGTGAAAACTGAATGAGGAGTGGGATTGAGAAATAGTCGGTGAAAGTGGAATATGAAACAAAAATGAAAAGAACAGAGATGAGAATGATCAGATTGATGTGTGGAGTGTCATGGAGTGACAAGAAGATTAATGCACAGTTAAGCAAAAAATTTGGTGTGGAGGCAATAGGTGTTGAGTTTTGGAGAAACCAATTAATGTGGCTTGAGCATGTTTTATGAAAGGCAGAGGATGATTGGTTGAAGAGGTGCACCATGATGGAAGTGGTGGGAAACAGATCAAGAGGGAAGCTGAAGAAGATGCAGAGGTGTTGGTTGATAATTCAAGTGGAATGTATATTACCTAAAGGGGGCTTAGGACTGTGAATAATGGAAGATAGAAATTTAGGTGCAGCCGACTAATTGGTTAAACCCACAAAATTGCCATTAAACTGGTAATGAGGATGATGATGGTCAGTATTAGCTGGCTTCTAGAAAACCTTAGTCAGTAAATCACTGACCTTTCCTTAATAATGTAGCACAGTGACTCAAATAAGTAACCTTCTTCAATGTTAATTATTTAAGTTCAATGTTGGCTTAAATATACAGCACCACCTCCTCCTCCTTCTTTCTCACCTTGCCATATCATTTGATAATGTATTATATTTTATCACTTCCATTTAATAAAGGTTTTGTACTAATGTTGCGCAGTAAGTTTTCCAACAGAATTTTGTGTAGTTAGCAATTGTGTTTGTGCAGGCGTGAGCCTTGCAGCAGCTTGTTACAGCTGCTCTGTGCCTTGTCTATGTATTTTAGTATTTTTCACACTGCTTTTGTCTTCTTAGCAATAGCATATAGTGTAATTTAGTTTTTGTAAGTGTAGTCCTCTATAACCATGAGGTCTGAGAGAGTTTTTATCGCATTTTAACTTTTTTGGTGACTTTTTGCTTTGCCAGAATGCCACTAATTAATATGGCAAGCAGCATGGACTGGTTCCTAGTTTATTCACGTGATCAGTTGCTTGCGCTGAAGTCAGATGCAGCAGAGCACAAAAAAATCTTTTAGGATATACCTCTGGAATTAAGGAGGAAGACAAAAAGGGGAAGTAAGAATGAGATGAGAAGAAGATACAAGCTGTATCTCCTCTCCGTTATTATGGGCAATGTTAGATCACTGGATAACAAGATAGATGAGCTTGTGGTGCTGGTTGAGCACAACAGGGAGTTTTACAAGTATAGTTTAATATGCTTTACTAAGACATGGCTTATTTCTGACTCTGCCATGGGCATGACCGGCTTTTAGTATGTGCGGGTGGATAGAATATGGGCTGAAATTGGAAAGTGCAGAGAGTGCAGGCTCACAATCTTTGTAAATGAGTGATTGTGCCACAGAGGTCACACTGTGATTAAAGAACATACAGTATCTGCATCCTGGACATTGAGCTGTTAGCAGTTAGACTACGGCCGTACTATATGTCCAGGGAGTTCTCACATGCAATCACCATTGTTGTTTACATCCCTCCATTGGCTATTACTTAATTAGTTGTGAAAATCCTGCTGCACTTTCATGACAAAAAAGCTGAAAATTATAGTCACTATTCTCCCATTAGTTTAAAAATAAAAATACACACTTTGTGCATGCTTTGACAGCACGATAATGTGAACGATCAGTTGTCAATTACAACAGTTTTACTTGTAGTAAAATGATGGTGAGATTATTTGTTATCCCACAGTCCAAAGACATGCAGGTTAGGTGGATTGGCGATTCTAAATTGGGCCTAGTGTGTGCTTGGTGTGTTTGTGTGTGTCCTGTGGTGGGTTGGCACCCTGCCCGGGATTGGTTTCTGCCTTGTGCCCTGTGTTGGCTGGGATTGGCTCCAGCAGACCTCCGTGACCCTGTGTTCGGATTCAGCGGGTTGGAAAATGGATGGATGGATGGATTATTTGTTTTTTAATAAAGTGTCATGCATAACCCTAATAAAGAAACAAAGATGAGACAATTGTTCAACTGTTTTAGTGAAGATAGCTACAGTTATCCACCCAAATGTCTAAACCTCTATTCCAGATCAGCATTGCTAGGAGCTGATGCCTATCTTGGATACTTTGGGCATGAAATAGGGTCCAGCTTCGGACAAGGTACCACCCTCATACACAACAGCAATGACAAAATGAAGTTCTCCATAGGTTCATTCCAAAATAAATTTTATTTAGCCAACAGTAGTGTTTGGAATGCCCACATTGGCCTTACATTCATGTGGCACAGCACAAAATACTTGGAAGCATGAAGAAAATCCCACCAATGGTACGACACTTTATGTGTTGATGGAAGCTCATAACGATAGAGACAAGCAGTTAGCGGGGATACTAACAGTTTACTTCATTGCTGAAAACAAATCAGCAAACAATTAATTTCTGTCATTCATGGGGTTTTTGAAGCCAATATTTATTGACTTCAAATTTTCTATTAGCATATTAACCGAAATGTCACTAACAGTGTCAAAGAACATACTGGATGATACATATCTGAATGGTCTGGGGGTGAATGAGATGCCTTCCCAAATTAGAAGAATTTACTGCCCAATGGTTTATTCTGGATTAGTACAGAAGCATAACCAATAGCAAATTCTGACCACTTACGTGTAGTAACTTGAAAACAAAAGAACAAAGGTTGTTTTACAGGGATGCTGAAATAATAATAATCTTAAATTGGCCAGTTTGATTTCACAAAGGTAACCTATAAAACTGCGATAAATCTAGAAAAGTAGGGTGTGATTT
Organism: Erpetoichthys calabaricus; assembly: GCF_900747795.2. NCBI lineage: Eukaryota > Metazoa > Chordata > Cladistia > Polypteriformes > Polypteridae > Erpetoichthys > Erpetoichthys calabaricus. The sequence continues at coordinate 74,870,947 of NC_041394.2, forward strand.
GGAAAATGAAAGATTTGGGCATTTGAGAGATGTGAAGATTGAATTGATTTGACTTGTCCATTAAATATTATTCATCATAAGAATTATTAACTAACCAGTGTATCCATCATATACTGATAGAAACATAAATGTCATAACAGGAAAGGTTGCAAACCTAAGAAAGTGATTTTCTATTATGCTTGGCTTGAAAGGTTAAAAAAAGTTTGTACAAATGACAATATCTTGAAATGATATGCAGTAAGTCAAAACGATAGGTAGATTATATTTTATTTATCCCCAAGGGGATATTAAATTTTTCATATTGTAATGATATATATTTTTTACTTTTTATTTTTAGTATTGATTTTAAGCAATATTTATTTTCAGTTACTGAGAGGAAATATTAGTGAATAATTTGTTTACATTAAAATAAATCAGTTAGTCAATGGTCGTCATATAATTACTTTAAACCCTAGGCCAATAATGCCTCTCCCCCATGTGTTGTTACATTTGGGGAAATCCTTGCTCTCCTTCACAAATGAAAACCAAGTCCTATTAGCTTGAAAAAAGCACCAGGATAACAAAAAGGCTCAACTTTTACAAGGCTCTTTAATTTTGCTGAAAGGCAAAATCCACCTGTTTTGAATAAAATGGAGCTTTATAGGGTTGGAAGTTTTAAGTCTTCCTCATGTACTCCACATTAGGAAGTCACATACCGTTGACTTTCATGAATGCTGGATTTCAACTGGCCCTAATTGCTCTGTCATTTCATGTGAGGAAACTCGTGGGTTTCTGCTGCAGCCGTTGGCTTCATTTTGAATTCATGTGAAGATAATGAATAATCATTTCAGAAATCTATTTATATAATTTTGCTGCCCCTTTTCATGATTAATTAATGGGAGATCTCTAGCTTAATGGAGTGCCACATTAATGAACCTTTGTCTTACTGGACTTAGAGACACTTCATTTTAAGTTTTGAAAAGAAACAAGGGCAGTTTTTTAAGATGTGAGTTTCTTTCTTTCTTTCTCTTTCTTTCTGCTCAGATAAATAAAATAGCAATCCAAGCTTTAATTTTTCTAATTAAGGATAGTAAGAGTTGGCAAATGGTAAAGGAGTTCCATGCACATGTGAGCAGTAAACTTCTTGTAAATGAGTCGGGATCAAGACCAGTAAAAACATATAGCATAGTATTAATGATGAAAATGCCTTCATTACCAAGTTATGAGGTTCTGCATTATTATCTTGACCATGTATATGTTGTCTGCTCTTCTCATGTAATTGAATGCTCAGTCACTGACAGTATGAAGTGTTTTTAGACACCAGCATGATATATGAGTGCTATACTCAAGGAAAATGAACAAAGCTAAAGATCTCAACGTGGCATGATAGATGCAATGGAAAAGAGCATACAGTATGAGGAACAGCATGACTGGTGTTGTCAAGGGTTACTGAAAATTACTTGTGATGAGTGAACCATGCTGAGTTCACTTCAGCTTGATTGCAGCGAAGTCATAGAAATGTTTTGGAAATACATTGGAAAAGGATAAACTGAACTAGATTTGTATGAATTGTCTGCCAACTATGCTGGACTGATTATTGGGGTAAAAATTAGGGTTAGGGTTAGGGCTACCACTGTGCCTCCCTGAAAACACTAACATTTCTTACAGACAGGAAGGAGATACTCAACTCTCTTCAACCAAAAAGTATGGTTTGTTTGTTGGTTTGTTTTTTTCTCCTGACTCTTTTATTCACTTATTGCCGTTGCTACCAAATGCACGACATGCACTTGGATTCTGCGCTCACTCCTATTTGTATCAACAGTACAGCACTCTGGACAATATTATTAAAGGGGTAGGTTCATGTATTACACAAAGGTCACAGACATGTTCATACAGAAAGACATTACCATTAAGATACAAATACACAAACACATTTATAGTTTCTTTTTACACGTGCATTTTGTGTTTAAATAGAATTCATAAGTTTTTAGCTTATTTAAACCCCTCTACTAAAATCAGTGGAGGAGCTCCTGTCCAGTCCAAAATTGACTGCTTCAGTTCTGTTGTGTCATGCTGGCCTCACAAAGCATCATGGGGAGCTAGGAAAAAATCTTATCTAAACTAGCCGCAAGGCGAATTTCCAGCAAAATATTCAGCAAATAAGGTCACTGGCAAGCACAGCGTATTTTCTGCAAAAAAGCTCTAGCAAATTTTACTGATCAACACTAGTCACCACTCACACATTCAGTTGGTGGCAGTTTTGAGGTCAGAAACAGGCCATTGTCGAAAGAGGCCAATATGGCTTAAATGAAACTAAGAGCTGAGAATTGTGATAGTGTCAAAAAATGCTACTTTGTCATGGAAGGAGTATGAAAGCTGATTACCAAATGCATTCCACTCCTGTCAGAAATAAACAAGAAGGTGCTGCTTCAGTAATTCAAATACAAACTCTAAAATGCTGTGAAAATATGCATGAAACTTTTTTCATATTGATGGTTTACATTATAGCTTAAAGAAACTCTTTAGGAAAACAGCCATCACAACAAAAGTTGTTTTATTCTTCATTCATTCCTTCCCCGGCTTTCACCTTTCTTTGGGACTTGCCCTCTGCTTTACAGTTTATTGAGTCCTTAATGCCTAGGGTGATAAGATTCTTCCAGACACCACATTGGCCTGTTGGGGACATTAAGTTTGGTCTTAGTGGGATTAAAGTCTGAACCTATAGTTCCTTTCGTATTAACTCTTTGAGGGCTGAATATTGTCCTCCCTGTTGAACATTGTCAGTACAACAATTAGCTGGGGACCAATCTGCTGAAGCTGGAACCTCACATTCATTTTCAATCACTTATATCAAAATCTGAGTCTGACAAGCCATAGTCCAGTTAAGAGATAATAGGCAAACGTTGTCCACGGAGTATTTTGCTTGACGCATTCGCTTTGATCTGTCGCCAGATGTCAGTGCCATTTTTGCCATTGTTTCTGCCATGCTACTCATGTGAGCGCAGGAAATCTTGGTCAAACCAATGAATCTAACTTTCCTTCTAGCAACGAGAGTCCAACTAAAACATAACAGTTGGTTTTGTCACAGTTTACAGTCGATTACCATCGTCAACTCCTCCTTTTGACAAAAGTCGACATCAGCCCTGAAAGAGTTAAGCGGGTTTACAATTACAACACCACCACTAACCTGCATCATGACAGTCTAATCCCATGTTCAGTAATTACAGCAACAAGCTAACATTTTGTGAATTCAGCCTCATGGTATTAGGAAGCACCAACATTGAAGGATCAAATGAACACTGGACAGCCAGAAGCAGTTATCTCTGTGGTAAATTGTCTGGCCCCTCTTACTTTAAAAAATAAAATTTAGAAAGATTATGAGGCCATTATCCTCTTCCTATAGAAAAATCAAGGTCAAAGTTTTTCTATCCCTACTGCATGAAAGGTTTCTGGCCGCCAGTATGTCATTACAGGACATATACATTATAAAGGATTTTTTTTTTATTCTCTGCTATAATGGTATTGCCAATACTCTGTCATTCACTCACTCACTGTCACCAGATACATCTTTACAGTATTAGAGGCCCTACTTAGCCATTCACATCTAATAAGCTACATCATTAGTGTGCAACAGAAAGTGGATTACACACATTACACCAAAAAGACAGAATAAATAAATAACAGATGCAAGTCAGTTTTCACAAATCCTAAACTTTTGCATTAAAACCAGTCAGCAGTGTTACTGACATTGTCATTGAATGCTAGGGTATTATTTGCAGAAACAGAATTTGTTAGTATCCTTTATTAGGTGGAGGTGCTGGGTGTCATGGTTTCACTTTAGCTCTGTCCCATTTTTTCCCCTTTTTGGGTTTTCTTTCTTTCAAGTTTCTTTGATTTTTTAAATATTATTTCCCCTGTCCCTTGTTAAGAATTGAGCCTAAGGGGGTGAAGCCTCTAATTACATTCATTTACTAAGCTGTTGTTATTGATTATGGCTGCCATCAAAGGCATATTTAAAAGGCTAGATTAAGCCTAATTGAATTGTTGAGGTGTTTTGTCAGTGTTAAAACTTGTCAGTGACAATCTGTTTTGAATAAATGCATACAAAATAGAAAAAAAAACTCCCAAAACCAGTTAGGGACTTTCACTAAACTGCCTTGAGACAGGTCTCACTCATGTTCGCCTGACCCAAAACTCCACATTTTTGAACAGGCACCAAAGTGGGGAACAGGTTTTAAAAGTTTATAATACTTTAATTGTCCCAAAATATACAAATATGCCCCTCACAGAAGAGGAGTAATCAAACCTCTTGCTCAAACAATAGAATCTTTTAATAGAAACAATTTATTTAAATTTAACAAAAGAAGGACAAAAATAGCAAGAAAAAGCACAAACGTTTGCTTAACACTAGAATTACCAGAGCCTACGAAAAAACTCGTATATCCGGCCCACCTTAAATCGCTTCTTAAATCCGTTCACATCTCTCCGCCAGCATCCTTTGTCCTCTAAATGTGCTGATAAAAGACAAGCTGCCAGCAGCCGGCTATTCCATCCCCCCACCGAGTTAGAACGTGAGCGAACTTTTCCCAGCTCACGCATTGATTGTTTACCTGGGAGTGAAGTGCAGTTTTACAGTGGAAATGATAGATCGTTATTTGGAAGACTTCCGTTTCTAAAGTAATCTGTGTAAACACATTGTTAAAACAGAAACATTTTCATATTTTAGTAATAAATGTTACAAAATGTAGTAGGCATAAACTATAGAATATATAAAGCCCGAGTTCCAAAGATCAAATAAACACTTTCACAAAAGCTTCAAGAATGATTTAACAGCTTCTGTGGCGTAGCGTGCTAAGGTTTGCCTCTTAGTGCAGAGTAGCTTTTCTTTGCCTCACAGACCTGAGTTCTTACTTGGGGGGAGGGGTGATGTTAGAGCGCCTGCGCTTATTCAGTACAGCAGGGACAACGCACATGTTCTTTTTTTCTTTCAGTACACGTGGCTTCCCTGTTTATTTCTATATCTAGTGACTTCTCTGCCTGTCTGTCTCTCTATTACGCAGTGCTCTGTCTGTCTGTGTGTTATGGATCTTAAAAATAAGTTATAAGGACAGTTGTTCCTGTTAATTGTAGTCTCAATTATTAAAAAAATATTTGAAAAGGAGCATCCCACATGAAAATATAACGATCTCAGTAACTGACAGTGCATACCAATGTATAAATTTTATGTCCGTTTGAGGTGTAAAAGAAAAGAAAAAAAAGCAACACTTCATTCCCAGAGGGGAATCGAACTCAGGTCTGTGAGGCAAGGAAAAGCTGCTCTGCGCTAAGAGGCAAATCTTAGCGCACTACGCCACAGAAGCTGTTAAATCATTCTTGAAGCTTTTGTGAAAGTGTTTATTTGATCTTTGGAACTCGGGCTTTACATATTCTATAGTTTATGCCTACTACATTTTGTAACATTTATTTCTAAAATATGAAAAAGTTTCTGTTTTAACAATGTGTTTACACAGATTACTTTAGAAACGGAACACACATTTCATGCGTGTCTTCCAAATAACGATCTATCATTTCCACTGTAAAACTCCACTTCACTCCCAGGTAAACAATCAAGGCGTGAACTGGGAAAAGTTCGCTCACGTTCTAAGTCGGTGGGGGGATGGAATAGCCGGCTGCTGGCAGCTTGTCTTTTATCAGCACATTTAGAGGACAAAGGATGCTGGCGGAGAGGTGTGAACGGATTTAAGAAGTGATTTAAGGTGGGCCGGATATACGAGTTTTTTCGTAAGCTCTGGTAATTCTAGTGTTAAAAATGTACTCCACAACAAACAAGTCCTAAACCGTAATCCAAAAAATGGAATTCAAACACAATTGCAAAAAAATTCTGAAACCAGAGAATTCAATATTCACAGGTAATGCACTCTTCAGCAATCAGTGAAGAACTGAAGGACCAACTCCCCAGTCTGAAATATAAAGACACTGAGGTCAGGGTGGCCCCGCATTGTGGCGTTCGAGCTCCAAAACACAAGGAAAGTAAGAAAAGAGAATACACACACAATGCATAAATACTCATACTCATTAATAAATAAACAACAATATTGATTACATTTATATTATAACAGAAACATAAGAATTAATAATAAAAAAACAAGAAATATGAAATAAACAAGAAATAATCTTGAGTCAGAGCAATAACCATGGCTGAATCATAACACACTCCTCTTTGATTGTAGTCAAATTTGCTTGTTCTAACATACAGGTTTCATTCTTTTGTTTTTGAATATTGAACTGTTATATTCATTTAGTTTTTTGATTATTTTTTAGATCTGCAGCAGTAGTTATGGATTTAGGTTCTGCTTTTGAATTCATTATAGTATTTTAGAATTAGTCTTAGTCAGAGTGTTGTTTTGGCTCAAATCTTTCTCACTACAAAAAAATGCATATACTGAAACTAGATAAAAAATAACTTTGAATGGGATTTGTTTTACTTTTATTTAGTAAAAAATCTACCAATGAGGTAAGAAAAATTAAGCGAAGTAATCATAAATTCAAATTTCTGGTAAGTCAATAATTCTTACAATAAGGAAAACAAAATTTAAAGTCATGATAGAAATACCATTCCACTAGAAAAGATTTCATTTTTTGCAGTGCTACATTTAGGTATTTTGAGTTGATTTATTCTTTTTAGTGTTTGTATTTTGTAATTTTACCCTTAGGATTGTTATTTGTTTAAATATAATTTTTTAATTGATTTATACTGTAAAATGTTCACTATTCTTTGCATTTTTGAAGTAGAGAGTTCCAAAGTACACAAAGTCTCTAAAGCACACAAAAAATATTCAAAATGCCTACTACATTTATTTGTTTATTTATAAAGCAAGCAGTGTAGCTCAAAGTGCATTTATTAAACGACATAAAGGAAGTTAATAACCAATCAGGCATTTTAAAACATTTTTTTAAAATTAGCAGAAAAATCCAGTATCTCTTCTTATATACTCTAACAGAAAAAGTATCTCCAGTCTGCTTGAATTCCACAGTTGTTGCGAGAAACATCTAAGCTGCCCTAACCTGCTAGAATGAATGCATGTTTCTAATGATATCTAAACAACAAATAAGCACATAAAAAACATACCTGTGTTCACAGAGCATAACAACATGCTATATATCTTCAGACTTTCAAAAGGTTTGGCTGCTTTTATGCTCATGGGAGAGCCATAATATTCAAAACCCAGTAGGCAGCATACAGAATAGTACCCATGATACAAGTTAATAATGGTAGTGTACCACTATTCACCCCTTAAATGTCTAAGGTAACATTTGAATGCAAAAAATTACGAACATTGCAGCTCTCAACTGCAGTTTTTGTTTTCCTTTTCTTTTTGGTGGTGTAACACCTTGTAACATTAAAGCTGGGAAAGTCTTTATCTGGTTCAACGGACATTTCAGAGAAATGTGAGTAATGTAGAGGTTTCTCCAGTCATCAGAGGCCTCATTTATAAATCTTTGCATGGACTCAAGTGTGAAAATATGCACCCACCAAAACAAAAATCAGATTTATAAAACATGCCAAATGCACATTTCCATTTAATTTACTGTTTACAAATCTCAATCATCTTGTAAATGTGAGTATGTGGACATGCCTCGGACACCACCCTGAAACATCCATATATGGAGCATGCTAATCAACCTCATACATATGCAATCATGATGCTGCAAAACTACATTGGCTGGTAGAGCAGCCTCTCCCTCCTGACGCGTCAAGACCCCACCAAATGCATCCAAGGGTATCTGCCGTACTCCGCAGCTGAGAACACAAGATCATGTGTGGCATTATAGTGCCTCTCCTCTGTGCTTCTGCGCCATCATTTGAGTGGTTTGCCACTATCACCTGGCACATGTAATGACATGATTGCTGTTACAGTCAGGCCATTCAAAAGACTGAGAGTTCAGACAGTTATCTTACCAACAAGCCAGCTATCAATCACATGTGTCAAAGCTACTTCACCTCAAAATAAATGAATCATGGGTTGACCAAGACCACAGAGACACAATGCTATCCACTCACATCATGGATGACTTGTGCATTAATGGAATGTAACTTCTTACAATTAACAAAAGCAGTTTCATTCTCACTAGGGGCCCTTATTGCAATATTAGTGCAGTAAAGTGCACTGATTACGTTAGGAGAACCAGGCACTGCTGAAAAATGCCTTTTTATGTTGGCAAAAACATGTACTTTGTTTTGCATGTACACCCACACCATATGGGTACCTTATTAGTCAGTTAATGGCTTCCAGTACTGTGATAGAGTGAAGCTTGGCAGAGATCCTGTTGACCTGTCAGGCAGTTCTGAGAAGTGACAACAAGTAGCCAGTATAAACTGGCAAAAAAACAAAAAAATTCTTCAGTGCACATTCACAGCATTGTCCCACTTAAAAGGGAGCTAAAATATAGGCTGTACATCATATTCAGCATTTTTGAGGTGTAATATGGTTGTCATGACAACACACATCATAATAACGGCTCAGTGTATGGAAATCATCATTTAGCTGGTTTGACTTCATTTCCCTGCTTTATCAAGGGTGTTGTCCTTTCCCACTTACGCATGGGTCAGAGTTGTTGTAAATATACTGTCACAAATAAACACACCAGACATCACAAAGTTTTGGGGCAGCCACCCGTATAATGTATCCTGGCTGCAAATGTAGAAATTTTTAAAGAGTTACTGAAAACACTGAGTCTAAAACAGAACTGATCACAGATAGTAAAAATGGCGGCTTTAAAGGCCCGTACAGAAAGTGACGTCATCTTTAGGGCCAGAACCAGAAGTGATGTCCTCAGGACAGGAAGTGACATCATCTCTGGAGCCAGACCCAGAAGTGATGTCATCGAAGATGCCGGAACCTGGCAGGATTTTCTGGGAATGGTCTGCAAGTAACAGAGAAAGACAGTCAGTACACTCTGCCACTCTCTAGTCGGTGGTGGTATTACAACTATTCAGGCCCTTTAGCTGCCTCCTACTCACACGTGTGTGACAATACGCATATTCCCCTGTCATGTGTTCTTTTATAACTCCCAGCGATTGCATTTCAAGCCTCTTTTTGTGTGTACACAAGCTTTAGAAATGTTGCACCAGACCACACTCCAGTTATGCATCTGTAGGATGGGGTTGAATGAATAACCTGCATTAGAGAGACATGAATTCATTGATGAAATCATCTTAATCTTGTGATAAATGGGAGCCGATGTGTTGTTGCGTAGGTGTAACATACCTAATAAAGTGGCTGCAAAGTGTACATGTGGTGTTTTTACATTCACATCATCAGCTGTCTATTAGTGATCATTGCACATTAACACTAAAACATTGCCACCTCACCAGAACAGCAAACTTAAAAAATGTGTAAAAAAATTTGTAAGTTCTAATTAAAGCTAACCTACAGAGACGAAAATGTATTCTTAACATGCCTGAAGAACTGAAGAAGGAATCTGTGGAGTCAAAGAAGAGTCAGGACATCTGGAAATGATCCAAAGCCTAGAACTTTTCCTCAGATAACTGCAGAATCTCTGTCCAGATTCCTTTACTTCTCTTTTCAGGCTCATTTTGTTTTTTATCAGATCTCAGTATAGGGTTGGGCCAGGACAGAATCTGAATGCGAGACATGTTGGGAGTGTGGTTGGTTGGCCTGAAATGCCTCACCATTGTCCCAGTGAAGAACTGATTGCAAGGTACTCATGTAAAAGTTTTAAAGTAAATGTTAAATTACCACCGTAATTCTCTCTTATTCATTAAATATCCCTTTGCAGTGTTTGAAGAAAAAAGCAAATGATTTTTCTCATTCTGAATTGTAAGTCTGAATTCTTATCTTGTCCACCTAAAAACATCTCCCACAGTTCAGATACGGAACATTGCAAAATGATTGATTGCTAACAGTAACTGCATCCAGTTGCACGAGAACTGGGGCCCACGGGAGACCTTTTAGGCTGTCATTTTGTGTACTTTTCTCCCTGTCAGCAGCCAACTCAGATTCTACTTGCTGACTACAAAGGCCAAATGCCAGTTTGTTTCAAGACAAGCAGTTCATAAATCATATCGAAAGGAAGGGTGCTCACTTGATTCTGAAGCTAAACAGAACTCTGAAAGTGTTAGTTTCCTAGGGTAATTCATAATATTGGCCTGAAGAATATACAAACTGTGACACTTTGGAAAACACTGAGCACCCATTTCACTGTTCCTGGCACCAAAATCAGTATAATTTGCCTAAAGGTCAACACATTGATGCTTCAAAATTCAAAAACAACTTTAATGGAAGTTACTTTAAACTGGTAAGAGAAGTCAAACAGTGGAACTTCTGATATCCTAACCTTATAAATCACATATAAATGAAGAAAGGCATATTTCCCTTATTATCTAAATAATGTCTGGCAAAAAGGGTCTCTGGCCTCAGTACAGAATGTTATGTAGGTACTTACAAAGATTCATCAGAATAATTCACCAACACCCAAATGGCCAAAATCCCAGTTGGCAATCTTCCCATTTATAACTTGTGAGGGTCATTTACAATGGGAGGCAAGTTTCAGTGACAGCAACACATCTGCTTGATGGTGGAGGAAAGTCCATGCAGAGAAACAGAGAAGGGTCAATGTCTAACAAATGGCTGCACCCAGTCTCTGAAATAGCGATGCTAATCACTGCACCAACACACTACCCTGCAACATTTAAAGGCACTAATTATTGATTATATAAGATGACACCTCAGGATATCCATATATTTAGTTCAGGTTCCTTAATGAATAAGATCTTTTGACTTTGTCATGAAATCAATAAAATGTTTGGCATTGGCAGATCCAGATGTGGAACATATTCAGGGCAAGTTTCTACCCAGCATTCAACTGCATAAAGTTTCAGGCTCTGCTAGGAGATAATTTAAAATGTATTTACTGCTTTGGACGTGCTCTGTCTCTAGGTATGTCAGAGGACCAGGACTTTGTGAAGTGGGGTCCAGCCTCATGTGGGGAGGCAAAAAGGGGGGGGGGGGGGTTAAGGGGGGGGAGAGAAAGAGAGCAGACTATATCTAATCTATCCTTTTAATCCTTATAATTATAACTACCAATGTAACAATAGGCTGCATGGCAATTACCCGTGGGGAAATAGTTAAGACTATAAAATGACATCAAAAATTCAGAATCAATGTCTCCATGATGGGACAGTTAACTTTGTGAGCTGGAATGTTAAAGGCCTGAATCACGAATTAAAGAGAAAGAAAGTATTCTCTCACCTAACAGGTTTAAACGCTAAAATAGTATTTTTACAGAAGACCCACTTACTAAGCAAGGATCAGTTCCGGCTGCAAAAGGACTGGAGTGGCCAAATGTTCCATTCTAGCTTTACAATGAAAACTAGAGGTGTGGGAATCCTCATACATAGAACAGTCTCATTTGTAGCATCAGAAGTAGCATCTGATCCTGAAGGGAGAAATGTGATGGTCATGGGCAACTTATTTAACTGTAAAATGATTTTGATAAATGTTTATGCACCGAATGTCGATGATAAGGAATTCATGCAAAATGTATTTGCATCCATTCCCAATGTGAACACTCATAAAATTATAATGGCTGGGGACTTTAATTGTGTTTTAAATCCACTCTTAGATAGGACTCCTGTCACAGGGGGGGGATGACATCTAACACTGCAAAGACTATTACACAGTTTTTTTTTACTGACCACAACTTATCAGACCCCTGGAGGTTTCTAAACCCAAACTCAAGGACATATTCTTTCTACTCATCAGTACATCATTGCTACTCAAGAATTGGTTATTTCTTTATAGATAATAATTTCTTGCCTACAATTAAATCTTGTAAGTTTGATGCTATTGTTTTTTCCGACCATGCACCTCTGATCTTGGAACTAAAGTCACTATGCCCCACACACTCACCTCACAGATGGCGCCTTAACCCGCTTCTATTAACAGACGAGAACTTTACTGAATTTATATCCAAACAAATCAGTTTTTTCCTAGAGACAAATACATCTTCAGAGGTTTCTGCTGGAATACTCTGGGAAACTTTAAAGACCTTCTTAAGAGGACAGATTATTTCATATCTTTCCCACAGGAATAAATTAAAATCCAAGAAAGTATCAGAGCTAAAAAATGTAGATGAAGAACATGCCAGGCTTCCAAGAAAACATACATAGGAAAAGGCAGGCTCTGCATTCAGAACTCAACCTCTTGACAACTAAAGAAACTGAACAACTAATTTATAAATCCAGGCATCATTACTATGAACACAGAGAGAAAGCCAATAAGCTTTTAGATCAACAAATCCACAAGCAAGAAGTTCGCAATGCAATCCCAGTAATCACCAACATGAATGGAGATGAAATCATTGACCATACAAATATAATGCACACATTTAGAGACTACTATAAATCCTTATATTCTACTGAGTTTAAAGAAGACAATACACAATCTAATGCATTTCTGGATACATTACAGATGCCACAAATAGGTACTTTTAGTGCGGAGGAATTGGGTAAACCTCTGGCGCTATCAGAATTACTAGATTCTATAAAGTCACTTCAAGGCAGGAAAGCAGCAGGCCCTGATGGCTACCCTGCAGAATTTTATAAGAAATTCTCCACTCAGCTAGCGTCCCTCCTATTAGCAACATTTACAGAAGCTGGAGACAGTCAAATTCTACCTCAAACTTTTCGCCAAACATTAATCCCCGTCTTTCTTAAACAAAATAAGGACTTCTCACTTATCACAATGTGTATCACATAGACCAATTTCACTTCTGAATAATGATGTTAAGATACTCTCAAAAATCATAGCTAGAAGGATGGAGAAAGTGCTGCCTTCGGTAATATCACAAGATCCAACTGAATTTATCAAGGGTAGACACTTATCTTCCAATCTTCGAAGTCTGTTTAATTTAATATACTCACCAACAAAGTCAAACGCCCCAGAAATATTATTATCATTGGATGCAGAAAAAGCATTTGACATGATTGAATGGAAATACCTTTTCTATACATTAGAGAAATTTCAGTTTGGCCCGAACATTTGTGCATGGATCAAACTACTGTATACCAGTCCAGAAGCTTCAGTTTGTATTAACAACATTTGTTCAGACTACTTTAAACTAGAACGTGGTACCAGACAAGGTTGTCCCTTGTCACCACTGCTATTTGCAGTCGCCATTGAACCACTGGCGGTCCACTATCGAAATTCTTATCACATAAAGGGGATTTTCAGAGAAGGACTGGAACAGAAAATTTCTCTATATGCAGATGATATGGTACTGTATATATGAGATTCACAAAATTCTGTGCCTGCAGTCTTAACAGCACTTACAGAATTTCAAAAGATCTCTGATCTGAGAATTAATTTGAATAAAAGTGTACTCTTTCCAGTGAATTCTAAAGCACACAATATTAGATTGGACACCTTCCCTTTTATCATCGCAGATCAGGGGGGTATTTTTCAAACGTGGATTACTCGTTTAGCCGGATGTAATTGTTGACGATTTGGCCTGATCCTGGATCTGTCGGTTTTTCGAAACTCTTGCTGGAAGTGTTGTCATAACAACACATCCTAATCCTCAAACCTGTTCGGAGCAGGTTTGTTCGATGTAAACAAGGATTATCTTACACACTTAATCAGTGTCCATGCGTGGAATTCATTCAGTCATGGCTTTGTCGTTCATGAATGAGCGACCAATTGATATTGGTGCACAAATTATAAGATGAGAATTTCATATAGAGAGGGGTTTGCGCGATCAGCAAGATCCTTTATTGCTCCTGGAGGAAATTCTTTTCGAAAGATACTGCATTAGCCGAGGGGGAATATTGTACCTCAAAGATTTAATAGCACCTTATATTCGAAGTCAAACTAGGCGAAGTCGGGCTCTCACAAACACACAGACAGTATGCATTGCTTTGAGGTTTTTTACAAGCGGCACTTTTTTATATACTGTTGGCGATGCGGAAAATCTATCTAAAAGTGTAGTTTGCCAGGCAATTCGTAAAGTCTGTTTGGCTCTGAAATATTTCCTTCGGGTTTTCATAGTGTTTTTTGGACACCTGTGTGTGCAGACAATAAAACAGGCGTTTCATGCCATTGCAGGTAGGTAATACACAGGCAAAAACACCCAAAGTTCCATGAAGAATCTCAATCAGCCTAACATTCTCATCACCCAGGGTTTCCAAATGTGATTGGGGCACATGGGACTGATCACAGTGGAGTTTGATCAAACATTATTTGGAAAATGTACCTCTCCTCCTGATGAATAATCAGACACAGTGTCTTCATCAAATATTTGACCTTCGGCAATATCTCGTTGGTCAGACACAGGTTCAAGGGATATGACATTCCCTGCAACTGACCCAACAAAAAAGAGGGCTATATGGAACATACCTATAGCACACATGGAGGACAAATATATGCAATGACCATCCTTTACCTGAAATGAAGTGACCACTACATCCTGCCACTGGTTCTGAGGAGGAGCTTCCCCCTGGAATGCCCTCAGAAACAAGGCAATGGGCATTTTGCTAGAGAGCCAACTCTTCTGCAGGGGTTAGGTCTGGACCGCGTGGACCTCCAGCTGTTTTTTGCTTGTCTGCCTTCTTATTAGCTTTAAAATTAATGTTTTTTATATTATATATGATTATTTATGTCAACAATTCTTTAAATAGTTATATACTAACATTTACCAGTTTGAAGTATATTTTTGTACTTCACTTTAACCTGTTCCCATGTTCTCTTTGTGTTCACGTTTGATCTGGAATTATGACATATTAAATAATAATTAATCTGACACATAGGAAATGAAACGCTGCATTCAGTAAGTACAATGCACACTACTTAGCGTTTAATTTGTCAGCCACTTTTTGCCAGCCATCTTTTCTGGTCTGGGCTGCTTTTGCAGTGTTACCCCTTGTGCATATTAAATCTTGAAATTCTTCATGTCCTTCGAATAAAAGGTCTTGCACCGCTTGTGTGAAAAAAAAATGCACCCGTTCTTTCGTCATTTTGTTACAGCCTATCAAAGACTTGCTGATCATGTTTTCTAGACTCAATATATATGGACTTTTCACTCTGCGCGGCCGCGCACATTTATCTCGGATGATTAGATCCAGCTCGACTAATCTAATACACGGATGCGTTTGAAAAACTGACCTATCCCGGATGAGTGTCACCGGCATTAACTTATCCAAGATGAGGCACCTGATCTCGGATGATTTAAGCGACGTACGAAAAATACCCCCCAGGTTAAATACCTAGGGGTAAACATCACAAGTAAACATAAAGCTCTTTATCAACAAAATTTCGCCGTCTGTATGGAATAAATTAAGCAAGACTTGCATCGATGGTCAACCCTTCACCTCACTCTAGCTGGAAGAATTAACGTTGTTAAGATGAATATTCTTCCTAAGCTACTTTTTTTATTTCAAAACATTCCAATATACATTAATAAATCATTTTTTAAGCAATTAGATTCAACAATAACCTCATTTATTTGGAACTCAAAACATCCACATATCCAAAGAGCGACCCTACAAAGACCTAAGGCAGAAGGTGGCATGGCTCTACCCTACTTTCAGTTTTATTACTGGGCAGCAAACATACAAGCTATAAAAACCTGGATACAAATAGATGAAAGTACACTGGCTTGGTCCACAATGGAAGTAAAATCATCCAGTACTTCTTTATATTCTTTGCTTTGCGCCTCAATAAATGCAAGTTATCGCCAATATACTAAAAACCCAATAGTGCTTCACTCACTCAGAATATGGAACCAATGTAGAAAGCATTTTTAGATGGAGAATCAGTGGCACGCACATCCGCACAAGAACCACCTTTTCATTGCAAACATATGCAGTTTTTAATATCTGGAAAAGATTTGGGATTAAATTGCTTAGAGATCTTTATATAGACAACATCTTTGCATCCTACGAACAATTACATTCTAAATTTAACTTTCAAGCAACACATTTCTTTCACTATCTTCAAATTAGAAACTTTGTTAAACAGAACCTGCTCACTCAACATCTCAGAAAAGGAGTGGAAGGTAGCAATGCAGAGAATTCACTCGAGCTCCATATACTGTAGATAGAGAGAGATAGATAGATATGCGCAAAGCATACAATTGTTCAACTCAAAATTATATATCGGGCACATCTGTCTCGCTTAAAATTGTCCAAAATGTTTCCAGGGCAAGATCCAACCTGTGAACACTGCAATCAAGTTCCAGCCTCACTGGGTCACATGTGTTGGGCCTGCACCAAATTAACATCATTCTGGACCAAAATCTTTAAATGCCTTCAGACAGCCTTGGTGTCACAATCCCTCCTAATCCACTAACAGCTGTGTTTGGTGTACACCCAGATGGGCTTAAAGTGGAGAATGACAAACAAACTGTAATTGCCCTTACTCTCCCCTTTTAAGTCAGTGGGTAACTGATGTTATATATTATTTGAAATTGGAAAAAATAAAATTTTCACTTAGAGGATCTGTGTAGAAATTTTTCAAAACCTGGCAGGATCTAATCAATAACATTCTAGAATAAGCTTTTAAAGCACTGAGGAAGCAGATTCTCTCCCCATTTTCTTTTTCTTCTCCATTTATCTATTTTCATGTATTAATTTATCTATGTATGTATTTTTACTAGGTTTAGGTTTTATTCTGCTGCACATGCTCTCTTTCTCAGGGGTGTGGGTTGATTTGTTTTCAGTCCTATTCTTGTAAAATTGATCTGTTTGTATGGAATGTTGTGTGATTTCAATAAAATCAATAAAATGAAAAAAAAAATTTCCCTCCCTCTTGAGGTGCTTCTGAAAGTCCTCCCCTCCAAAAAATCTTAATATTTCACTTTTGTTGAACATTTTAATTTCAGAACTCAACACTAGCCTGTAGGGGAATGCAAATTTTACATTGAAAAGCTGTTGCAATGCCACACTGAATTTGTATACCTGTTCCTTTAAACTGCATCAAGTCTAACCGAGTGAACAAGAGCAAGCAGGTTAAAAATCAAATCAGAATAAGCAATTTCTGTGGCAAGCTTTGAAAAAAAAAAGCCTTATTATGGAGCCCCTGCAGCTTCAAATAGTGATCACAGAAATGCCAGCCTGCCTACCTGCCTACTGGAGATCTGCAATGAGAACTCTAAATCCAAGGAAGGACAGTCTGGCATTCTGGGAGACCAAGGTGAAAATTCAGCTTGTTCATTTAGAATGGATCCTTCCTGCGGAGTGAAGCTGTCATCCCTCATAATGAGTCATTGGCTTTTCTGTAACATTCCTCGACATCGAATTGAGTCTGTTACAATAACTGCATGCATGTGTGACTCACAGACACCAATAATGAGACCTTGTCAAATCCACTACATCTGCTGCTCTGCCTTGCTTAAGTCTGCTCTGTTCTACTGTAGTGTTCATGAAATGGTCCAAAACATGTGGATATCCTCTGCTTATGTCCTTTGTGGGTTTTCTGTTTTTCTCCCTTATTGGTGAAAGTGCATATGTAAATAACTGCCACCTAGTTTGAAATTAGATTTATTAAGTATTTATAGGAAGTAATTCTTCTCTCAGACAGAAACAATAGTTCTAGTGTGGCAAATGTCCTGCAAGGTTTCCTTTGGATGAAAATGTTAGCGAATTCATTTAGTGTGAATAAGGAAGAAACAAAGACAAGGAATTTTAAGATCAGACGGAAGCAGTAAATACAATTTTGTGTTGTATGGAAAGGTTATATCATTCAGTGGTCATATGTAAAGTAAGATGCCTGTCAGCTTACAGATACAGGAGCTGATATGGCTGCAGGTTGACTAACAGAGAACACTGGATGATAAATAATGTACTATGACCAAAGCACCGTTAATTGTCTCTCAAGGATATAACATTTCTTCCATGTTTAATTGGGCTAATTTGGAATGTATGGTGCAGTACATGGTTCAAGCAAGCTGAATTTAAAATCTGGTAGCATTCACAGCCAAATTAAAATATTAGTGTATTCAAACATTTTCCATCCTACATGTCAGGGTCTTGCAGACCAAGAATATATCCTGGCAATGATGGATGTAAGGTGGAAACCCCCAGTAGTAATTAACACAGATATAAGACTACTGGCTAAAACCCTTGCCTGGAGACTAGATAATGTGATTTGCTAACTAACCCACCCTGATCGGTCAAGGAACCTAATGTCTACCAAGAACTACATTACCTACACAAGGCTGGGTAGGTGCATTGATTTGCACAATTTATTTCAGATTTTGCCAAAATTGAGATCTATCAGAACAGACGATATTTTTCCAATCTTCTTTAATCCAGTTTGGAGAATATCAGCCCACTGTAGCTTCAGCATCCTGTTTCTAGCACACAACAGTGAAACCAGGCATGGTCAATTGTTGCTGTAGCCCATCTTTTTCAAGGTGTGAGACCTTGTGCATTCAGACATTCTCAGCCACACACCACTGTTGTATGCAGATGTTACATGAGCATTTGTAAATTTTCAATCGTCATTCTTCTCTAGACTGTTTCATTAATAAGTGGTTTTCACCAACATAATCTCTACACTGGATACAGTAGTGCATGGATCCACCATGTCAAAGTCTCTTGTGTTACATGCCTTGCCTATTCTGAAATTTGGTCAAATAACAAGTAAAGCTCCTAACCTTGTTTACATGCTATATACTGAGTTGCTTCCACACGATTGGCTGTTTGGAGGAGAAGGCTATTTGTATTAGTGAGTAGAAGGACCTACTAGAGTGGGGAGAAAATGCATTTCTTCCAACATTAAACAGATCATCTCCTTCCCGTTCTCCAATATTGTACATCCTTTCAGTTTTTTTAGTCTCTTTGACACTACTGTCCACTACAGACTGAACTGACCTTCATCTTCACAGAATGAGCTCTGTACCTTAGCCCTCAAGTCACTTGTTTAGGCTTCAGTGCTTTTTTTTAAGCTCCAGTTAACACCTACAACCTAAATGGTAAATGCAAAAGGAAGTTGGACTGGAGGACATATAAATTAAAATAACATAAATCATTATCCTATGTAAAACTGTTTCTATCTGTGAAATGTTCTACAAATGCAAATAACACTTGCAAGGCATGTTTTTGATAATATATTATACACAATATGCATAAAAACATGTCTCAATATATATATATTTTTATGTTTAATTTACAGTAGTTCCTCAAATACTACAGGCAATCCTTGCACATATAAACATTCTGCACATAGCATTCTAAATAATACGCATGTCTATGATATTTATGCTCCTGATTATAATTGCACTTAGATAGATAGAGTTAAATAATGCAAGGTGCAGAGTGTGAAGCAGGTATAACAGTCAATAACATTTATTAATGTTAACAATGACCACCCCCCCTCGTGAAATTGAAGAGTCGTATAGTGTGGGGGAGGAACGATCTCCTCAGTCTGTCAGTGGAGCAGGACAGTGACAGCAATTTGTCACTGAAGCTGCTCCTTTGTCTGGAGATGATACTGTTCAGTTGATGCAGTGGATTCTCCATTATTGACAGGAGCCTGCTCAGCACCTGTCACTCTGCCATGGATGTCAAACTGCCCAGCTCCGTGCCTACAATAGAGCCTGCCTTCCTCACCAGTTTGTCCAGGCGTGAGGCGTCCCTCTTCTTTATGCTGCCTCCCCAACACACCACCGTGTAGAAGAGGGCGCTTGCCACAACCGTCTGATAGAACATCTGCAGCATCTTATTGCAGATGTTGAAGGATGCCAGCCTTAGTATAGTCGGCTCTGTCCTCTCTTACACAGAGCATCAGTATTGGCAATTCAGTCTAATTTATCATCCAGCTGCATTCCCAGGTATTTATAGGTCTGTACCCTCTGCACACAGTCACCTCTGATAATCACTTAGTATAGAAAACTGATATTTAGTAATCAATTGCAGAAAAGTTTGATAAAAATTGCCGTCATGTAAATACATTCAAATTGGTGTAATTATTTTCTTGTATCTGAATCACACATTTTGTCTTTTTTTAAGTATTCATCCATTCATTCTTTTTCTACAACTCCTTAACTTTAGCAGCATTTATCAAAAGGCAGGAAACACTGTGGAAAAGTGCCAATCTATAATAGAGGACACACACACAAGCACACATCCATATTAGGTAAATTAAGAATCACCATCCTGTCAGGCATGTTGTTGGTGTGAAAGCCAAAAGAGAAATACAGAGAAACAAAGGGAGAACTTGCAAAGCCATCACAGATAGTTTCTCAACCAGAGCTGGAGCTGTAAAGCAGCAGCACAAGCCACCACGCCATCAAATGCCATCTTTCCTAGATGAAATGTAGATTTATGTAATTTTGTTTCCTGAAGACATGATTTACTCTTGAGATAGGTAAATGGTGTATGCATAGCATTTATTTCCTCCTGTCTGACTTTCAGTGTAAATTTAACTCAAGATCATGGGGTGCTGCAGCCAATCCCAGCAGAGCTAGGTTCCAAAGAAAGGACAAGCCATTGACAAAATAAATATTTAATCAAATAAAGTGAAGGCAATAATGCCATTTCAATTTGAGTTGCATATATGATTTTGGGAGTTCATAAAATCTGAACAGAAACAACATCATAAGGACAACTTTATCCACGATCCCCCAATACCTAACAAACAACTACTTTAACATAAACACAGTTTGACATACTTTTCAGATTATAGTAAAAGACTGTTGCTGTCAAGATGTTAACTTCATAGAGCATATAGATAAGGACTTTTGGTGGATTGATAGAGCTCCTTAAAAAGTGTCTAACAACTAAGCGGATCACAAGTATCCATAGCAGATCCTGAACCAAAATCTTCATTTATGCAATAAGCAGTAATGGACCTGAACTGTAAAAAATTGTAAAAAGTCTGATAAAAGCAAGTCACTCTTTCTTCCCATTTCTTGCCAAGATTAAGTGCACACACAAGGCTTTCTTTACGTTAGCAGAACAGACAGTTTCTCAAAACACTTGTAAATTGTATTTATTCATTACCACTAAAGCTTAAGGTCAATTGCAATGGGAATTAAAAGCTGCACTTTCTGATTAAGCAAAATTCTGCTTACTGAATCCTGTTTGGCCTTTCACTTTTACCAAAATACATTACACTTCTGTTTAGCATGACAAGACTTTCAGGCTTTGGCCTTTTGCCTGAAATCTGTCAGTTGAAAAGGTTAAAGCATCTCCCATACAGGCACTTTGATAGAATCATCCATGACATGGAAATCTCACACTGCCTCCAACACTTGTGAAAACAATCTATTAAAAATTAAAATGCCCCGTGAA